>NC_089845.1:122763880-123123880 GCF_035609145.1 Eleutherodactylus coqui
GCAACAGGATGCCAGGTAGTGGTGTCCTAGCTTGTCATTCCCTATGATTGCTATTGTAAGTTATAAGGTATTGCAGTACAGAAGTCCTGCAATGCATTATCATAGCGATCATAGCTGTTGTGGTTCAAATCCCCTACAGGGATACACAAAGTTTAAAAAAAATAAATAAAAATAGTTAAAAAAAAAAGTAAAAAATAGCAAAAACACTTATTTTTGTGTATTTTACTCAATGTGTATTAAAATAAATGTAAAAATACGACATATTTGTATCATTGTGTATGTAACAACCTTTACATATAAATTGAAAACACTATTTATCCCACACGGCAAAAAAAACATTTAAAAAAACTCACTAAAAAGCGGAAGCAAAATGCTTACTTTGTTTGTTCTGCCTCCCAAAAATCACAATAAAAGTGACCAGAAAAGACGCATGTACCCCAAAATGGCGTTAATAAAAATTACAGCTCATCACGCAAAAGTCAAGCACCAACTATGGAAAAAAGAAAAAGTTATAGGACTTTGAATGCAGCGACGTAAAAATAATAACGATTTTTTAAAAGGGGGGTTTTATTGTGCAAAAGTGGTAAAACCTAAAAAAACTATAATACTTTTGGTATTGTCATAATCATACCAACCTGCTGAAAAAATGTAGAGTCTCATTTATGCTGTATCATAAAGGCCCATTTACACAGGACGAATGTCAGGCAAGCGATGCCTGACACTCTTCCCCGCAGATACTTGCTCTCATGCTGCTGCATGGGAGCTAGTATCGCTGGCTCACAGTGGGGCGGCTGCAGGAGATTTCACTCCTCACTCTCTCCGCCCCTCTTCTTTGACTTAACAGAGCAGCCGTTCAATACTGAACGGCTGCCATTTACACTGAACGATCAGCTGATCGTCCATCGTTTATGCTGCATAAATGATGGACGATTAGCTGAACGATCATCGTTCAGTGTATATAGCAGCCGGTCAGTATTGAACGGCCGCTATGTTAAGTCAATGGAGAGGGGAGGGAGAGCGAGGAGAGAAATCTCCTGCAGCCTCCCTGTCCCCTGCTGGCCGCTCTGTGAGCCAGTCAGTGATACTACCTCCCATGCAGCATCAAGGGACCGAGTGTATGCGGGCACGAGTGTTGGGCATCGCTTACCTGACATTTGTCCTGTTTAAATGGGCCTTAACACTGTAAAAAATAAAAAAAACAATGGCAGAATTGATGTGTTTTCTCTCCTTGATCTCAAAAAAAAAAAATAACCATTTTACAATACATTACATGCACAAGAAAATGGTACCAATAAAAACTACAGTTCATCATGCAAAAAACAAGCCCTTATACGGCCGCGTCAACAGAAAAATAAAAAGAGTTGTGGCTTTTGAAAGATGGAGATGAAAAACCTGAAACAATTGTTGCATCCTCATGGCCAAAATAGGCCGCGTCCTTATGGGTTTAAAAGTCAATTTGAAAATGGTGCCGTTTTGGTGATAAAACTGCATGTGTTTTCAGCCATGTCGTAGCTGTAATGTCACTCTACCCCGAAAATAAGCCCTTGCTAGATTACATTAAAAAAAAGAGAATCAATGCAGTGCTCAAAGAACCAATCTCAGCCATAACATTGTTTCATTGACCTCTGCATTGCTTGGCTGAGCAGCAGTTAAAGAACCAATCAACAGCTGTCGCATTGTGGAGGCGGGATTTATGAATTAGCTTGCTGTGGCAAGCCAATTCATAAATCCCGCCTCCACAACGCAACGGCTGTTGATTGGTTCTTTGACCGCTGCTCAGCGAACAAATGCAGCGGTCAATGAACCAATGCGATGGCTGTGATGCTTTCCTCGAGCAATGCATTGATTGGCTGAGCAGCGGTCAAAGAACCAATCACAGTCATTGCTTCCTGGAGGCGGAATTTATGAATCTTGCAACCAGGAAGTTATGTGGTATGAGCGGCTGAGGACTGCGGGATTCTGGAGCTCTGGAGAGTGGTGTGAGGGACCCGGACCGCACCTGCTAAGACATTCGCCGAAAATAAAACCTAGTGCCTCTTTTGGGGCAAAAATTAATATATGACAGTGTCTTATTTCCAGGAAAACATGATAGTATAGTAAGTGGTTTCTCCAAATTCAACACAAAATGCCACCTTGAATGACTACTGCAGTCTCAGAATTAATCAACCCCTTCATGAGAAGTGTCTTTAGTATTTAGTAGAGCGCCTTCTGCTGTCATGACCTGCTGCAAACATGAAGCATAGCCAGACAACAGCTTCTGATAGTGTTCCTGAGGAATCTTAGCCCATTTCTTATAGGCAATGGCTTCCAGTTCACTAATATTCTTGGGTTTGAATTCTGTAACCTCCTTTCTCACATCTCACCAAAGATTTTCTATGGGGTTTAAGTCCAAGTCAAGCAACTATGATGGCTAAAATCTTCAAGGAATTCTTCTGGAACCAAGCTTTAGTGGACTTTGAGATATGCTTGGGATCACAGTCCTATTGCAAGGTCAAGCTTCAGCTTACTCACAGAAGACATGACATTTTCTCCTAGGATTTCCCTATACTTGATTGAATGCTTCACATGCTGCAAGTCCCAAGTGCTAGAGGAAGCAAAGCAGCTCCAGAGCATCACCGAGCCACCACTATGCTCGTTGGTCTCACTGTAGGCATGGTGTTCTTTTCAGCATATGCTTCATTCTTCCTCCTACAGACCAACCACTGATCCATAGACCCGAAACGTTCGAGTTTTGTTTCATTGCTACAAAGAATAGGATCCCAAAATGTCTCTGACTTATTTATATGGTTTTGAGCATATTGAAAAATACTTTTTATGTGCTTTTGGGTGAGTAGAGGTGCATGTATCAGAGTTTGGGCATTAAAAACTTCAACATTCCATATGCACCTTACTGTGTAAATGAAAACCTCAGTGTCTGCTGGCAACAAACCCTGCTACATGTCTTTTGCAGACAGTTGAAGGTTTTATCCTCCTGCCTCCTCTGGAATCTGATGGCAGACGGTGATAGTTTCTTCTCTCTGCCTCATCTAGGTAGTGTAGCTGGTGTTCCCTTAAAGGGGTTGTCCCGCGAAAGCAAGTGGGGTTATACACTTCTGTATGGCCATATTAATGCACTTTGTAATATACATCGTGCATTAAATATGAGCCATATAGAAGTTATTCACTTACCCACTCCGTTGCTGGCGTCCCCGTCTCCATGGCTCTGTCTAATTTCAGCGTCTAATCGCCCGATTAGACGCGCTTGCCCTTTGGGTCGGTCCGGGCACGAGTGGCATTTTGGCTCCGCCCCTTCTACGCGTCATTGCCTAGCTCCGCCCTGTCACGTGTGCCGATTCCAGCCAATCAGGAGGCTGGAATCGGCAATGGACCGCACAGAGCCCACGGTGCACCATGGGAGAAGACCCGCGGTGCATCGTGGGAGAAAACCGCAGTGCATCCCTTGGAAAGGACCGGCGGCCATCTTTGGAAGAAGTTTTATAAGTTGATGAAACGCTAGAATGGTGAGTAGAAACCTTCCTTAAACCTTCGTTACACGTGTACATTGTAATGTTTGATTTAGAAGGGGGACTGGGCAGAAAAAAAAATGTCACTTTTGCCTCGGGACAACCCCTTTAACTTTGAACTTTTGAACTACGCTTGCAACTGTATCTCTAGGAACATTCAGTGCCTTTGCTATCTTTTTCTAGCCTTTTCATTGTTTGTTCAAGGCAAGCATCTCTTCTATTTACTTATTGGACCACTCTCAACTTATTTCTAACACACAAACACCACAGCCCACAAAGCCCTAGCCTGTCCAGGTATTTCATCTGTTTTATCTCAAGCTCACCAGATGCAACTAATGAAGACCTTGATAGGTTGCATCAGTTGTCGGTAAAAGCAGTATTTTGTGTTGAATTTGTAGAAACCACTTGTTATGTTTGTTGTGTTGAACTATTTAAATTGTTCTTGTTTGATTGGTTTTTTTTTCAAACAGATGAAAGTCTGTAGATATGTCAAATACACCTAACTTGCAATGAATATTATTTAATTTTGATGGCAACTGTATTGGGTGAGCAGGATTCCACCGATTCCTACTCCATATACTTCAGTGGAAAAGGGGCCACATTCAAGTGCAGGCACTTTTCCATTGAAGATTAGAGTGACTGTGAATTTACAAATATAATGAAGACAAAACCTTTTACTCCCCTATCAGGGTCTAGTTAAAAATGTTTGTGTTTCTGTTGCAGAATTCCTTTAAGTGCAAACCAATCACTTCCATATCTGTGCCTTGTCATAAGTATGTGTGTATAAATATTCATGCCTCTTCTGATCTATTTCATTTAAGCCTGAGGAAGAGCCCTACATTGGTTCGGAAGCTTGCTATAACATCATGTATTTTTGTTAGCCATTAATAGGTATCATAGCTACAAGATTATGTGGTTTCTCTTGCTGGGAACATTATAAATATAGGACAAATCTTTCCAAAGAAGAGGTCCCACAGCACTCCAGAATATGCACGTATTATGCAGAGGTATCTTACATATGCCAAGCCACACATGGGACCATGGACCTTGAGTCCCCTAATGTCATCCAGAGAGTCAAAAGTAGTGGCAGCGTCACTGGTGGATATATAGTAAAATCAACTTTTATTGCTCCATAGTAAAAGTACAGGCAACGTTTCGACTCTAAAAAGTCTTTTTATAGTTAAAACGTTGCCTGTACTTTTACTATGGAGCAAAAAAAGTTGATTTTGCCATATATCCACCAGTGATGTTGCCACTACTTTTGACTCTCTGAATTATAAATATAGGAGTCAGGTAACATGTGCATGTAGCTATACAATGGGTCTTCACTGTTAATTTTACTGATAGGCCCCAGGCACATCAGAGCAACACTGTTTAGACATGTCTTTGAGCCACCAAGGAGAATGAAGTTCTTCATATTCTTTTTGTAACTATATAATTTTCATATAACCGCTTTACAAAACTTTTTCTTCCAGTAACATTTGTGTTCCTTGTTTTTGTCATCTATTTCCTATGAACTATTGCTCTTTGAGTAATTGTCCTCTATGACCCTGATATTCTCATCCACAGGAACTCTCAGTTTATCTTTTCCTTCCACAGTCATACGTGTAGGTCATAGGTTAAAGCTGTATGAGTGCTTATCTTCAGGCCGGGATTACTAATTAAAGGAGCTCTAAATTGCTGCATAATTAGCAGAAAGAAATTGAATACAGTGCTTAACCTTTACAATATATTGTGTAATATAAAGCACTTCCTGCCTGGATGAGAAGGACATAGAAGTCAATGTCCATATTTTGAGCAGTGGAGATGCAGTTACCTTACTTTTCTGTATAGTAGCAGTAATGGACTGACATGTCTATGGTTCACCAATTGAAACAATTCTGAGCACCCACCCTCCATGCATGCAGAATGTGTGTATGTTCACATTTAGTTACATCCAAAACTTTGTTGTTGTTGATATGCACTAAGGCCATAACATCAATACATTGTAATAGTTTATTTGGGCATTAAATCGATAGAAGTTGACCTTAACAACAAGCAATTGGCCTCAAGTCAGCTTTAAATGGGGTTGTCTTCTGCTGCACCTTTGAGGCCAACTGTTATTATGTCAAAAGCCGTGTCCACTGAAGATTTCTTTGTTACCCTTTGGGCCAGTCTGACTCTTTATGATAGGTTTATACACTGAATGGTCCCTGCATTAGGAACAGCTACTCAATAATGGGTTGGTCCAACTTTTTGGGCGATCAGAGCTTTCAAACTTTGGTAACAGACTCCCCAAGGTGAAGAGCATCCTCCATACACTACTTGACCCATGCCTGCGGCAGTAGCTCCATCAGTTGGTGCACAGTTTTCTGATTACGATGCAGCAATTCTCTCAGCGTTTTCCAGCATATTCCAAACATATTCAATGAGGTGAGTTTGGGGGCCAAGGCAGTGTGTAGAATTCATTGTTGTGTTCCTCCAACCATGCCCTAGTGATTCAGTATCAATGACATGGAGAATTGTCCTGTGGAAAGATAGCACTGTGGTCAGGGAAGGCTTTCCGAAAATACGAGTGCAGTTACTAGCTAACAGGACCCTGTAGTTTTCACCATTCAAGGATTGTGGTATGATGACCATGCCAGGAAAATGTTCCTAAGACCATGACACTGTCACCACTGGTCTGTTGAACCCCAACAATACACCCATGGAATATGACTTGATGCTGTTTACGCTAGATGCAAACCCAGCAATCCATATGGTTCCGCGGTAAAGGGGACTTTTCACTCCAGATGACCATCTGTCATGTGTCAAGGTTCATTGACATTTTTCCTGGGCCTATGCAGGGCATTGTTGGTGATAACATGAGGTTATCAGGGGCACCCTTGTAGATCTTCAGCTTTTAAACCCCAATTGATACTCGGTGCACTGCATTGTCATTGTGGAAATTTGTCTAACTTCCCCACTGTTGTACTGATAGGTCATTAGGTCCACTGTGGCACATCATTCCTGAGATTACAGATGTGCAACCCATAGCTTACATCAAGGATCAACTACTAATGGCCTACTGCTATGTGATCTTCTGTCAGATGTCTGTCCATGGTTCAACCAGTCTCTTGATGACATAGTTTCGGAACGGCCCACAAGTGCAACTATTTTGGAAATACTGGCACCACACCTCCGGACACGAACATTCTGCCCATGGTCAAAGTTACTCAAATCACCACATTAACCCATGACTGACAAATATTGCCTTGTTGCCTTCTGCTGCACAGAGGATAGGTCAGCACATTCTCTGAGAGCAGATCGTGACACAGCCATCACATGGTGTGACATTACTGATCACATGATGTTACATGCCAGCTGTTCCTAATGCAGTGATTGTTCAATGCATAAGGATATTTGATGATTTTTTTCAATACAGTACAAATAAGAGCATATACATGACGAGATCAGATGTCCTCAACCACATTTACAAGAGATGACCGAGAAACACTTTCACCTCGAGAAACGGAGACGTACAACTATAAAAGTGAAGAAAGAAGAAATCTTGAAATTATAAAATTAAGTTTGAGAAATTTGGAACTTGGCATGTCTGCAAAGCTCAGACCGATTGATTAAAGTGAATAAATTGGTATAAGGGGTTCTTCTTGCTTTATGTAGTGCATAGTATACTTTTCAAATTGGCATTATGCTAGGCTTAAAATACAATATGTCTGAAATATTGTTAGGGCTGCTTCACAAACAATTTCTTTTCAGTGGTTTTTTTAGAACATTAATTTTTATTGCTTTTAAGAAAACACACAAAAATTAATGGAGTGCAGCATCCGAAAATACAAATGGTTCAAATGTTTAACTATACCACAAGTGTTCAAGAAGGAGTACATAAAATAATGAAGTTATCATCACCAACATTTGTGCAGAGAATCTATGTGGACTAAGAGATCACATATAGGGCTCTTTCACACAGGCGTATATCGGCCCCGTTTTCACGGCCAGCAGATATATTCCACCCATCCGAGGCATTGGTTTCCAATGCCTCAGTTCAGATGTGTGTTTTTCCGCTGTGTAAAAGTGCCCGGACGGCCAAGTTAGCGCATACGGTGCGCTTTCCAGTTGGGCGCTCTTACGCCAGCCAGAAAAGATAGTGTGACTGCTAAACTCTCACCCTCTTCCCACCTCCTCTCCGCCCCTTGCCGGCTGTTTGCAGTGGGAGGGGGTGGGATGGGGTGGGAGGTAGTTGTTGACAAGGGGTGGAGAGGGGGCATAGCACACTAGCTCACGCCCCCTCCCCTTGCCAAGAGACGGTGAGGGGGTGGAAAGAGGGAGACAGTTTAGTAGAGCTAAACTGTCTGCCACTTCCCAACGGTATTCCGGGTGCGGAGTATAATCACTGCACTCGGCCGTCTGAACAGGCATTAAAATGGGTGTTTTAACACCCGTTCACGTGATTTTCGACCACGTTGTGGCCATGACACGGCAGATCGAAAATCACCTACACTTGTGTGAAAGAGCCCATATAGTAACTTGAGTTCTCCAAATGATTAACCCATCCACCACTAATTAAATGAAAATGAAAGATTAAAATTCATTTACCATTTCTGGGTTTGACTGAACCAAAGTTTGAGGTATAGGCTAGAGATCCATAAGAGAGATTTGCAACATTTTAGGTATCAATGCACTCTTAAGTGACAAAGGTGTGTGAGATAGGGGCGTATTCTGAAATCCTTGCTTTGAGCTACCCTGCCCCAGTTTATTAAGTCACCCTGCCATGCCAGCATACTATGATGTTCCCTGCTGTTTTTTCAAATTATAGGAAAAAAGTGATGCATCCATGTTATTGCATATTTCTCTTCATGAATTATGGCCTCCTAAATAGCTGAAGTTATGAGAACCATGTTGGTGACCACTGGACTAGATTAGGACCTTTACTGCAGGAGCGATGTGTATGGAGACATCACTCAAAGTTGCCAGTCTGGCCACTACAAATTATTTGTAGACGCATGCAGCTAGCAGTGGGGTTTGGGGAATTCAATTATGCTGTGTCAAACTGGGACAGCTCAGAAAGATACAAACAGGAAAACAACAAAGCACGCAGTGTGTGTCAGCAGTTTCAGACATTGTTCAAAATTGCCAGTCCGCCCACTACAAATTATTTGCAGGCCTTATGCAGCTAGTAGTGGTTTTCTGCAAACTACAAAGTTAGCTGATAACATAAAACTTTACTAAAAAGTAAACCCCTTAAAAAATAACAAAAAAATACATAAATAATAGGGAAACATGAAGAAAGCAAGAGACAGGGGAAGTAGGGGTGGTGGAGATGGTAGAGGACAGGTCAAGTTGGCATTTCAAGAAGCTCCCACTGAAGAAACAGCTCCACGTTCTGCCATTTCTTATAGGTGGTTCTGCCCATGACTCACATCCACAGCATGCAGTACAGGTTATAGAGCAGATGACAGCATGCCTCAAGTACTACTCTTCCTCCCTGTTCTAGACATGTAAGGAGGGAACCCAGGTTTGAGTTTATGCTGTAATGAGTAATGTTATGGTTCCTATAGTTATGTAATTTGGATGGTATAAGGGCGACCTCTACTTGCTGTCATACATTACTGCAGTTTGTGTATTTCTCTATGGACTTCCCATTGGCTGCAAAGTTCAGGTGGGAGATCTGGAGGACTTGAGATTATAGAGAGCTGCAAGTTGGGAAGCAATTTCAGTGATACTTAAGAGAGACTGCATGGCTGGGAGAGAGAGCTGCCAAAGGAGCGCAGAGTTGGCTTGGGGAGCCATGGAGGATGTGTCCTTGAGATTCTGTGCCTGTTAGAGGGACAGTGGCACAAGAATGGAGACACCAAATTAAAAATTTGTCAGCATGAATATATGAAGCCCCCAAGGTGCTGCTGCTCCCCTTCTCCTGCTTCCGCAATGTGTCCTTCTCCTCCTTCTCCCAAAATGAAAATTTTCTAAAGCTTTAGAAACAACTGTAGCTCTACAGGTTTTCCTTGGAGAAGGCCCGTGCTTGGCTGTTCTGTTCACCTGGTAGAATTCTTTTTTTGCGAACTTTATGACATTGCTTTTAAAAGAAGCAGCACACCTGCTTTATCCCTTGGTGTAATTTTTGATAACTCTACTGTTTTTCCTTGGAGGAGGAAGAGGAGGAGAAGGTCACCAATACTAAAGTGTTGTGTTCACCTGGAAGAACTTGTTGTTGTACAATTGATGATATTGCTTATAAAACAAGCAACACACATGCTATTTTGCAACATTTTTTGGTAGCTCTACAGCTGTTCCCTTTGTGAAATCGGCCCGACATTGACACAAACCAATTATTCCACTAATCACTCATCACTATCGAGGACTAGCATTGAGCGAAGTGAACCCTGTTTTAGGTAGAACTATGCTAAAGGCTTGGTTCTAAACAGGGTTCTACTGCTTTGGTTTGCTCAAGACTAGTCAATAACTTTGTGAGAAGGTGTGTGTTTGTTCGGTGTGTGCCTTCCCATGAATGCTTATTGGCTCCCATCTTATTTTGAACATTTTGCCCTCTCTCTTAATGCTCCTTGGTTCGCAAAAGCACATAAATACGTACAAGTGATCCTCAATAGAGCAGTCCTTGCTGGCCTTCGAAAGAACGCTACTTGATACAGTCTCTGGCTACTTTTGGTTTTCTTGAAGATACTCTTGCTGCTGCAATCACTCGTTGGTTTGGCCTTCGATGGAGTACTTGTAGTTTCTCGTTGTTCTCACCTGCAAGAATTTTATTTTTTGATTCATCTGTTATCAGAGGTAAATGAAAAGGGAATACATGTATGAATAGGCTCAAAGAAAAAAAAGCCCTGGCAGGTAAGAATAATGAGTGCTCAGTTGACTAGGCAACCAAGGAGTGTGCATTGGGGGGGGGGGGGGGCAAAATTAAAAATACATGCCTGCTAAAGAACCTCACACCCCCTAACTAGTCAACAAACAATACTTTGGCCCATGTAAATGCTCCCAATAATTTGTCAGCAATTCAGTAAATTGAACAAGTGAGCAACAATTGCTCCACATAAAAGCACACAACAGTCGTTTACATACTTTAAGTGCTATTTTAAGTGACTATTCAGACAGTAGTTGTCCCGTGTAAAGTCACTTTTAGGCTAGGTTCACACCCTGCAGAATAGACGCAGAATTTCTGTATGGAATGTCTGCAGGGCGATTCCACCCGCGGCTCCTAATCCCAGGATTAGCCAGCAAACTGAACGAGATTTTGCAAAAATCTCATCCACAAGCTGTGGCCAATCCGTTGCAGCCAAGCCGCGTGGAAATGGACATGTGACGCGGAAAATAAAGACGCAACATGTCAATTCTTTTTTCATTTCCGCAGCGGCCTGTCTACGGGGAGAGATGGCCGCAGAGGAAATGCAGGCAGCGAAACTGCTCCAAATCCCGCGGCTAAAGGCTGTGGGTTTTGAAGTTGCGCTTACCCTGTGGAAATCTTTTTCGGTGTGGCCATTCCGCGAGATTTCTGCGGAATTTCCGTCCCATGTCACCCCAGCCTTAGGGCAGCTTCACATAGGTGTATCTGCAATTCTGCATGACTCAGCACAGCGTATTTGTACTTTTTGCACCCACATGGCATGGTTTTTTGCTCATCTCCATTTAACTGGCTATTTACCTAATGAGTTCCAGGTGTGCTCTTTTTGCCATGGAATTGTGCAATGTATTCCTCATCTCCTTGCACATTATGTGCAAATTTGCACCCCTCCCCCCACAGACTTCTATAGAGATCTTTGGTGCATAAATGCACACAAATGTAGAGCATGCTGCCTTTTTTTTGAGCAAGCGGATTTTGAATAGTCATAAAAAATAACCTGGTTCTTGTGCTAATACACTCCGTAGTGGCGAGTTTATTAGCTCATCCGCCCATGCATTTTTGCCCTTAGTCCAGAACTTCTATTACAAAAGGCAGGCAGAGGAAAATGGGAATGAAAAATCTGTTTCTGCACCGTTTCCTTGAATTATAGTCAAAATTCCATCATTTGCATCTGATGTTCCAGCACCACTGGAGATAGTAGTAGCTGCCAGTTATAAAGAATATACATATTGTCTGTCAGGCTGGGAAGAAGCTTCTATGAATTATGTAATGCACTTGATCACCTACAGCGCGGATTAATCTTTTCAGCTCTTTGACTTAGAACTTTTTTGATATGTTTTGTCAAATACATTTTTTATTTTTATATCGAACCCTATAAATGATTCATCTTATTCTGTGCATTGCTCATGTTTGAAATGCCACTATTGTATTTTTTGATACAGTGTAGAGGAGATAAGAAAACGGGGCCCCCATTCTCAGTGAGACCCCCACTGATCAGACTTTTATCGCCTATCCTATTGTTACATTGTAGAAGCTGAGTTCTGTCCATCCCCTTTAATAACGTTGCAGTCTGCAGTGCAGGATATACTGTAGATACATTTTTGCTTTCATGTTAGGATCTATGTTACATTTATTTTATATTTGCTTCTGCTTTTTTCCCATTCTACCTGTAAGGTTTGCCTGTAACTGTGAAGATCATTTAATAAAGCTATGTTCCTCTTCAAAAACATGTCTTTTTTACCTTGGTTTGCTAGGATCAGTGTAAGAGGACAGGGTGGCCCCCAAACCTCATCATGATATAAAAATATGCTCGTACATACATAAACTTAACAGATTCAGGTTAGCCCATCACAGGAAACCCTACTGGAAACATGTAAATGACTAGTCATCTGAATGATATGCAATCAAGTATTCGGAAGTTGTGAATCTTCAATTGGATATTTGCATATGCAAATAAGCATCTAGCAGTAGGTATTTTAATTATAGTTGATTATTAAAGGCAAATGAGCATATACATTTTGTATGAGATGCACAGAAAAGTACTCAGTACAAAGCCTTAAAGGGCTTTTCCTAGAAACAGAATTTATCACCTATCCACAGGTTAAGTGAAAATTCTTAACATTGCTGGGGGCCACACTAGTGGGATTCCCACTGATCACGAGTACAGAGATTCTCTGTTCCCCCTCACCAGACTTGGGACCCTCGCACTAGTGATTGATGATGCCTAGAGCAAAGATAGATAGATGTTGTTAGTAGGAACATCTCTTTAACCCTTTCCAATCCAATTTGTTTCCTGGTTTTCCTAGGGGGCGTACTCTTTTTCTGCCATTATACAACAGCGCTATCTGCTGGCTAAAGCCAGTACTGCATGGGGTGACACGTTGAATAGGCTCCGAAAGCAGTGAGGCTGGCAATATACAGTAAGAGAACCCCAACGGATGTCTTCCAACATCAAAGCTGTACAGCCTTAAATCATAATGTCTTCAGACATCAGACAGTGGATTGGAAAGGGTTAAAGTGAATCTGTAACCTAAATATGTATCCCAGTATATTACAAGAACAGGTCCATTCCCCTGCTAGCCAAAAGGTCATCAAGAATTGTGCCGTTTGGGTAATTTGATCTATTAAAGAATGCAGAGGACTAAATTTTGTAATATGTTGCCCTTACACAGGAGAATCTGACATAAGAAAGTGGCCATTTCATGTACATCGAATGGCCACTGCATTAAAGACACTACCCCTTTCACGTTTGGAGCTTCCCTGTATGGAAATTAGACCCGTGACCCCTGATGGCATGATAAAATCCAGCACCAAATCTTTCATGAATCACTTTCAGTGTAAATCCACATCAGAATTGGAAAATTGAGTGATCTGAGGGACTTTCAACGAGGCTTGGTCATTAGAACTACTATAGTGACCCCTTGGATTGCATAGGGTCCACTGGCAGGTTCTCTGATAGGAGGCCTGCAGAAGAAACTGGTAACATGGCTACCTTGGGACTCACTGCAGGTTTCATTACATAGATGCCAAAATGAGCCCCATCACAGGCTGACACATGGTTGACAGGGGTCTCCAGCAGGGTGCAGATGGAGGAAGCAACCACAATGCTAATGCTAATAATGTTTATTTCAACAGAGTCCGTAACAGCCTCTAGTCAACAGTATTATGTTCAGTCATGGGACAAACAGAGGTCTCTCGAATGCTTCACGACAGGGGAGATCACTGCAGACGCTGGAACTTTCCTCGGAGTCAAATTTGCTATGGATTTGAATGCTGGAAGAGTTAGACTGGTCCTGCCTTGAGTCTTTCGAGGTGGAAACCACCACATTACTTTCCTGCAGTTATGACCAAGTATCGGTTCATGACGCACTTCAGTAAACAACAGGACTGATACGGTATACCTACTGTAACACTCAGCTTCCTTCTCACTTTGCCAATGTGCCTTTATTCCCAGCAGGGCCGAACTGTTCATTCAACTGACCAGGAACATTTCTGGTGGATCACTTGGGTCCTGAAGTTGGCAGAGGGGCAGAGATTTTTTAAAGGTACCAAAATAGTATAAAACATAGTTATATTCACCTCCTGTGTCGCTTCTTCTATTACTGGCTTCTACAGCTATGCTGGCACGGTGCACCCGCTGACTTCTGAGTACAGCAATCATGTGACCATCACACACATGATCATTCTACCCCGAGCTCAGTGGGTGAACAGTGTGAGAGCAGCTGTAGAGACTGGTAGCGAAAGGAGTAACACAGGTGGAGAGTATAACTGTGGGGCACTATTATTGAGGTGAAGGCTGGGACCTATGAGGGGTGCTATTATAGAGATGGGGACTGGGGCCTATGAGAGGTACTATTACAGAGGTAAGGGCCTATGAGAGGATTATTATTGAGTGGGAGCATATGAGGGCCATTATTACTAAATGTGGGCCTATGAAGGGCATTTTTACTGAGTGGGGGCCTATAAAAAGCATTATTGCTGAATGTGAGCCTATTATTACTGAGTACGGGCCTGTAAGGGGATTATTATTGAGTGGGAACAGTTTTACTGTGCTTGGGGTGCTAAAAACAGGCCTACAGGGAGTACAAAAAGGGGGATACTATTACTGTGTAGTCCACCACAGGTGGCATTATTACTATCTTGGGTACTGTGGATAAGGCGATTATGCAGAGGTGTAGAAAACAAAGTAAGGTAGCTGGGAAATTGAGAAGTCAAAGATGTCTGTGGGTCAAATTCCACAGAGACTATTAGAAGTCATCATGATGATCTGGGCCAGATGGAGAACAAAAGGGAAAGTCCAACGACTCCAATCAGAGACAATGCCACCTGTAATCACTGGATATAATGGTACTTTATGGTACTGCAGAACACCTGTGTAGAGTTGCTACCTGCCACTATATTTTCACTGTAAGGAGGGAAAACAGTGGTCCTTGTATAGCATTTTTTTCAGCAACATTATGATAGTATTATGTTGTCTGGAGGTATTATCTGTCCTCATATAGTGTTATTATTGATTTGTGTTGAGATCTTTACATTCTTTTAGGATTAGAAATGAGCACGCTCGGACAAGGTAGCATTCACAACTTAAAGGGTTTTCCAGGGAGAATACTATCGGCTGGGGTCTGTCGTTCAGGGCCCCCGACTGATCAACTGAGCGGGCGCATGCTGTCAGTGCTGCAAATACACAGAGGTTGGAGAGGAAGCAGCAGAAGTCTCCACGCCGACCTCCGTGTAGTAGCTGGTGCTTGTAATTGAAATCGTTGAAATCAACACGTACCATGCCTGCAGTTAGAAGGCTGATTGGTCAGGGTAGGTCATCAATAGTATTCTACCTAGAAAACTCCTTTAACTAATAAAAGGGGTACCCGTTACACCAGACTAGCTGGGGTCAGTACTTGCTACATTGCCAAACTTGTGGGGTTCTCTCATGCAGCGGTGCAGAGAGTATAACAAGAATGGTGTGATTGAGGAAAAACACCCAGTGAAAGGATATCCTGGAGACAAAAACAAATCGTTGACTTAAGGAGAATGTCAAGGATCGTTCTGATGAACAGGCAGCGCACAGTCAAGTATGTTACAGCCGGTTACAACACTGGGGATACAACTAACATGGCCAAATGGATAACTGTCGTCCTGTAGGACAGATGGGCTATAACAGCAGACAACCAGTTGCAGCGCCATTGCGAAATGAAATGTGAAGGTGAGACTCCAGTAGGCAAAAGAGGGCAAAAATTGTATCACTGAGCAGCGGGAAAACATCATCTGGTCAGATAAATCGGGATTTCTGTTGCACCTTGCCGATGAGGGGCTGAATCTGGCACAAGCAGCATGAATTGATGAACCCTTCCTGTCAACAGTGCAGAACATGTCAGAACCTCCATCTAATTTGGGGCAACTGCAAGAAGCTTCCTGTCCAGATGGGCCAATATTCCTGCAGGAGCAACTCAACACCTTATGGAATCTACGCAATGATGGATTAATGCGGTTCTGAACGAAAAAACAGCTCCAACACGCTACAAATTGCATGTCTCTAATAAAGTGACCGTTCAGTGTATGTACATCCTGAGGCCCTCACTTATGTACTGAACGTACTATTGTGGCCCTAGGATCTTGATGTAATTGGTGGCTCCACAGTTTCAGAGCAATCAGTGCAAGTACAGCTACGTGTGTGTTTTGTCTTCATTGCTTTTACTTAGTAAGATATATTCCTGGTTTCAATAAATATTTAATGCTTTTTTTATTTCCAGATTCTACAAAAACTAAAAGAAAAAAAAAGAAAAACCATGGGCAGATGGAAGATGTCTTTTAATACCAGCTGTAGCTTAGAGAACATATTGTCAACTGCCAAACTCTTCACTGCTTGTCCTGAAATATGAATTACTAATGTGCATTACGACATAATCTAATAATGAATTGGAGATTTAGAAATATTCCAATCTAGATACAGTAGACGACTCCCAGTTTAGAACGTTAATCTTGTATTCTCTGGATGAATGACGGAGGTTTTGTTCCTGTTTTCATAGCACTCCCTGTGAAAGGTCTTATCTCGTATTCACTACATGGCCAGAAGTGTGGGTGACATCCTTCCTAATGCTTTCTAACTATATTTATCAAAGACACAGTGATAAAGTTAAAGTATTACTGAACTTTTTAAAAACTTTTGATGTGTTATAATAACTTGTCAGAAGTTTTGATCGGGGGTGTCCAAGAACTGCACCCCCCCCCCCCCCCACTGATCGCTAAAGCGAACGGTCAGAAGTGCTCAGCTGAGCCCTCTGTCTATCTATGGAGCCATTCCACCGCTCAGAACAGTGATGGAATTGCCAAACGGCACAGTACTCATATGCGCACCTCTGCTCATTGGCATTAGCAATTGCTTGGGGTCTCGGCATTTGGACCCTCAGCAATCAAAATTTCTGACGAGAAAAGTTTTTAAAAAGTTACCCTTTAAAACCAGCATTTCCATTTATGTGTTCAAAGCCCTAAGTAGCTCTTATCTATAATATTTTTTATTTTTATAGCACCGACATATTCCACAGCGCTTAATCATAGCATAAAAATGTGAATACTCATTTAAACAGACACTTTAACCCTTTCCAATCCACTATCTGACGTCTTCAGACATTCTGATTGAAGGCCGTACAGCTCCGATGTCGGAAGACATCCGGCAGGGTATTCTTACTGTGCATTGCCGGCCGCTCTGTTGTTGGGGCCTTTCCAGCATGTCACATACTGCAGTACTGGCTCTAGCCAGCAGATGGCGCCATTGTATAATGGCACAAAGAGAAAGACCCCTAGAAAACCCTGAATTCAAAACTGGATTGCAAAGGGTTAAAGTGCTTACCAGTTGCCGACTAATACTCCATGAGCATTTGGCAGTTGCCACTTTATGGCATCCATACTTGTCATGCTGATAGCGTGGGGATGGGAACTAGTTTCTATGCCTGTGCAATCAAGTCCGATGTAAGCCATTGGTAGAGATGGGTGGGGGCTGCATCTAAGAAGAGGCGGTACAGATGAATAGAGATAAGTATGAAAAGAAGATAAGTAGCGATAAAGTCAATGGAACTGCAGAGTTATGTAGCCAACCCTGCAAACTGTACAACATGACAGGTCCTCTTTAGGTAAATTAAGGTCTGATCTTGGGTATAAATTGATTTTGGGGGGTCTAGATTGGGATCTGGTTTAAAGAAGCAGTCACCTGAATTTCTAGCCAGCCCCCTAGTATATATAAATCAGTTAGTATTAAGTTGATTAGTTATCCCTTTCTATTTGAAAAATTCCCTTCAGTTGGTCCATGTGATCTCATGGTAACCCCCTGAGAATTTCTAACCTTTATGTTGTCTGAAGGAGGTCACTACTAGAACTTTTTGTGGATGGACTGTACCACACATGCTGTTCTCAGGGGACGTAAACTCCTATCACATTACTATTATAGGTGCCTGTCAAACAGTTATAATGAAGATGATGATAGTTCTTCCTTATGACTGTATAGTTATGGTCGGTAGCTTAGTTAGACTACTTGCACATGGGTGATTCAGAAGTTGTACCCAAGATAGCCAGGCGCAACTCGCATCAGACAGAACACGGACATCCCGACGTGCTGAATGCTGTATATTGACATGTGCCAATCTGAAAATTGGCCAAGAATAGGATATGTTGCAAGTATTTTTACTCAGTCCAAATAAAAAATAAAGCCTGTGTGCCTACACCCATTCACATGAATGGGTCCAATTTTCAGACTGATTTCTAGATCCAAAAATCTGATGGAAAAATTGCCCATGTGCAAGGAGCCTGGGGTGAATATAGAAGCTATTGATATTTAAGCAGGCAGCACTCAGCAAGGAAAGATGGTATACGGTAGTCTCAATCTGATTGAAGGTGTCACAGAGTGGTGCATATTGCTTATTGGGGCTACAGAAGATCACTTATTGCTAGTTGGGGCCTACAAAAGGGTCACACTCAAAGTATTATACAGAGCTTTCATGGCTCTTAGACAGTGTTATACACCAGTTTTAGGGGTTCTGGTGCACTTCCGGTTCAGTTTGAACTAATTCGGACCAATCAGAACTTTTTGCAAAACTTTGGTGAACCAACGGAATTGAACTTTTCAAAAGTTTATTATTAGAGATGAGCGAGCGTACTCGGAAAAGCACTACTCGCTCGAGTAATTTGCTTTATCCGAGTATCGCTGTGCTCGTCCCTGAAGATTCGGGTGCCGCTGCGGCTGACAGGTGAGTCGCAGCGGGGAGCAGGGGAGAGCGGGTGGGAGAGAGGGAGAAAAAAGATCTCCCCTCCGTTCCTCCCCGCTCTCCCCTGCAGCTCCCCGCTCCGTGCCGGCACCCGAATCTTCAGGGACGAGCACAGCGATACTCGGATAAAGCCAATTACTCGAGCGAGTAGTGCTTTTCCGAGTACGCTCGCTCATCTCTATTTATTATCCCTAGTGCTAACCAATCAGCTGCTATTTTTTTTTCATGCAGAGTTAAGTGATCTGCCTATTATTTATTGTCCTTAGATCATATTCACACAACCGTTGCTGTGTTCAGTTTGAGAATTGGACAGCCTACAGACGTCTTCATGTGCTGTCTGATTTTCTCAGAGGCTCATACACTGCATGCTCTGTTCTTGTCCATGAAAACATTTGAGAATAGGATAGGCAGGGATTTGTTCCAGCCTAAAGATTATTAGAAGATGTAACGGAAAATCAGAATCATGTAAAACATTTTCCGAAACTTTGCAATATTTTATATTTATCTTTAGAGAACACAAGGAAATTAAACCAATTTTAATTAAAATAGGAACAAAGATGAAATGATGAGATTTTAACTCTTAAAGGGGTTGTCTGAGAATTATATATGTATTATATGCTTACTGTTTCTGTAGCAACATCCATATGACCACTATGGACAATTACTGGCATGGTCCCATGCCGTATATGCAAGCATCACAGCTGAGGCCAGTGATGGACTGCAATGGTCACATGAATATATACGTCATCGCTGCAGGAAAAGCAAAGACCAGGGGTGGCCACCAGAGCATCAGAGATAAAGCATTTAGGGATTTAACAGATGAGAGAACAGTTTATTTTTTAATTTAAGGGCCCATTCTCACAGGCATATGGGAGTTACAATCGAGATTCTCAAGTGCAATTCCCATCGGACAGCACACAGGTAAACGTTTACGTGCTGCCCAATACCCACAGGTACATGATACAGATCAGAATAGGACATGCAGCAATTTTTTTTCATATGGACCATCATGAAAAAACGCCTATGTGAATAGCCTAATTGGAAATACAAAACAAATACCCCCTGTGTTAATCCTAAATTATATTAACTCCAGATAAGTTTTTAAAACTTTTGCACAACAAATTTGAGACTGGATTTATTCTGGATGCCAAGTCATCTTGATGACTAAAATATTGGTGCTGGAGACCAGGTTGTGCTACATGCATTTGGTATCCCAGTGTTATCTCTCAGCACCAAAATTGTGGCTATCATTGACATACACTCCTTGTCAAAAAAATGGCCCACTCCTAGAAGGACTAGTTGTTTTGCTACAAAACCCGGCATGCAGTTACAAAACCAGACTTGCAAATCATGAGAGTTGTGGTGTGATTAGATGATCGGTCTTGCAACCTGAGGCCTTAAAAGTGGCTCCATCCTTGGCCTATAAAAGGCTCTCAGAGGCTCCTTGTGTGTAGTGACCTCTTCTTCCGCTTGTGTAGAGCTTGTTGACCACTAGACACCTCTACGACGTGATCAAAGAGATGTCTCTCAGTTAACAGAGTTTAAGAGAAGGCGCATTATTGGAAAACGAGAAACTGGATGGTCATATTAGCAAATTGCCGGCCAACTTGACCATTCTGACCAGGCTACTAAATTATGTTGGGACTAGTGGATGCATAAGGGCACACAAAAGGCGAATGGGCTCAGGATGTCCTCGACAGACCACCAGTTGAGAGGATTGTCTGATCATCTGACAAGCATGGGCAAATCCAACTGTTATTGTTCGCCATCCAGAGACAGGTGGCACCATCATTACAGGCCCCTGCATCTATAGGAACCATTTCCAGGCACTTGGCTGAAGGACATTGGATTTCACCGCAACCATTACATTGACTGCCCTTGACACCTACCCACCGTTGCCTCCATCTGCAGTGTTGTCAATGGCCAAACTGGACTGCTATGGTTTGGAACCGGGTTGTCCAAATGGATGTATATAGGTTTAGCTTGGGCACTGACATCAGCAATGTTCTTGTCTGGAAAACTAGACGTGAGCACTCTGCCCCACTGTTGGTGTGAAGGTCTGGGAGGCCATCACATATGACAGTCAGTCATCCCAAGTGGTGCTATGAGGGACAATGACTGCTCAGCAATATGTTCAGGACATCCTGCAGCCACATGTGTTCCTCTTATAGCAGGGTTTCCAAGAGGCATTTTCCAGCAGGATAATGCTTAGCGGCACAAACAAGGGGGTCACAGGTATGCCTCCACAACATTGTCACACTTCCATGGCCTGCATGGTCACCAGATTTATCACCAATAGAACGTGTATGGGACCATCTGGAATGCCAACTTCATCAGTCTACAAGTTTGCATGATCAAAATACCCAGTTGCAGCAAATGTGGAACAATATGCCACAAGATACCATATGAAACCTGTATGCCTCCATGCCCGCCCATATCACACCTTCTATCCTAGCTAGAGGCAGTACAACATGGTACTAGAGCCTCCATGCCATCTGTTTCACATCTTGTATCCAAGCTAGAGGCGGTACAACGGGGTAATAGAGCCTCCATTTCAGCCCGTATTACATCTTGTATCCAAGCTAGAGGCGGTACAACAGGGTACTAGAGCCTCCATGCCACCAGTATCACTTCTTGTATCCAAGCTAGAGGCTGTACAACAGGGTACTAAAGCCTCCATGCCACCCGTATCACATCTTGTGTCCAAACTAGAGACGGTACAACAGGGTACTAGAGCCTCCATGCCCCCCCCCCCCCCCGTATCACATCTTGTATCAAAGCTAGAGTCGGTACAACATGGTACTAGAGTCTCAATGCACATTGTCTGGTTATGGAAGCATCTTTGGTCCTTTGCTGCCTTGCCTGCTGCAATAGACTTGCCGCTGCTATGAATTCCAAACTTGACTTAGTCCTGATGCTGTTGATGTTTTTAGGTCTGCATGCGCCAGGTAAAGGAAGCATATCTCATCTGCATAGGACATAATGGGACTGAGTATGCACTGCCTGCTAATGTAAAATTACCTGCATTTGTTATTGGCAGTAGTTCTACTAGCAGCGGCCTCCCAATGCTAATACTGGCTGGGCCGTCAGTTACCAGCTTGATGTCAACCCAAACTGTATACAGTATATTGTTAAAAAAAAGAAAGAAATCCTACAGGTAAAGAAAAATGATAACAGGATAAAATCATCTTGCCTGCAGATTAGACATCTGTGCGAAACACATTAGCCAGGTGTGTGCATTGGGTTTTATATATTCACGCTAAGAATCTTCTATTCACTGTTGAAGTCTTTGAAAGATGAAAATAATGTTATAAAATCCCGATTGCACAATGCAATTTTTGTATGTTTTTTTATCTAAACATTAGGACTGGACCTAAAAAAGAGGGAAAGTGTAAATATTAATATTTTCTTTATACATTCTCTCCTTTTGAATCTACTCTTGTTTCATCTTAAAAAATGCATGGAAATACTGTAGCAAAATAACACCTTTAGGATAAGCATGGATGTTTCAGTAAGATAGCAGATAAACTGGGTTGGCTGTTTTGAAAAACCATCTTGAAATAAATAGGACATTTTAAATTAAACGGGTTTTCCAAGATTTCAAAAAGGAAAAGGGGAAGGTGTCGCGGGTGGAGGGGTAGTAGTGATGCATGATTCAGGGTACGATGCAGCGGATGGAGTTACCAAAGTTTACACTATTCATTCATAAACGCAGGAATAGAAATGAACAATAAAAATATGGTAAATAATAATCGTTAGGCAATTCCATTCTACTATCCATCACAACAGCAACAGTTTTAGGGCTCATGTCCACGGGCAAAATGAGATTTAAAATCCGCAGCGGATCTCCCGCGCGCGGATCCGCGCCCCATAGGGATGCATTGACCACCCGCGGGTAGATAAATACCCGCGGATCGTCAATAAAAGGGATTTTAAAAAAAATGGAGCATGAAAAAATCTGGACCATGCTCCATTTTCGTGCGGGTCTCCCGTGGGGTCGGCTCCCGCGGGCTTCTATTGAAGCCTATGGAAGCCGTCCGGATCCGCGGGAGACCTAAAATAGGAATTTCAAGGATTTACTCACCCGCAGTGGGCCGCGAAGCTCTTCTCTTCCTCACGGCCGCATCTCCCTTGCTTCGGCTCGGCGGATGTGCCCGGCGCATGCGCGCGGCACGTCGACGACGTGCCGGCGACGTGCCGCCGGCGTAAGGAATTCATCCGCCGGCCGAAAAAGAAGATCCGGCCGTGAGGAAGAGCAGAGCTTCGCCGCCCGCTACGGATAGGTAAATTCCTTTTTATTGTTATTTTCAGCGCTCACGTCCGCGGGGCAGGAGGGACCCGCTGCAGATTCTACATGTAGAATCCGTAGCGGGCCCGATTTTTCCCCGTGGACATGAGGCCTAAGGGCGCCCACCCACTGGCGTTTTTTTACCTGCGTTTTGCGTTTTGCGTTTTGCGTTTTTCCTGCACAGGCATAGAGATAACATGTGTTCCTGTCCACTGGCGTTTTTTTTGCGTTGCGTTTGCGTTTTTAACATAGGAACTGTCAGTTGCATATGTGTCCTTATTTTTCTCCTAATGCACCCATGAAAGTCAATGGAAATTAATGAAAAAGCCGCGAAAAAGCCGCGAAAAACGCGCGGAAAAATCGCGGTAAACGCGGCGAAAACGCCAGTGGGTGGGCGCCCTAACTCTTTATAGTAGCCCCTTATAAAAGTAAAGGTGTGAAATAAAGAAATATGTCATGCTCACTTTTCTAATGGCCTTCCCAATCCAGCTCTGCCACTTTGGTCTCCACTAGTACATTCTGCTTATCATTCGTCATTCACGTGACCGCTCACCAATCAGTAGCCTCAGCAGGCATGTGAGGGATCATGAATGCCTTGGGACCATAGCAGACACTTCCAAAATCGAACCAGCAGGAATCATACTGCAGATACCGTTGTATATGTGAGTATGCCTTATTTCTTTATTTATCACTGTTATCTGCCCCTGTTGTTTAATATTGAATCTCAGAAAATCACTTTTACAGTAGAAAGTCCCACAAAGAACTTTTTCAATTAGCTAAAGTAGAGAGTGGCCAAGAGAAAATCCCTTTCCTCAAGGATACAGCCTATCTGAGCATTAGGGTGGACACCCACTAGCGATATTCTTCCCTGTGATGCGACAGCGATGATTATGAAACCAATGATTTTCGATGGTTTCATACTCATTTGCGATTTTTCAGCAGAGCTTTGCATCTCAGAGAAAAAATCTGCAATATCGCTCAGTGCTTTCAATGGGGCCAGCGGCAGCAGCTCTAGCCCCATTGCAAACATAGGGAGTATATTGCAGACGTCTGCCACAGCTGTGACCGCTATGAGAGCTGTGGCAGGAGTTTCCTTCATCCATGAAAGGGCTGTGCTGATTGGCTGAGCTAATTACAGGCAGCGCGTAGTTATTAATCAATAAATGCTATGGTTATAGTGCATGTCATATCTCTATTGACCAACTGGAAGCTGCATTTTTAAAACCAAGAAATCACAATAAAAGTGCATATTTTATGATTCTAATAAATTTTTTTTTCAATGATTTGGCACTACGGTATTTACTTTCTTCTTTATTGACAAGTTATTTACGTCCACAAGATCCTCTTTCACTAAATGTTTTTCTTCGATCACACCATTCTCCGTATACACTCCACACCACTGCAAAAGAAAACCCCACAAGGTTGGCAGGATATGCAATCCTGGCCCGGCTGATCTAGCACCGATGACCTCGTTGGAGGTCGCTCAGATCGCTGGATTTTCCCTTTTTAATGTGGATTTACACTGAAACGGATCCACAGAATATATAATCTCAATTCCTAAAAAATTAGGATACTGCATAAAAATGTAAATAACTGTAAAGAAAAAAGAATGCAAAGATTTGGAAATCTCATCTAACCATATTTTATTCACAACAGAACATAGAACACACATCACAAGGGGAAAGGGAGACATTTTTGTATCACATTTATGAAAATGTACTCATTTAGAAATTGATGGCAGCAACACATCTCAAAAAGGTTGAGTGTAACCTTGGCCTTGGGGTTTTTTGCCTTCCTCTGGATCAACACAGTAGGATAGACAGGCTGGACTAGATGGACAATGTCTTCATTCGGCCTTACATACTATGTTACTATGTTACTATGTAACGGTTCTGGCACTATGGTGGAGTCTCAGGTGTAGGAGCCACAGATCTGGAGAGTAGTCAGATGGAAAGCTAGGAGTCAGCATCTGGAAGTCTTTGTTTACCATACAAAGGATGAGGCGGGCAACGTAGTCAGATAGAAAGCCAGGAGTCAGTATCAGGAGATCTTGTCATAATAGCAGAGGAGAAGGCAGAAGTGGAGCTGATCAATGCTGTGAAGCAGAGAAACCATGCAATGCAGGACTGTTAGGCCCAGGCTTTTATAGGAAGTACAATAAAGACAGAGGCGGGGTCAGGACCAAACACGGCTAAGAAACATGCAAGGCAACTGTCCACAGGCTGGATAGCTCAGTGGTGAGAATCACCAGCTGGAGTGCAAGAGGTCCTGGCTTCAAGTCCTGACACTGGGCCAGGGCCATGTCTACCATTATGTAGCATTCCCTCACCTTTTTAAATCAGTCTGTAAACATCTGGGAAATGAGGACACCAATTGCTGGAATTTGGAAGAGAAAGATTGCCCCATTCTTGTCTGATGCAGGATCCTAGCTGCTCAACAGTCCTGGGTCTTTCTTGACTGATTTTTTGTTTCATAATGCACCAAATGTTTTCTATTAGGGATAAGTCTGGACTGCGGGCGGTCAGTTCAGCACCCGGATTCTTCTTCTGCAAAGCTATGCTGTTGTGATGGATGCAGCATGTTTTAGCACTGTCTATGAAAGGCCTTCCCTGAAAGAGACGTTGTCTGGATGGGAGCATATTTGGTTCTATACCGCTATATACTGCTCAGTATTGATAGTGCCTTTCAAGATGTGTGAACTGCCCATGCCATAGGCACTAATGCAACCCCATACCATCAAAGATGCAGGTTTTTGAAGTGCGTCCTGATAATAAGCTGGATGGTCCCTCTCCTCTTGAGTCTGCAAAACATGGCGCTTCGTGGTTTCCAAAGAATTTTAAATTTTGATTCATCTGACCACAGAACAGCTTTCCATTTTGCCTCAATCCATTTCAAATGAACTTAGACCCAGAGAAGGCATCAGTGTTTCTAAATGTTGTTGATATATGGCTTCTTCTTTGCATGATACAGTGTGCATTTGTGAACTGTGAACAGACCATGATTTCTGGAAGTATTCCTGAGCCCATGCAGTGATCTGCATTACAGAATCATGTCTGTTCTAATGCAATGCTGCCTGAGGGCCCGTAGATCTCGAGCATCCGATATTGGCTGTTGGCCTTGTCCCTGGTTCATGTGAATGTCTCTAGATTCTCTCAATCTTTTGATGATATTGTGAACTGTAGATGATGGGATATTCAAAGTCTTTGTAACTTTACGTTGAGGAAATTTTTTCTGAAATTGTTCCACAATTTCTAGAAGCAGTGTTTCACAGATTGGTGAACCTCTGACTCACTGGTGTAACTATAGAGGATGCAGGGGATGCGCTTGCACCTGGGCCCAGGATCCTTAGAGGACCCATAAGGCCTCTCTTCTCCATATAGGGAGCCTAGTATTATGAATAAAGCATTATAGTTGGAGGCCTGTTACAAGTTGGGGCTCAAGAGCTTCAAGTTACACCTCTGTGTTAAGGGGTTAAGAGAAGTTGGGGGAACCCCAAGATAAACTTTTGCACCCGGGCCCATGAGCCTTTAGCTATGCCTCTGCTCTGACCATCTTTGCTTGTGAGAAACTCTGCCTCTCTAACATGCTCTTTTTATACACAGTCATGTGACCTACTATAAAATTTACCCTCTAGCTGTTTTTCATCAATACCACTTACTTTTCTAGCCTTTTGTTAACCCTGTCTTAACTTTTGTGAGATGTGTTGCTGCCATCAATTTCTAAATTAGTTAATTTTTTAAATGAAATGGAAAAATTTCTTACTTTCAACTTTGGACATGTGTTCTCTGCGTTTCTATGTGTTTGGTTGCATTCTATTATAAATAAAATATGGTTATATGAAATTTCCAAATCATTACATTGGTTTTCTTTACATTTATTTATATTTACACAGCGTCTAAACTTTTTGGAAGTGGGGGGTAGGGGGCTTGTACTTCCTCACTTGATTTTATGCTGCACTTTTTTTATTCCCTGAAGATGGCATTCCCGCCTGTCACCCCCTTATATACTTAAACTGCCCCCTCTGCTTTTCTCCAATTAAAACTATACTTTCACCCCTTTTCTAGACCTTTTATAACCCCCCTTATTTAACTCTTACATTACCTTTCTAATGCTACCTAGTTTGCTATTAGTTTGATTACAGAATTTGATGGTTTTCATGACTGCACTTAAAGGGGTTGTCCGAGTTAAAGGGGTTGTCCCGCGGCAGCAAGTGGGTCTATACACTTCTGTATGGCCATATTAATGCACTTTGTCATGTACATTGTGCATTAATTATGAGCCATACAGAAGTTATAAGAAGTTTTTCACTTACCTGCTCCGTTGCTAGCGTCCTCGTTTCCATGGAGCCGACTAATTTTTCGCCGTCTAATGGCCAAATTAGCCGCGCTTGCGCAGTCCCGGTCTTCTTCTTTTTTCAATGGGGCTGCTCGTGCTGGATGCCGTCTCCGTGTAGCTCCGCCCCGTCACGTGCCGATTCCAGCCAATCAGGAGGCTGGAATCGGCAATGGACCGCACAGAAGCCCTGCGGTCCACCGAGTGAGAAGATCCCCGCGGCCATCTTCATCAGGTAAGTAAGAAGTCACCGGAGCGCGGGGATTCAGGTAAGCGCTCTCCGGTGTTCTTTTTTAACCCCTGCATCGGGGTTGTCTCGCGGCGAACGGGGAGGGGGGGGGGTTGAAAAAAAAAACCCGTTTCGGCGCGGGACAACCCCTTTAAGGAAAACCCTCTCACCAGGTCCCCCACGCTTTAAATTAACAAATTAGCAGTTACTCACCTCTCCCCTGCTCGTCCTCCTCCGCCAGCTCCAGTCTCCCTGTGATGTCACTTTATGGGCTGAGCCCGTCCACAAACAAGCTGCAGCAGCCAATAAAAGAGCTCACCAATCAAGGCTGAGCGCTGTTATATGCTGCTACAGCAGGTTTATGGGAAGTCGGAAGCTGGGGGAGGAGTGAGGAGCAGAGAAGGTAAATAACTGCTGATTTGTTATTTTAACCCCTTAGGGACCGGAGTGTTTTCAACCTAAAAACCCAGGCACTTTTTATGGATTTTACTCATGTGGTGGTTTTACTGTTTCATTTTCTTTCTTCAGCTATCAAGATTATTTTTGCTGCATTTTTTTTTACGTAACACATACGGCTATTTTTTATATCTTTTTTTACTGACAGATAAAAAGCTGAATTAATTGTTGTTTTAATTTTTTTTTAATTAGTATATTTGCGATAAAATAAAGTGTAGGAAAGGGTTCCTCATTTTGTTTTAGACGTTTTGATACATAATTTGTATAGTCTCGGATTACAGGGTGCATATGGCGATGGTTTTGATTGGCGTCAGCGGTGGATCATTTTCTTTTTTAAGTATATATTTTTATTTTATTTTGTGATCTTTTTTTTTTACTTATTTTTGTAACTATATTTTTTTCACCAGCTATGTCCCCCATGACATTATATAATACAATTCACATTGTACGGGCCATTCACATTGTATTACTTTTTTTATTTCATACTTTCCCACTGTAGCTGGGGTATCCATAGGAGCAGCATCAATAGGAGCCCAAGTTACAGGAAAAACATCCCCCTGTAGTGACTATAGTCACTGGCAGAGCTGATCACGATCTGCTAGGACCGTGCAGCTCTGCTGCAACAAGGGGGCAATCGGCAGTCGTGTGATTGGCAGGTCATATAGTGAAAGTTATTCTTCCACTTTCACTCTTCAATACATAATGCTCATTGAGCGCTATGCAGCATGGAAAGGAGAAGGCAGAAGCGGTTATAAAACGCTTCTCCCTTCTATTCTGGGTCCTCGGCTATGTCTGACAGCCGAGAACCCAACCTGCTTCTGCTTGATTGCAGGAGCAGAGGCTTTAATCCCACACCGTACTTCTGCTATTGGCCAAGATTAAAGCCCAGGACCAAGCACCATATATTTACCGAGCTTCGTCCTTAAGAGGTTAATGCATGGATGGGATATCTTCAAAGGTCTTAACATTTTTCAAATTGATTGACCTTTATGTCCTAAAGTGCTGATGGACTGTCATTTCTCTCTACTTAGTGGTTCTTGCCATATTGTGGAATAGAACAGTAGATGTGTAGTGACCCAGAGGGTCCTCCAGAATAGCCACACACACACTGCTCTATCATACTTGCCTATGTGCTTCAAAGAGGCGTAAGAGGTGCCTTACGTCAGAAAAAAACTGTTTCTTCCCTTCTAAGCTAAAAGCTTGGCAACAGCTGGCTGCTGATTGGCTGTATGCCATGCCCACACTGTTTGGCAGAGGGGTGGGAGTTAAAACTCAGAGCAGTAAACAATATATTGAGTCTCTATGCTGAGGGGGTGTAGAGGAGAGAAAGTGTGGGAGCAAGGCAAAAAGTAAAAGAGGAGTCAGAGGAGTCTTTAACCCCTTCATGACGCCGCCCTTTTTTTCCATTTTCGTTTTTTCCTCCCCCCTTTAAAAAAATCATAACTCCTTTATTTATCCATCAACGTCACTGTATGAGTGCTTGTTTTTTGCGGGATGAGTTGTATTTTTCAATGGTGCTATGAAATATTCCATATAATGTAAAAACTTCTTAAAAATTCTAAGTGGAGTAAAATGAAAAAAAAAAGACATTCTGCCATATTTCAGTGTGTCTTGTTTCTACGGCGCACAAACTGCAATAAAAATGACATAATAACTTTATTCTATGGGTCAGTATGATTGCTACGATACCAAACTTGTATAGTTTTTTTCTTACTACACTACTCTTTTTTTTTAAAGACATTTAATTTTTTTCAATTATTTTCTGCTGCTATCTTCTGCACGCAATATCTTTTTTATTTTTCTGTCAATGTAGTTCAGCTATAACTCATTTTTTGCAGCATGTCCTGTAGTTTCCATTAGTATTAATTCGAAATGCAGATGACTTTTTGATCGCTTTTTATTACGTTTTTTCTGGGAGACAGGGTGACTGCAAAAAGTGCATTTCTGGCGTTCTTTATTTTTTTTTTTCGAACGACGTTCACCATGCGGGGTAAATGTGCTACTTTGATAGTTCGGATTTATACGGACGCGGCCATACCATATATGTATTTTTATTTTATTATTTAGACTTTTTAATTATAGATATGGCAAAAGGGGGTGATTTAAACTTTTATTACTTTTTTTTACAATTAAAAAAACTTTATTGCTCTTTTTTTTACTTTACTTTTAAATCCCCCTGGGGGAGTACAATATGCAATACTTTGATCGCTCCTACAGTATGACGTGCTATAGCATTACGTCATACTGCATTCTGACAGGCAGCCTATCAAGCCACCCCACGGAGATTGCTTGATAGGCAGTCAGGCCCCCAGAAGCCATGACACCTGCACGGCTCCCCTGATCTCTCCGCGCGCGCGGGGGGGGGGGGGCTTTAAGTGCCGCTGTCAGAATTGACAGCAGCATTTAAAGGGTTATTGCTGTAGTAGTGCTTGCCCGCAGGTCAGCTGTAGTAAACAGCTCCTCTCTGCATACATACCCTGACGCTCCAGGACATAACTGTACGTCCTAGAGCAGGAAGGGGTTAAGAGACAGTTCTGCTTAGGAGGTCGGAGGAGGAGGATGTGCATGGAGGAGGTCTGCAGTGCAAGCAGTAGAAGCAAGTGTTTTCTCTTCAGGGAAGTCAGGATTCACCAGCTCCCTAGTTGTGCCAGCAGCATGGAGGAGTAAGATTGAAGCGGTTTCATTAAAACAGTGAGTTTCACAACACTCGGTGAATTCAAAGCCAAGGATAGTAAAGCGGCCATCTTAGCTCTAATTTCAACACCTGTATAATCTACTTCCAGTAGCCCAACAGATAACTAGGCCTGTGGGAAGTCATACTGGGTAACTTTTCAAGTCCAAATAGAGAGAGCATTGAAGAGGAAAATTGTGTTCACAAGTAAATCAACTGTACTGCATAACTGTTTGCTTTGCTATTATCCTGAAAGACTGCCACTGTTAATTGCATTGTGTTTATCAACTACATTGAATACTAGTAAACTGTGCACTTCCAGTTTGCTAACAAAACAGTTACCAGGACTCTTGTCAAATTATTTCCATTGACTATCGTAGTCCCGGATAAAGTGCTGGCATCACGTGACAATCCACCGTTCATTATAGCAAGAGACTTATGTGTATTTTGTGCCTCTGTACTGCGACCAAGTAAGACACCTTTGCTACCATTGCCAGGAGAGATTGCAGAGCCACCTATGACATCCATCTTGCAATCCCCGTGGTCTCCCCCCTTTGACGCGTCCCGTTCGGACGCTGCAATTGAATAGGGCTTAACACTGTATGGGACTGTATACCAACCCAACCTCTGCATGACACAAATTATGGTCTCAAACACATAAAGAAGGCAAGAAATTCCACAAATGAACTCTTGACAAGGCATACCTGTTAACTGAAAACCACGTCACGAAGCTGACTGAGAGAACACCAAGAGTATACAAAACTGTCATCAAGAGCAAAAGGAGGCTACTTCGAAGAATCAAAAATATACAACATATTCTGGTTTGTTTAGCACATTTTGTTTACTACTTAATTCTATATTCCATATGTGTTCCCATATGTGATTCTTCATAGTTTTCATGTCTTCAATATGAATCTACAATGCAGAAAATGACAGAAAAAAAAAACAAGAAAAAAGATGGAATGGAAAGGTGTGTTCATACTTTTGACTGGTACTATATATATACGTGTTTAACAATATATTACACAATGGCTATTTATTCAGGCATAGAAGTGAGTATTTCTGAAGGTTTATACAAGCTATGCAACCATAAAACTTAAGAAACATGACTGAACCAATGGCATTTTCAGTTTTTATTATTCCCTGTGTCTAGAATAAGCAGTAAATAGACTGATCTTTTAGGATTTTACTTGATAAATTGCACCAAGCAAACAGTTAAAAAATGGCTCAAGGAAGCAAAGCAATGTTCCCATTTGTCATGTAAAAGTCTACCTGATAGAGGGGACAGAGAGAAAGTGAGTCTGAGTAATGATTTCTTACTGCTGACAAACAATAGGAAGGCACATACCTTGTAAAGTTGTTACAACTTTCCAACTGAACAAACAGCAGATGTTGCCAAAGAACTGGCTAGCAGGCCGCCTGTGATAAATGACCAGAGGAGTGGTGACCTACGAGTCAGGTCACACATACATGGGTTAGGTGCTTTTCCATTTGGTGCACCTGTTGCCTAATGTACAGAATTGTATAGCTCTTCTTTTATGCAGCTCCTCCTTTATTTTCTGGGCTTATACTGAATTCATGTTCTGCATTTTTACCAACAAGTTGCCTATATCATTAAAACAACCTGTCTAATAATGTGTAGGTCCCCCCAAAACACCTCTGATCTATCCAGGAACAGACTCAACAAGACCTCTGAAGGTGTCCTGTGGTATCGGGCATCAGGTCATTAGCAGCAGATCTTCTAAATCCTATAAATTGCCTCCAGACCGTTGATGTTTACATGTTTATCTATAAGAGAGGGGGCAGCACAGCAGGGAAGTCTTAATGCGGAGACAGGAAGGTAGTAGTTTGAAAGTGGAGCAGCTATGCTGCAGTCCAGAGTCAGAAGATATTCCTCATAGCAGCTTGTGAGGGAAGCTGTAACCCAACGGGCATCGAGTTCTGGTTTCAGAAATGGCAAAATTGAGGCTACAGCATTCAGGAAAGCAAGAAGGACATCTTTTCACAGAAACTTTGTGTGCTGCTCTCCCCTCCCTCCAACGACTTTGGCAGTAACCGTCATATGTGAGACGGCCCGCTGACTGGCGAATTGGACATTGTGAGTAGAAACTTAGGGCCCCTGCACACTGGCGAAAGTGATATCGGGCCGTGAATCACAGCAAACCCTCTAAAAACCCCTGGAAGCAAGGCCTTTTCATATGAAAACAGCCTCGCATCACTGCGGGTGTTCTCTTCATCCCATTTTTTAATAGGACAGGTGTTGCTGCCACTCCATTGAAAGCAATAGGAGAACAATGGGATCTCCTGTGACAGCAGCAGCAGGGGATTCCTTCATCCCCCCAGGGAGTCACCTCATCACTGAACACCCTGCTGCTGTCACAGTGTTCAGTGATAAGGGGACTCCCCGCGGGGATGAAGGAATCCCCTGCCGCTGTTGTCACAGCATCAGCAGGAGATCGCGATGTTTCCCCTATGTTTTAAATGGGGCCGGCGCTGCTGCTGCCGGCCCCATTAAGGACAAGGTTAAGCCCTTGGATGTGACAGCCTCGCATCCTTGCAGGGCTGAAGGAATCCCCTGCTGAAGCTGTCACAGATGCGGCAGGGGATTGCGATCTTCTCCCAATGCTTACTAATGATTAGTACTACACAGTGAGGTCCCATAAAAAATCATGGCTAAAAGAAAACAATAGTTATCCTAGTTTAAATTTTGTAGCTGACCTTATAGATCTGTTGTGATGTCCAAAACTATATGCAGCTGTCATCAAAATTACTCAGCCCCTCATTGCAAATTAGGTTTATTTGCCAAATTTGAAAACTTTAAGCTGTTCAAAAAGCAAAACAAAACACAAACAAGAACAATGTAAATAACTCAGCAAAACTTATATAACAAGCGGTTTCTACAAATTCAACACAAAATGCCACTTTTAATGACCACTGCAGTCCCAGAATTATCCAACCCCTTCATGACAAGTGTCTTTAGTACTTACTAGAGCACGTTTTTGCTGTTATGACCTGCTGCAAATATGATACATAGCTGGACAGCAGCTTCTGCCAACAATCCTAAGAATCATAGCCAGGGGCGTAACTATAGGGGATGCAGGGGATGCGGTTGCACCTGAGCCCAGGAGCCTTAGGGGCCCATGAGGCCTCTCTTCTCCATATAGGGAGCCCAGTACTATGAATAAAGCATTATAGTTGGCGTTTGCATTGGGGCCCAGAAGCTTCAAGTTACGCCTCTGATCATAGCCCACTCCTCATGGTCAATGGCCTCCAGGTCACTAATATTATTGCATTTGCATGCTATAACGATTTCTCCTCCCACCAAATATTTTTTATGGGGTTTAAGTCAGGAGACTATGATGGCCACTGCAGAGTCTTCCAGGACTTCTTCTGAAACAAAGCCTCGGTGGATCTTGAGTTATGCTTCGGATTAGTGTCTCATTGGGAGATTCAATGACAGTTTCAGTTTTCTCACAAAAACGTTTTTTCCTAGGATTTCCTGATACTTGATTAAATCCATCTTGTCCTCCACAGGCTGCAGGCTTCCAGTGCTGGAGGAAGCAAATCAGCCCCAGAGCATCTCCGAGCCACCGCTATACTTCATTGTAGGCATAGTGCTGGTTTCAGCATATGTTTCATTCTTATTCCTTCAGACACACCGCTGATCCATAGGCACAGAAAGTTCCAGTTGTTTTCATTGCTCCACAGAATAGAACCCCAAAACTTCTTTGGTTTATTTAGATGATATTGAGCATATTGGAGCCAACTTTTCTTGAGCATTTGGATCAGTAGAGGTGTATGTCTTAGAGCTTGGCCATGAAGACCTTCAGTGTTTATGGTGGGTCTAAGAACTCCTTCACATGGGTGCAAGTGCATTTTTTGTCACGTAAATACACTGCTTATTTATGCAACTGAAAACTGCTTATGCCTGCATATTTCGCTGTGGGTTTTTGTGTGTACAAATACAATGCATGTTTGTGCACACAAAAAAAGTACACAATAGGGCCAATTAACCCTTTGCAATCCAATTTTGGATTCAGGGTTTCCTAGGGGGCTTTCTCTTTCTGCCATTATACAATGGCACCATCTGCTGGCTAGAGCCAGTACTGCGGTATGGGACATGCTGTAAAGGCCCCCGACAACAGAGCGGTCAGTAATCTACAGGAAGAATACCCTGCTGGACGTCTTCTGACATCGGAGCTGTACAGCCTTCAATCAGAATGTCTTTAGACGTCAGACAGTGGATTGGAAAGGGTTAATTTGCTGCATATTCACTGGGTATTTGTGCCAGCTAATTCTCTTCAATGGCCTATTGTTGTGTAATCAGCCCCAAAATAGGACACGGCGCTCGTTTTTTTAATGTGATCAGAGATTGCGTGAAAAATATACTCATTTGAATGAACCCATCGAAATCAATACGTTCTATTCACTACATGTTATGTGCGCAAAAATTGCGCATGCAATGCGCCGCGCAAATATGCTTGAGTGAATGAGCCCTTACTGTGCAGACACAAACCTCAGTATCTGCTGCCACTATATCTTGCTGCAGGTCTTTTGCAGTCACTTGAGTGGTTTTGACCTCCTCAGGAATCTGGCAGCAGCCAGTGATAGCTTCCTCTTTCTGCCCCGTCCAGATAGTGTAGCCGGGGTTTCTTGAACTTGCTAACTATGCTTCCAGCTGTATCTCCAGGGATATTCATTGCCTTTACTATCTTTTTGTATCCTTTTCCCTGTTTGTAAAGGCATCTTAACTCCATAGGACAAAAGAAGGACAGCACACAAAAATTTTAAAAAAACTTTCCTACTTCTAACTAGTTGTAAAATAGGAGTAAATGAGGGACCGGCATGTACTTCTGATAATAGCTCCTCTCTAAGAGAGGCTTAAATCTTATAAATGTTAATTAGAATCTGCTGTGGTCGGCCATTCCATGGAGAGGGTGTGCTGCTGGTGCAAAACCCATTAGGCAATCGTGTGATGTGGTTATGAATAGATAGGAGAACGAGATGTCATTGTTTGCACAGCTAAAAGACCGATTTAGCTAAAAGCAAAGATGACGAAGCAAGGGTGACGGGAAATTTGTACAGCGGAATTGATTGTGATGCCACTAAAAAAAAAGGCCTCCTGCATCCTGGTTTAAACATGCTTTTCTAAATCTAATCCCTATCCATGTACCATTTGAATGAGAAGTATAAACCCATGCCTTCTGACATTTCTCATCCCTATTTGCTGGACTCACTTCTGATATGTCCACAAACACCCATAAAATCTATGCTCACGTTGGCGCATATTTACATAAGTCTTCCTCCTCTATGCCCATTTCGTAAGAGAATCCCATGAAAAACAGAATGGCTGGAAGGCACTTAGAGCCATGCATTTCTGCAGGAGTCAGGAAAGAGGAACTTGTATAGATAGAGTTCAACATTGTATTTTTGGACTAATTTACAAATAACTCCTAAGTCATTGCAGATGATATGAACTGTTTGTATTGAAAACAAGCAGTGGGAATATCTACAACTGGTGGAGAGAAGACGTCAAAACTGTGTGTGCGCACCATTGCCAACCACAGCGTCCCATAACACACAGCTGCCTATGTTCCCACAACTGTCCATAAAATGAGTCTCCTGAATCTGCAAAACTGAAATAATAGACCTCCAGGAGAAAATACAGATGAGAATGTTGTGGGTGGTCACAAATTTAGGATATGATGCAGCAGGAGTGCCAACAATATTAATTTTTTATTTAAGAACAGAGTAATGCAAGTAAATAATGGTATATTAACACATAAGCAATTTACTTTTACCATAGATTTACTTAACACATGCTACAGCTAACTACATCCCAAGATTTCTAATATTTTGCGTACTGTGAAGAATAATACCCTAAGAACAATGCCAATAATACTGTATGAGGCTTGGTCCCATTCAACAGAAATACAAAACCTGTAACACACAATTTGGACTTAAAGGGTTAACGTTCTAGTTTTAACAATATGGTTCCACTGGAAAGACAAAGTTGTAACTCCCGTTGATGTGTTTACCACGGAGGCTCATATCCCTGTATTCCTATTTCAGTTTGAAGACACAAGCAACGGAACTCAGTTGAAAATGTCTTTTTTAGCTCCAGCTCACACACTGTCGTATGTATATTAATGCAGTCAGAAAACTGCAGTACGCGTAACGAAAGTTCATTCAACTGTACGATATACTCCACACAGGTTTATTGACTACCTGTTTAAAGAATCAACAAACATCCCTATTGGTGTGCACACCTAATGCCTGAATTGAGGCAAGCCTCACTTACAGTTCATCACATGGAAATCGTTGCTACCATCAGCCCAGGCTAATCCGAAATCGGGAGAATGACTCTATCAATGTCCCCTGAATGACTCTCAACCAAGCATGACTTCTGGTCAACGTCGGAGGAGACATGAGTCTCCCACTATTTTGGAGGAGGTGAGTGTCTCTTTTTTGCCTTTTAACAAGGATTATTTTCCTTACATAGCAGAATTTTTACTGCTGTATTGTTACTTGTAATAAGGAGTTTTTGAGTGGATTCCTGTCTGCTCCCCATGACAACCTTCCATGCCTTGCTTAGCAAAGCAGTTGAACTGCTCCCCTTTAGAGGCATGTCCAAGCGCACCAGATGACCCTCCACACAGCTTCATCTCAGGCCCTAAGTCACATTTCCTGACTTTAAGCCCACTGCCAAAACTAAAATGGGTAAGCTTCTTTAGCCTCCAGTCCACCACTGCTCCTCATGATAACTAAACCAGTTTCCAGTTCATAGTAACTTTTCAGGTGCACATACATTAGGCTTAGCTGTCTTATAGACCTAACCACAATTCAATGAGGTGCTACATATGGGACATCTGCACTCTCCCCATTGGTGCCAAACCTCTCTCTATTATCTCCCTTAATTGCTCTCTCCAACAGCATGGTGGTACACTGTCAGCATCACCAGGCACACCTCTCAGTCAGCATTAGGCTCCTCCTGAGCCTGTAATGACATCCTTACCTCCCTCGTAACTGAAAGCCAACAAGCTTGTTAGTCCTATGGCCAGCTACAGTAATATAGCTCTGTGGCGATGCCAAGAATTGCGACCCACTGTCACATTATGCTGAGCGTCTCTGTCCCCCATCCTGCTCTAGCCTGCTGTCCTGCTTGGATCTGCCAGAGAGTGAGTGCTTCGTGACCGGAGAAGACCCTGTGTATATCCTGCAAGTGGTTGCACACAACTTCCCCTTGCACCACTTTTTAAAATGCTTTGACAAAGCAACCTATAGTACTCGGCAATACAGACTCCAGAACCTTGGCAACACAGTCTGGACTTGCTGACTGTGAGCTACAGCTTTCATCCTTATTACCTACAGTCCATGGCTCTCAATGTAGCCTCACCCCTGATGACTTCACTAACGAAGCATGGATAGGCAACTACCCCCCCCCCCCCCCCACACCCCCACCCACCCAACTGCCAAGGAAGGTATTTGAGGGATCCAGGAAGGTTTGGTGGAGGCACCGTATATGAGATAATTCATTAATGGCATTGTAAAGGGGGTAGTCATATGCTGCCTGGGTGAAATGCATATGCATTTATGGTTTTTTTTTGTTTGTACTGTTGGTTTCAGAAAATTGGTTATGTTTTGCTGGGATACACAGTGAGACAGTCTCATGAGACTGGAGGACAGAGTTTTTGGATATAATAGTGAATTGCATGCACACAGGGGCAAAGTTGGTGTAGGAGAGCTTTAGAGACAGCGAGTATCAGTGCAATCTGAAGGGGAACATTGAGTGGATCCTGAATGCCGTATAGAGTGACACAAGAAACTGATGTTGTGCTAGTTGACCAATTTAAGTTTGAGTTTTCAATAGCAGTAGGAACAGAAGAAGCTGGGTCTCCAATTTTCTACCCGTCACTCCACTTAGAGATTAAATCTACTGGTACGGCAAGTTCCTGAGTTGAATTATCAGTAAAGCACCAGTTAAAAAGCAAGGGATGTGGCATTGACTTTCATATACACCCTTCAGTAATTTAAATGACTGCTGTACTTGTGACCAGAGACCATTCTATGCTTCACAATTCCCACCAAGAGCAAATGGGAAGATGGAATAATGCCTCTGCAGCACCACCTATTGGCAAGCAGCATTCCTGCAAGTCAGTGTCAGACCTTTTAACATGCCTTGTATCAATAACTACAAATGTAAATCAAAGCCAGAGTCTTCTCCAGAAGGAAAATGTAAGCCATGCACAGACAGCTGTTTCAGGGTATTTGCCCCTCATCAGTATGCAGTAGCTTGCTGGCTTGTCTAGGTGAGAGGCTCATGAAATAGTTCAGGAAGGGTATGGTTTCTCATTAGGGTGAGCAGATAGTGAGTATACTTATAAAGCCATTCATGCTCTTATGGGAAATGCATGCAATGTGTCATAGGCCTCTCACCCAGCCAAGCCATTAATAAGGGGCAAAAACCCTGAAACAGCTGTCTGTACATAGTTATTTTTTGGTTTATACTCCCAGTCATTTTTACAAGGCTTGTTAAAAGGTCCGACATTGACTTGCAGGAATGTCACCTTCTTACAGGTGGCGCTGCAAAGGCATTGTTCCATCTTCACGTTTGCATACATTTTCCAGAGGAGCATGGATAGCCAAATATTTCCTTACTAGGTCCTCACTGAGAGCTGGTGAGAGGCCGAATACAACATTGGATATGGAATCCTCTAGTTTATGCAAGGACCGGACAAGCCTCTCACCGCTAGCTGGTCCATTTCAGTATCAGTATTGTAAGGGCATCTCTAAGGCCTCATGTCCACGAGGAAAATCAGACCCGCTACGGATTCTCCATGGAGAATCCGTAGCGGGTCCCTCCTGCCCCGCGGACATGAGCGCTGAAAAGAAGAATTAATAAGAATAACTTACCCGCAGCGGACCGGGCACCTCTTCTCTTCTTCACGGCCGGATCTTCTTTCTTCAGCTGGCGGATGTACTCGGCTCGCCGGCGGCGTGCCGCGCGCATGTGCCGGGCACATCCGCCAGCCCGAAGCAACAAGATCCGGCCGTGAGGAAGAGGTGCCCGGTCCGCTGCGGGTAAGTTATTCTTATTTTAGGTCTCCCGCGGATCCGGACGGCTTCCATAAGCTTCAATAGAAGCCTGCGGGAGACCTGCATGAAAATGGAGCATGTCACGTTTTTTTTTCATGCTCCATTTTTTAAAATTCCCTTTTATTGACCATCCGCGGGTATTTATCTACCCACGAGTGGTCAATGCATCCCTATGGGGTGCGGATCCGCAGGCGGGAGAAGAGTTAAAATCCGCTGCGGATTTTAATTCTTCTTTTGCCCGTGGACATAAGGCCTAAGGGTCATTGCTGCACGATTACTGTCACTAAGAGGCATGGTTACTGTGAGGAGGTCACTAATAGGCACACAGAGTAGACAGTGTTGGAGTTTTCGCTCTTTGTATTGTTCTACAGTTGTGAGTATTTTACTCCTTTATATAGCTCATACAAATTCTGCAGAGCTGTACTGAGATGGACATCAATTATACCGATCCCTATTAGCATGTGACATGCAGTATGAAATGGCCACTCCGGGGAAGACACATTTTCCATACCTGCCCCCTCACCTAATTGCCTGTCACATTCTGAAGGTCTCCTCTGTGTATTTTAGTCACTTCCGTGCAGTACAGCGCCCCCGCCTGATGCTTATCAGGCTCCATCTTGAGGATGGGCTCATACTTGCTGCATTCTGCTAATCGCCATGCACTATCTTGGCATGTATGCATATGTAATATGCACCAACATAGAACATGCTGTGAATTTATTTTCTTACATGCCTATTTGGTGAAATTCAAATGAGCAGCAACATGGCAGCCTATGGGAAATTGGTACATCGTATTATGCATGTAAAACCGATGTGCGTAATACGCTGTGACCACACGCTTGGGTGAGCCCAGCCTGGGACTGTCACTTTTTACTTTCAGTTTCACACCTATCCCGTGATGCATCAGCACAGATAGCTATGCCACTTTTGCCTGCTGGGGGGGCAGTTTAATTATCATTACCTTCTATATTCACTTAAATAAGTACAGACCATAAATATATAGTCAGGTGGATGAGCTATGATCTCCTCTATTATAACTGTGTGACAGGAGCTGTGTGATCATCATGTGTGATAGGAGTGCTTATATCCCCCTCTAGGCAGTTTCTGAGGTAGGTGCATGTAACAGCATCACACAGATTGTGAAACTGACTTAAAGGGGTTCTGTCAATAAAAAAAACGTGACCCAGGGGACTGGAGGAACCAGGACAAAATCGGGGAAAAGAATATGCGGTAAGTATTGATTTTTTCTTTTCTAATGACAAAACCCCTTTAATTAGAGAACACATAAACCTAAGCAGATCTAAGGTAGTCAGAAATAAGATCACATGACCATCGGAGGAGAAAGAGGCCAGGAGTCTCAGAGAGAAAGAAATAACTAACCTAAGTAACACTCGTCCACTTATATACTAGGGGGATACCTACATAGTGAATGAAAAAAATCCCCAGAGTGGCCCTTTAATCTTCACATCTATGGCATAGACTGTACATGTATAGTATAAGCCCTTTATATTTTTAGGATTTTTAGTACATTTCCAGCATTTTAATAAATTGATAGTTTGCTTTTGCGTAGAATAAGCCAACACCCATTTACAGAGAGGAGATGAATGAGCAGGAGGGGGCTAGGGGTCTGATTTCCTTCCTTTCTTGATGTTTACAGCCTGTCTCCTTTAAGAAAGCCTAGGCAGCTCCAGAGGAGGAGTTATGCTGATGAAGGATGGACATTCCCGTAGAGGAGACTGAACAGAGAAGGAAGAAGAGGTGAGGCAGGCTGGGCACACAGGCCTCTCTCCTCACAGGGGATACAAGGAGCTGCTTCCACTGGAGCACTGGCACGCCTGGCAGCTGGTTATGAATAAGATCCAATCCCCCTGTGCCCCTGTGGATTGTGTGCCCATCACTGCAGAGCATCTCCTATGCCTGGGTATTAATTGTGCAAGGCTCAGCACCAACACTGGGGACTTAGAGAAGAAGGACTCCTGAAGGCGCAGCTCACCATGGTCTGGATCACATCAGGCTCTTGGAGGGCGCTGGATTTCTTGCATTCATTGGTGCTTTTTTGGCAAACATTGCTTTGGATTGTATGTGCTGTGTCTGCAGAGCAGCAGTATTTCAATGTAGAGGTAAGACCCATCTATGTGCATATACTTCTCCCTTGGACCAGCACTACAACTCTCATAATGCATCCTGTATGGGAGGCTGCATTAACCCATTACGTGCTAGAGCAATGCCTATGGCACTTCCGAGCATGATAGTACTAGCAGCTACTTGTAATCCGGCAATATAACACGAGATGACACCTCTTATTAATTAACGGAACCAAATGCCATCTGATGCTACATGGAAGTCATAGTGGGCATCTGTGCCATGCAGGGGCAGATCAGGAGTGTCACTTCCCCCTTGTTACTCTGGGCTTTGTTCTCACAGAAGGTTTTAGTTGTAGCAGCACAAACAAGGGAACTTGAGCCCTGGCAGGGTGGACTTCACGGGGCTGGGATCGCGCTGGAGGAGAATGGGATGTGTTGTGCTTTCTTGTATTTACTTTCCCGGAGATGTATAATAAATAGAGTAGATACAGAAGCCTCTTTATGTGATACAGTTACTTTAGAGGGCAGCCTACCACAGGAGTAGTAAACCATACCACATGGCTCTTTGTGTCTTGCAAACAGTTGTGGCTTTGGGTTTTATGAGATGCAGGAGTTTGTGAGGTGGCAGACAGGACACTTGTGGGAGGCTTTACACAGTGGCATTATGAAAAAGTAGCATCTATCTATCTATCTGTATATCTGTCATGTATTTATCTATTCATCTATTTATCCATCTATTTATTAATTATATAACTAGGTCTGTATATAACAACATAACAGAACTACTATTACTATGATGCCCATTATAGTTCTTAGTGTTTCCAACGTCTTGACTTCTGACTACCTCTGATATCACTCTGGGGGGACTGGGACAAAATATAGTGTAACTTGGAGCATATGCGAATGGTTCAGATCTATCTATCTATCTATCTCTCATATCTATCTATCTATCTATCTATCTATCTATCTATCTATCTATCTATCTATCTATCTATCTATCTATCTCTCTCATATCTATCTATCTATCTCATATCTATCTCATATCTATCTATCTCATATCTATCTATCTATCTATCTATCTATCTATCTATCTATCTATCTCATATCTATCTATCTCTCTCTCGCATATCTATCTATCTATCTATCTATCTATCTATCTATCTATCCCATATCTATCTATCTATCTATCTATCTATCTATCTATCTATCTATCTATCCATTACCTGCTGTCTTATGTTAAGTTTTTTAAAGTGATAGCTTGCCCTTAAGTCTGCATTATGACACCATAAAAGAATTACTACTCCTACTATGATGCCCATTACAGTTCTTGATATCTCCAGTTTCCTGACTTCTGACTACCTCTGATATCACCTTATGATTATTGTGACAAAGCATTCCGTAATTGGAACTATAGGCTAAGTGTTCAGAGCTATCTATCTCTATCTCTCACTCTGTCTATATCTATCTTTTGTTTTATCGTAATCTACTTTTAAAGGGGTAACTAAACCTTAAATCTGCATATAAAGCACAAAAAGAACTACCACTACTTTGATGCCCATTATGGTTCTTAGTATTTCCAGTTTCTTAACTTATGACTACCTCTGATATCACCCTGTGCATACTGTGACAGAGTTTACTGTAATTTAAACCATATGCTAAGGGTTCAGATCTATCAATTTCATATCTATCTGTCTCATATCTATCTATCTATCTATCTATCTATCTATCTATCTATCTATCTATCTATCTATCTATCTATCTAACTATCTGTCTCATATCTATATATCTATTATATTTCTCCTTCTATTCTGTATCAATTAATTAGCTATTTATCTATCTATCATGTATTTATGTATCTAGCAATTAATTATCTATAATCTGCTATTTTATGGTAAGTTTTTTCCCTATGGATAACTACACCCTAAATCTGCATTATAACAGCATAAAAAGAACTACTACTACTATGATGGGCATTATGGTTCTTGGTATTTCCAGTGTCATGATTTATGACTACCTCTGCATAACCCTGTGGGGACTGGGACAAAATATAGCCTAATATTTTAAGGGTTGAGATCTATCTATCTATCTATCTCATATCTATCTCCTATCTATCTATCTATCTATCTATCTATCTATCTATCTATCTATCTATCTATCTATCTATCTATCTATCTATCTATCTCATATCTATCTCCTATCTATCTATCTCATATCTATCTATCTATCTATCTATCTCATATCTATCTATCTATCTATCTATCTATCTATCTATCTATCTATCTATCTATCTATCAATGTACCTCCTATCTATCTATCTATCTATCTATCTTGTCTTATATAAAGTTTTTTTAAGGGATAACTAAACCTTAAGTCTGCATATAAACATGCAGCATAAAAATAACTACTACTACGATATTCATTATGGTTCTTGGTATTTCCAATGTCTTGACTTTTGACAACTCAGCAATCACCCTGCAGGGACTAGGACAAAGTATAGTCTAATTTGAAGGTATGCCAAGTGTCCAGTTATGTCATCTACCCTGCAGCCTGAATGGTTATATCTACATAATGATAATGACAATGAAGTAAGGAAAGATAATTGGGTCATTCATTCATAATGTTGGTATGACAACTTAGCTCTTCTAGTGCTGGATATATAGGCGTCTGTTATATACCAGTGAAATAATGTATTGTATTCAGAGTTCAGTGAGGTCACATACATTGTATAAACTTCTCCGGATAAAAGTTACAGTGTTAGTTCATATTTCTGTTCTGTTGGAACGAGTATAGAGACTCCTACCTCTTATTTGCATGCAGTGTCGGTGGTACCAGAGGGAAGCTGTCATCTATAATACACTCAGGAGGGGGAGTTGTGTTATAAATGGATATTAGAGGTGTAAATATATCTGGAACGCTTGCCATATGAAATAGAAGCACATCTGGTTAGTGGGCCGTCAGATGTATCACATTGGTAAAAATTGAAATAACAGGCTGAAACAATTTATTGAAATGTATTCATTCTTGTGTTCTAGACGTTGTTAGATGCTGTAGACTGATTTTTTCAGCATTTGGTGTAATGTTATTTGTGCTTTGAAATTGTGGGAATGCGCCAGTGTTACACCGTATGGATGGGGGAGGAAAGCTTTTTAACAGTTGTCACTATGATACCTTCCCAGTGTGTGGAGCTATGATGCCTTTATCTCTGGGGGTAATATAGAAAAGTTATTTCAACATTATATTATGGATTGCATTATCACAGGATTGTGCTAATAGATTTGGCGCAGGTCACCATGCTGCTACAGGCTGCCATACTAGGTGGTTATATTCTGCCGATGGCACCTGCTGTGTGGCCACTGGTGCTCACTAGGGAGTAACTCAACTAATAGGTATATACTGTACTATAGAACGGCCAATAATGTCATTCCATAATAAATAATTTAAGGGTTCTTATTTCTTGGCCAGAGGGGAAAGTGGTTACAAAGAGTGTCTCTGTCTCTCTGGCAGACCTGTCCTGCATTACATAGATAGCCCATTGATTTGAATGGACGCTTTGCAATGCTTAAATCCCCTTGCAGGAAAATGGAACACTGACATCCAAGGTTCCCCATCAAGAGTAGATAATTGCAGAGGATCCCACATCAGCGTATTGTCAAGGAACCCTTCTAATAAGGTTCATAATGAATCTTTCTCTTTACCAAATCCTCTGCTTCCTTTTCCATAGATATAGTTAAAGGGTTTTTCTGAGTTATTTTATATAGTTTGGGCTCCTTGTGCCCCAAACTATCTAAAATAAATATAATCATCTGTGGAATTTGATAGGTGACGTCACCCAGCCAGAAGGCCTGGTGATGTCCCGCAAACTTGCCACGTGGACTTCTAATTTAAAATCCCAAGGCTTATGAGTAGTCATCAGTAATGCCCCCTAAGGGGCTTCTACTGGCTGCAGTGGTCACATGGCCACTGTATTATTTATCAACAGAAGACCTGAGGACCAGGGTAGCATGATCGGGGAGCATCACAGCAGCACAAGGTGAGTAATGTGTTTATTTTTTTTGTATTCTGCACCCTCCTATTACCACCAATGCTCCCAACTGCCACCAATTTACTTGGAAAACCCCTTAAAATGCCTGCAGTCACCAGTAGAGTAATCCAAGCCTAATGTAAAACATCTTGTCCAGATTGAATGTCATTAAGGAGAACATCCCTTTAAAAAGGCTGACTCTAGTAAAATAATACACTGAGCAGTACTTACCCGTCCACCACCACCAGGATCCAGCGCTGTAGCTCCACTGTTTTCCTGGCGTTTGTTGTGACAGCTGACATCACCAGAAGTGAGGTAACCCCTGCAGTCAGTAGGAGGCTGTATTGGCACGTTCCGTAACTCCTAGCATCATGGCCCTCAGGAAGTGAGTGCTGATGCCAAGAGAATGAGCGGTGATGCTACAGCCTCTGATTGGCTGCAGTGGTCAATTGATTTCCGATGACGTCAGATGTCACAACAAATGCCAGGACCACATTTGGGCTGCAGTGCTGGGTTCCACCAATGGTGGTAACTGGTAAGTACTGCTCAGTTGATTCTTTTACTACAGCCCTAGTGCAGTGGCACACCCTTCCTCTTGCGTAATTTTCCCCCTATCATAGACTTCTATGGCAGTTTTGCTGGGCAAAACGCAGGAAAATAGAGCAGGTCCTATTTTTTTGAGCAAGCAAAATCTGCACTCACAAAATGTGCTTATGAGAACAATCCACAGAATTACAATATTACACAGATCTTACCTGGTTCCATTTCACATCCACAGGTTTTCTTCTGGGATATCACGTCTTTGCTTTAGAAGCTGTCAGGAGAATGGGACCACACTTCATGTTGGGTGGACATGTCCTAAGATCAGATCCTTCTGGAGGCAGATAGTCAACCTTGCCTTGAGGGAGTTGCATAAGACTTTCCCCGCTCACTCTCTCATGTGCTGTATAAGCTGATAGACCACCTGGGTTGAACAACCAAAAGAACAAACTAGAGCAAATTTTATGCATGGCACCAAAAATACTTCCCAATGCCTTTCTCTAACCGTCTCCGTTCAGGCAGTTTCAGCAAGGGCCTCCAAAATGATGGTCTAAGTAAAATTACCCACTATCAGGGACGATAAGATGGTGTTGCTTATTAAGATCTGGATTCCCTAGTCCACACATTTTGATATTCCAGAGTTACCCTATCTGCTCCGCATTTAATACCTGCTGATGGTTGATAAGTAGAGATGAGCGAGCATACTTGATAAGGCAAACTACTCGAGCGAGTAGTGCCTCATTCGAGTACCTGCCCGCTCGCCTCTAAAGATTCGGGTGCCGGCAGGGGGCGGGGAGCGGCGGGGGAAAGCGGGGAGGAACGGAGGGGAGATCTCTCTCTCACTCTCTTACCCCCCCGCTCCCTCCTGCTCACCGCTGCAACTCACCTGTCACCCGCGCCGGCAGCCGAATCTTTAGAGACGAGCGGGCAGGTACTCGAATAAGGCACTACTCGCTCATCTCTATTGATAAGCCTTTATTTCTTTACCTATTCATCTAATTCTGTTTGTGGTCACCCCTGTTCTTCTTTACTATGTTCTTTTTTCTTCTGCTTCTACTTTAGGATAATTTTTGTAGCCCCGTGTGTGAATTCATTAGGCTCTTCAGCCTTTTGGATTTTTTAATAACCAGAACTTTGGTTTTGTCTATATGTTCTATATGAATATAGGTAGTTTTGTAGCAATTGCTAACACAACTGGCGCATCGTGATAACTTGACTTACCGTACAGCATCGCAGCACATTGTAGTTGTTATCATAAAGCGTTAAAGGGGTTGTCCCGCGCCGAAACAGGTTTTTTTTTTTTCAACCCCCCCCCCCCCCCCCCCCCGTTCGGCGCGAGACAACCCCGATGCAGGGACGTACAGAAAGCTTACCGGAGCGCTTACCTTAATCCCCGCGCTCCGGTGACTTCTATACTTACCTGTGAAGATGGCCGCCGGAATCCTCTTCTTCCGTGGACCGCAGCTCTTCTGTGCGGTCCATTGCCGATTCCAGCCTCCTGATTGGCTGGAATCGGCACGTGACGGGGCGGAGCTACACGGAGCCGGCATCCTGCACGAAAGGCTCCATAGAAGAAAGCAGAAGACCCGGACTGCGCAAGCGCGGCTAATTTGGCCATCGGAGGCCGAAAATTAGTCGGCACCATGGAGACGAGGACGCCAGCAACGGAGCAGGTAAGTAAAAAACTTTTTATAACTTCTGTATGGCTCATAATTAATGCACAATGTATATTACAAAGTGCATTAATATGGCCATACAGAAGTGTATAGACCCACTTGCTGCCGCGGGACAACCCCTTTAAATGTCAAGTTAACATTTGCTACATCTGTGCCACAACATTTCAGTTTGGACCAGCAATCTATTTAAGATGCAGTCATGGAAAGGTGACAATATAACAGTCTGGAAAGACTGAATTTCCTCCATCAGTCTGTGCGGCAATCAGTGGTTTGAATATAAAATGCTTGTTCTTTCTTTTTATCTCTTTTAAGGCATCATAAGTACAGAACTTTAATGGTCCCCTCTGGTAGAAGTGCTTTTCCCATGCTGGCTGCCGGTTGTATTTCAGATGTCACCTCTGTGTGAATATGGAAGCCTACATGATATCCATTATTTAACAGACTTCACTAACCTGCCAGGCTGAGCTGCTCGGGAGAACATTTATACTGATCTATAGGCTTTATGTTCTTGTATGTCACATTTGTCAGTCATGTGCATAGTTATATTAAGTATTTTTCGGGCTCAAAGACACACTTTTTAGCAAGAAAAAATTTTTGCTAAAAAGTATGTATGTCTTTCGGTCCAATGTCAGAAGGGGTCCTCTGACTGCTTCCGTAATGATCAGTTACAGTGCATTAAGACCAGCAATGCCTCCTAGAAGAATGTTACCTTCCTTGAATAGCTCCATTCCGGGCACCACTGAGTATCTCAGGCTCTGACCTCTGACACTTCCTCCCGGCATCTGTGCATACAAGAAGTGCAGTAATGCAGATGCCGGGAGTAGCTGTCAGAGCAGAGCGATGCAGGGAAGGTAAAGTACTTCCTTGTGCAGTTGCTTCCCCACCAGAGATACCGAGTGCACTATCACAGTCGGGGGGGGGGGGGGGGCATTTATATTACTAGGGCCACTATTATCACTGGGTCACTATTACTGCTGGGACCACTGGGGGCCAGTATTACTACTGGTAGCACTATTACCACTGGGGTCACTATTACTACTGGTAGTACTATTAACACTGGGGTCACTATTACTGTTGGGACCACTGGGGGCCGCTATTACCACTGGGGAGCACCGTTACCACTGGGGACCACTACTACTACTGGGGACCACTATTACTACTAGGGCCACTATTACCACTGGGGTTACTATTACTACTGGGACCACTGAGGGCTGCTATTACTACTGAGAGCACTGTTACCACTAGGGACCACTATTACTACTGGGGGCCACTATTACAACTGGGTGCACTTTACTCCAGGGGGCCACTATTATTACTAAGACCACTGGGGGAACTATTACCACTGGGGATTGCTATTACTACTGGGGCTCACTATTACATCTGTGGACCACTACTACTACTGGGGGCCACTATTACTTTTTAAGGGTCACTGGGGCCTTCAAAATCTACTGGGGGCCCTATTACTATCTTGTGTGGCTCAGAGTGTAAAGGCAGCAGAAATGCACTCCTAAGCGCTCACTCATGAACTGAAGGTTGCAAGTTCAATCCCTCCATGATTCAGGTAGCCAACTCAAGGTTGATACAGTCTTCTGAGGTCGGTACAATGAGTACGTAGCTTGCTGTGGGGGTAATATTTAATATGTCCACTTGAAACTAAAACCACCATTAATTTAGACCACTTAGAAAGTTTTAAGTATTATCAAATATTTTTATCCTATTGTCTATTATCTAAAGCAGGGTGCGCCTTACCGTCTGAAAAATACAGTGTATCAGAATTCAGAAGCAGAGTATGCAGTGTCATTTAAAGCTACATTGTATCAACCCTGAATGAATGAGATGTGAAGCTCAAGAATCATGCTAAGATATTCATATATCTAGAGACTATCTTTGGGATGGAATGGGGAACAAGGCATAATCAACTGGAAGTTTAAGTGTGGTGAATTTCTGGTGGATTGCTCCTTTAGGGCAGCTTCACATACGACATAAATGCTGCAGCATTTCCACAGCGGATTTTGCTATGCATATTCCACAGCATTTCCAGCACAAGTAACGTGTATGAGATTTTTTTAACATCTCTTGCACATAGAGTGGAAGTTTTCACAACGAATTTGCAACGATTTTGAAAAACGCTGTGGATTCTAAATCAGCAGAATGCCTATTTATGCTGAGGATTTCAAACCTTGAAATACAAGGGTTAAACTCCACGGCAGATCTGCTACATAAACCACTAGGTGCAGATTTTACCACTGCGGATTTCTTGCGTATTTGCTTTGAGTTTCCAATTGTGGAATGTCCGCAGCTAACATGCTGTCTGAGAAGCCGCCCTCCGAGTGAATGTCCACTGTTGAACACCCTTTGTTTTAATCCCCCGTAGAGTCTCTGCAGGCTAGACGTCATCATCAGCAGGCTGGGAAGGAAGTAGAAGCATCAGCTTCACTCCATTGAAATCAATGGGAGCACCACGATGCTATTTCACTTCCTACCAAGGAAAGGATGTCAGGAACAGGAAGTAGAATAGTCATGCAGCGCTCCCTTTGATTTCAACAAGAGTGAATCCGGTGCTCCCATTTACTCCTTTGTCTGCTGATGACAAGGTCCGGCCCACTGTACTAGTGCAGCGGCCCGCTGTACTAGTGCAGCGGGCTAGACAATTACCTGATGGAAAAGAATCCAAAGCCGCAGACCTCCATAAATCACCGATGACCTAGGAGTGTTATACAGGTCTGTTATGGCTCTTAGATAGTGTTATACACCAGTTATGGGTTTTGGTAAACATCTGGTTTGGTTAAAACTAATTCGTACTATACCAAACGTTTTGCAGACTTTCGACAAACCGCTGAACCAAACTTTTCAAAAGTTCGTTCATCACTAATCAGAAAATTCCCTATTGTATAAATAAGCTTAGGTTGATAGGTCAAATCTTATTGAAGTGAATGGGATTCAGCCTGCAGTACTAACTCAGGCCACTGTGCAATGTATAGAGCTGTTTGCTTACTGCAGCAAAACATTTAGAAGTGGTGCAACCCCTTTAAACATATTGAGAATGTGTGGTGCTTTTATTTTTTTACATTTCAATGTTACAATCTGAAGTTTAAAAATCTCCTAAAATCCTGCATGTTTCACACTGATCACTAAGCTTATTAGACACTTCCTGATCTATAGAGAAAACTTTTCAGTAGTCATCTCATTATCATCATCGGTAGGCCTCACAAAGAGAGAATACAGCTATATATAAATAACACAGGAACTGTCATTCACAATAGGGGATGGTCACAGCTCACCTCCTCCCTCTCCCAGCACAGTGACCTCTGTACAGCACACAGAACATGCCTGCAACAGTTTTCCATAGATAGAATCCAACAAGTCCCCTTCTGTCCATTGTGTAAATGGTGCATGAGACTGCTATAAAACACATTTCTAAAAGCATATCTCTTAAGGAAATGGGGAAAGTTGGCTTCAACCTCATTGGTGTTTATTTTTCCTTCCTCTGGATTAACATTGGGGGGGTAATAAGCTGAAGTGGATGGACATATGTCTTTTTTTGGCCTTACATACTATGTTACTATGTAAAAGAAAAATGCCGCCCTATAGTCATGCACAGTCAGCAGAATAAAAAATCTACAATCAGAAAATAAAGACAAAGAAAAAAGAACGTGTTTCACTATGTTTTAATTAGTAAAAAAATATGATGAAGACATTCCCTTTAAACGCAATATTGTTTATTCTACTTGTCACTATGTATATCTTAAAAATAAATCCTAAAATTCTGCAGTTTTTACTCAGGCCACTATGGAGATATCACCATTCAAAATAGGTGATGGTCACAGCTTGCCCTCCTCCCCTGTACAATGACCTCCATACAGGTCACAGAACATGCCCATAAAAGCCCCTCCTGTCCATTGTGTAAATGGCCTATGAGGCTGCTGTAAAGCATATCTCTAAATGCTGTCCACTGCAGCTCAGACAAGATTGCCGCCCCCTATAGTCATTTACAGGCAATAGAATTTAAAAAAACTGTAATGAGAAATTGAAAAAAGATTAGAAAAACTAAAACATTTTTCACTATCTGGTTTTAATTAATAAACATATAGAGGTTACACTCCCATTTAGAGGAGAAATGAACAGCGTGAAAGGGACAAATGAGATCAGTACCTGGATGCTGTTCTGCAGTGTAGCCTATGGGGGACAACTAGCATGTTACATTGTAAGAATAGATGGATAGTCGCCTCGCCTGTCTTGTCGCTGTAGATTCTCGCATTGACAAGTGCAGAAGGACGAGTATAATAGCAGCTCTGAAGATCAGCACTGAAGTGTACAGAGATGTGGAAACACATACAATCCAAAGGTACATTAATGCATGAGTCTGGTTAGATCCTGAGCAATGGAGAAGGCGAACATCCACTGCTCTTAGCTGCTCGTGTAGCGTCGCCTATGGGAGCACTAACCGTGCAAGTGCCGCTCCTATTTACATTGTGCTTTATTTATGAGCAAGTGGTCCCACTAAAAGGGTCACCTCATTAAACTTTTAGCATTGTTCCCGTGGGCTGCTAGCAGAACCATCCAGAAATCACTATATGTATATAGTCTATATTATTTTACTAACCCCACAGCCACTATGTTGTTGTCGTTGGTCTCATCATTAAGTATGTTTTGTCTATAGAAGGTGCGGACCGAATGCGGCGTGAGCCTTTGTACCAATCTAGACTCTACCTTTGATTCTGCTAAACTAGGCTGTGAAATGAGGTCAGCGACCCGAGCGGTTGCTAGGAGCAGCATTTTCGTGAATGAGGTCGAGTATGTTATATATAGGAGATAATCTTATATTAAAGGGGTATTCCAGTTGTGAATCACAATACGCATAGAATAGAACCCGTTGATTTCAATGGGTTCATTCACATTATTGTATTTTGTGCCCGCCCTAAAAAAGGAGCACACCCTACTTTTCTGCAGATTTGCGCAGCTAAGTTCCCCATAGAAGTCAATGGGGGTGCGCAAGGAGATGTGTAAATTTTGCTGGAAAAAGAAAACATCTGGAACTCATTAGGTTTTTATGGGTTCGTTCAGATTACCATATTTTGGTGAATGCATTTCAGTCACGCAAAAAAAAAAAAAAGAACATTTTCTATCTTTCTGTGTATTTGCGCACCAAAGGTCCTAATAGAAGTCTGAGGCGGGTGCACAAATGCATGTAAAATGCGCAAAGCAATGCGTGAAACGCTGCTTAATTCCACTAGAAAAAGAACACATCTGGAACTCATTAGACGAATTAGCCATTTCAATGTAGAAAGGGGAGGGATTTGTGTCTCACGCGCAAATAAAAATGCCCTGCAGGCAGAAAAAATACAGTAAAATACTCTCATAAGTTCACAAAAAGGCCTCGTTCATAGCACGCATAAGTTATCTAAGGCATTGGCAATTGCGTTGACGCTTGTGTGAAGCCGGCCTAAGACTAAATTAGCCATTTCAAGTGGTGCGTCTTGTTTGCGGCCCGCAAATGAAAATGCAGTGCAGGTGGGAAAAATGCAAAAAATATGCGCAAAAAAGCCTTGTTCAGTGCGCTGAAGCACACACAAATTCACATACACTTATTTAGTACCCTGTTGTACCGCTGCTAGCTTTGATACAAGATGTGATTCGGATGGGAATGGAGGCTCTAGTACCCTGTTGTTCTACCTCTAGCTTGGATACAAGATGTGATACAGTGGGCATGTTGGCATAGAGGTTCCATATGGTAATCTGGTAATCTGCAGCATATTGGTCTACATTTACTATAACTGAGCCTCTAGATCGTGCAAACTTGTAGGCTGTCGAAGTTGGCAACCCAGATGGTCCCATACATGTTCTATTGGCGATAAATCTGGTGACCGGGCAGCCACAGAACTGTAACAATGTTTTGGAGGCTCCTGTGACCCCCTTGTGTGTGCAGCCAGCATTATCCTGCCGAAAAATGCCTTTTGGTAGCCGCCATGAGAGGAACACATGTGGCTGCTGGAAAAACTGAACATATCACTGAGCTGTCATTGTCCCTTGTACCACTACTGGGGGTGAGAAACTGTCATTTCCGATGCGGCGATGGTTTCCTACCCAAACCATCACACCATCAGTGGTGGCTGTGTGCTGCTCCATAGCAAAGAAAGGATTGAGGCGATTGCCCACAGGTCTCCAGACACGAACACGGCCGTCATTAGTGCCCAAACTAAATCTGGATTTATCACTGAAGACAACCTGATTCCATTCCATAAAAGTCAAGCTTCATAGTTCACGACACCACTGTAAACAAAAGTGACAGTGGGTGGGTGTCAAAGGCAGTACCCGTCATGAGCACTGTGAGACGAAATGTCCTTCAGCCGAGCGCCTGAAAATCGTTCCAACAGACACAGGGGCCTGTAATGATGGTCCCACCTGTTTCTGGATGGCGAACAACAAAATAATTTGAGCTGCTTGTACTTGTCGGACGATCAGAGGATCTACTGGTGGTCTGTCCAGGGCGTCCTCAGCCCCGTCGCCTCATGCGCCCTCTGGTCCCAACATCTCCTAAAAGTCTGGACAGAACGGCCCAGGTGGCGGGCAGTTCATCGATATGACCATCCAGCTTCTCACATCCCAATAATGTCCCCTCTCAGACTCTGTTAACTGGTGAAATCTGTTGGACTGCGTCGAACAGACGTCTAGTGGTCAACAAGCTCTACACAAGTGGAAGAAGAACAAGGAGCCTCTGAGAGCCTTTTATAGGCCAAGGGTGGAACTACTTTTAGGACCTCAGGTGACATAACCATCCATCTAATCACCACAACTCCAATCATTTGCATATCTGCCTGAGATGGAACTGCATGACGAGTTTTGCAGCAAACCGACAACTTCTTCTAGGGGCCGAATTATTTTTGACAAAGAGTGTACATCATATGAGAGATTTATATATCCTGTTGCTTTTCTATCAGGAAATGGCAACTGTTTCACCTCACTGTTGGCCCGGAGCCAGCGACCACTGCAGACAGAGACAACTGTGAGGCTGTGGAGTAGAGCAAAGTGAAGGATTGTTCGGCAGCTCTGTATACTGGTGTGTATGAGCCGAGCTGACTTCCCAGCCATTGAAGAGTGTACTGCAGTAATAGATTTTACCATGATACATAATGACAACACAATAACAAATACAACTACACTAAAATATCTGGTTCTCTACTTGATGCTGAAAAGTTGTTGAATGTTAAAGAGAACCTATCATCACTTTTTACCACAGCGATAGAATTATGACCTACATGTATTTCCAAAACTTAGTTTGCTACGACTCTTTGTAAAAGCATTCTTGAAGAATCCGTGTTTATACGTTTCTCACGCCGCATATAAATTAGGCAGACTGCTCCGTTGGACGGGTTGGGCTCTCTCTGTTGGCTGGAGGTTTTGCCCATAAACCTGTTCCTCTCTGCTTCTATGACATGATGACTTACTAGTAGAGATGAGCGAGCCTACTCGGCCACGCCCCTTTTTCGCCCGAGCACCAAGATTTTCGAGTACTTCCGTACTCGGGCGAAAAGATTCGGGGGGCACTGTGGGTGAGTGGGGGGTTGCAGCGGGGAGTGGGGGGAGAGGGAGAGAGAGAGGGCTCCCCCTGTTCCCCACTGCTACCCCCATGCCGCCACGCCTCCCCCCGCCCCCCGGTGCCCCCCGAATCTTTTTACCCGAGTACTGAAGTACTCGAAAATCACGGTGCTCGATCGAGTAAATACTCGAAGCGAGTAGATTCGCTCATCTCTACTTACTAGGCGTCATCCACAGCACACTCCAAATCTAGTGCATATATGGGGAGTTCACTGACCGTGGATGTGCAGATCATCCTTCATGGGCAGTTTTGCTGCGATCATCTGCACATGCGTTGATCAGCTAACTCACAGCCAATGAGGTTTGCAGTGCTCTAGGTGTCATAGGAACAGAGAAGGGTCATAATTCTATCACTGTGCTTGGTTTCATGTGCTAAAACGTAATGATATGTTGGGGCGCTACAATCCACAAAGAGGGCAACCATCCTAGAATCCCAATTTAAGGCCCATTTAGATGGGATGAATGTCTGGCAAACAATGCCTGACACTCGTCCCTGTGTGTCCTCGCTCCAATGCTCCTGCATTGGAGCTAGTAGTTCTGACTCGCTCACGGAACGACCAGCAGGAAGGGGTGGGACGGCTGCAGGAGATTTCTCTTCTCGCTCTCCCCCGCCCCTCTCCATTGACTTAACATAGTGGCCATTGAGTACTGAATGGCTGCTATTTACACTGAGCGATCATCGTTCAGCTCATCATCCATCGTTTATGCTGCATAAATGATGGACAATGAGTAGATCACTCAGTGTAAATAGCAGCCATTAAGTACTGAACAGCCGCTATGTTAATGTTAAGTCAATAGAGAGGGGCGGGGGAGAGCGACGAGAGAAATCTCCTGCAGCCGCCCCGCTGTGTGCCAGCGATACCAGCTCTTGTGTAGCAGCACAGGAGAGAGTGTGTGCGAGGATGAGTGTCGGGCATCGTTTGCCCGACATTCGTCCCATCTAAATGGACCTTTAAGGTAGAGATAAGGTGGTATTTTATTCCTCACTTGATGGCAAATCATTTAAAAAAAGGGAGCGACATGTGCTGGAGGGAATGTGGCCAAAAAGGCACATCTATTTTGGTGTTGCCCGATAACAATGGGATTCTGGGATGGAATATTTGCACTTTTAAAAGAGATACAGAAACTGAATGTCCCAAGGTCTCTGAAAATGGCTCTACTGCTACTAAATCTAGATAGTTTTCCTAAGCCTACAAGATATCTGATAGGACATGCTCTCATGATGGCGAAGACACTCATAGCAAGGAGATGGGCCTCCCCCTTTCCTCCGACAATAGGGGAGTTTGAAAATCATATGGCAGAACATTGCCTTTATGAAAAACGGTTAGCCATACGCTCCAATTTATACCAGAAGTATTTAGATGTGTGGGGAGGGTGGAGGACATAAAAAAGTGAAAGTCATAGAAAAAGAAACAAGATGCCAGGTTGTTGTTCTTGTTTGTGTTATATGTTGAAACTGATGTTATGTATACTGATAAGAACAACATTTTCTTTGGAGACTATGCAGCGATCTATGATATAATTGAGAGCTATTAGCATACCGGCATCAAAAATGTTTATTTATAAATGATGCTTTGCAACTCCTATAATGTTCATATACTTGAATATTGCATCGAGATGTATAAGTTTGAATTGTCCAATTAAAATACTAATGGGAAAAAACCTGATTACATGTTCCCTGTATAGGGGCTGTCTGCCCTTTTTTTCCACTGATGAGCTATCCTCTTGGTAGGTCATTAGTCGTTGATGGACGGGAGTCAATTGCTGAGGCCCACCGTCCATCAGCCGATCAGTGCAGTGGGCTGGAGATTGCCATCAACAGTCAGCACAGGAATTGCATGCGCCGGCTTCATTCGCATTGAAATCAATGGGAGCGCCGTGCTGGTATGGCACTTCCTGCTTCTAGGCTGTCAGGACGTCACATCCAGTCCTAGCCAGGAGAGGAGTAGGACCTAACCAGTGGAGGAGCAGCGCGGCGCTCCCCTTGATTTCAATGTGATTGAAGTCTGCACTTCCTCCCCTTTCTGCTGATGACAATGATCAGCCGCTGCACTGAACAGCGGGCAGGATGATCAGCCGATGGACGGGGTCCCCAGTGGTGGACCCCTGTCCATCAACTACTGATGACCTATTGAAGGATGGATAATCATTGGAAAAGAGGGCAGACAACCCCTTTAACACCATATCTCTTGCAGATATCATTGTGGTTTGTGAAGGCAGGAAGCAGCAGTATTTCTTGGCACCCAGCCACAACTTTGATGTGGTAAAAAGGAAGGAAAAAAATCATCCACAAAGGACAGGAAGCGGCCAAGATTATCCCCCGGTGACAAATGCAGATGAGATACAATAATGGAGACTTGCTGTTGTCACCCAATGCATGTATAGACTGTTACTATGTGATGTCCCAGGGAAACAGCAGGGGTCTTACTTTACTAAAAACAAGAAGTAGTGCAGTCAGGAAGAAAGTCACAGGGAAAAGTTTAATTTTCCCAGTAAGAAATTGGATAGATAGATACCGTGCTTCTCTGAAAATAAGACCCTGTCTTATATTAATTTTTCTCCCACAAGAGGCACTAGGACTTATTTTTGGGGGGATGTCATATAATACTTACCTAGCAGGCTCAGTCCAGGTCCCACCCGCTGCTGGAGCCTCTGGAGGTCTCCAAAGCTCCGGCGCGCTTCTTGCAGTCCTCGGATGCCCTCCTAGGATCACTTCCTGGTTATGGGATTCATAAATCCAACCTCTAGGAAGCTTGAGAACCAATTAGAGCCATCACTTCCTGGAGGTAAGATTTATGAATCAAACCTTGAGGAATTGATGGATCCACAGCAGAAGGCCACTTTTACATGAATATATTTTACTCCTTATCGGATTTGTGTATTTCGGACCGTAATATCGAGCTAATGTAAATCTATATACCTATTCACATGGCCGTATTTTTCACTGTTGTGTTTTAAAAACACAGCATGTGCTACTTTTGCCCATTTTTTCCTCTGTATTTGCATTTATCAGTATTATTTTCTACTCAGTAAATATGGATCTGTATTACCCAGTAGAAATTAAAACCAATGACAGCAAATATCTAGGCGAATACTAATCAAAGCATGATGACAATACTCGTGACATATACGAGGGGTGCTGATAAGTCTTTGGCTTTACCCAGAAAGAAACGAGATGGGAAGATGAAACTTTACATTTATTCCACATACTCTCCACTGATGCCAACACACTTCTTACATCGGTAATCCAAGTTCTGGAAGCCTTGCAAAAGGAAGGATTTCGGTTGTGCGTCAAACCAGTCATCCGTATAAGCCATGGCATCAGAAATGGTGTGAAATTTGGTACCCTTGAGGTGTTTCTTCAGGTTTGGAAACAGATGATAGTCAAAGGGAGCTAGATCTGGTGAATAAGGTGGGTGGTCAACCAGCTGGAAGCCTAGCTCCACCAGTTTTGTTGTGATCACTTGTGCAGTGTGAGCTGAGGCGTTGTCTTGCAGGAACAAGATTCCTTTGGACAGCTTGCCGCGCCTTTTGGCCTTCAGAGCTGCCTTCAATTGGTCCAAAAGTTCAATGTAATACCTTGCATTGATGGTGGAACCATTTTGAAGGTAGTCCACTAGCAGCACACCCTCCTTATCCCAGAACACAGACGCCATCCCCTTAGTGGCTGAACTTCTTTGGGTGAAGAGAACCACTGCGCCTCCACTCTTTTGACTGCTCATACAAATTAATCCAGGTCTCATCCATAGTGACCAGTCGATCCAGGAAGTTCTTCTTAGTCCAGAAACGCTGACAAATGGACTGGGAAGTTTTCACTCGCCTGCTTTTCTGATCTGATGTCAAACATTTGGGGACCCACTTTGCAGATAGCTTCTTCATGTTCAAATGTTCATGGATAATGACACAAACACGTTCACAAGAAATCCCCATGATGTCTGCTATTCCTGCAGCTGAAATTGGCCGATTCTCCAGTATGAGGTTGTGCACAGCATCGACAGTCTCCGGAACAACAACCTCTCTCGGTCGTCCAGGACGTTCCTCATCATTGGTGCTGAAGTGGCCCGTTTAACTGTAGAATATGAAGGGCATTGATCCCCCAATGTCTGCGACATATCACCATGAATATCCTTCGCGGACATTCTTGGCAGAAACAAGAATTTTATCACTCCTCTGCTCTCATTTGCTGTGAATATCGCCTTAGACTCCGCCATTTTGTTTTCCCGCGTGCCGTGATCACTGTTGCCATAAGCTACAAACGCAAAATTTTGAAAACATATATTAGACATATAAGGCCTTCATGTGATGTAACATTCGTTACCATAGAAACAAAAAAAGAACACCAAGCCAAAGACTTATCAGCACACCCTCGTAGTTGCAATGTCATCTGCAACCTGTCCGTACTCTTGATATGTGACAATACGCTCCTCTGGAACTGGCTGAACAAAAAGAAAAGACAGTGCCAATAAATAAAGTAATATTACTCTCCCTTCCCAGTCCAAGGCTATTTTTCTTCCCCACTACTGGCCCGGAGGGTTGCTTTAAGACTGGAATTTTATGTGGCTGTCCTAATCAAAAGTCCATTGGAGTAAAATAAAAAACAGGTGCATGCCTCTTAATAAATTTGATGCAACTTTGGCTGTCATTGCCCCAGAAATTGAAATCTACTCCAGCTTCGAGCTAGTGTAGATTTGTGCTATAGTTTGCACCAGTTTCAATTGCAGTTTCCGTGAGGCTAAACCATGCCTACCTTTCTCAGCACTTTTAGAAAGAAATGATAGCATAAAAAGGTAAAAAAAAAATTGCAAGATTTTTCCCGAAAATGGTATGGTCCAAAAATTGGTACTTTTTAATGCCACAAAAGTGGCGCAAATCATTTGATAAGTTTCCCCTCTTTACTCTTGAGCAAGGTGCACACATAATAAATTTGGCTTTTGGCACTTTCCTACTAAATTTTCGGCCGTAATTCTCCTCCATTATTTCTCGAACATGTTAGTGCTTAGTGGCGACGGTAAATAAAGAGTCACTTGAGTATTTTTCCTGCTTTTTCAGATTGCTTTTTTAGCTGTCCTTATAGAATAATAGGAAGAAAAAGGCAGCAGTATAAATGAGCTGAGAAGAGCGAGCTTAACGTGACTTTCCCCTATGCGGGGAGAAGTGTCACATCAGTTTACCAATAATCCTCGGCAGAAGTGGAGCCGGTGACTCTGATATGGTAACCTCTCCTCTCCATATCTCACTAGTGAATACTCCCGAGGAGAAAAGCTGATTTATAATCTGAAAGAAGTTACATAACATGTCTTCTATTATCTCCAATAACACAGCAGGAGGCTGCACTCCTGGCTCATAAATATAGAGAGAAAAATAAAATTTCTTCCACTCAGCAGATCAGAAACTGTACATGGACAAAATGATGTATAATTCAGGAGCCTAACAAATCTGGGAGTCTATTTTAGAAGAAATGTGCATGGATTTTCAGGTGGCGGCAGGTAGGCACCATTTGGCCGGAGCGAGAGGAAAATTGCATTTTAAGATATTTAAAGCCTCTTTAGTGAAGGATATTAAAAGTTGTATTTCAGGCTGTATTCACAAGGGCAAGTGTGAAATTTTGGAAAAAAAGAACGTTTTCCATGTCATTTTCATGCGATTTTTACACACCTTTTTTTTGTTTTTACATGTCTTTTTTTTTTTTTGCTCTCCTGGTTCTTATTTTCATTTGGTCCCCATAGTCATGTCATGCGATTGCAATGCATTTATTTCACACTTCCATAGAAAATATTGGGCGATTTTTCAACAAGAATTGCACAAAAGTAAGACATGCAGCGATGTTTCTAACTTGGCCTATCGGTGCGAGAGAAAAATCGCTTGTGAGATTTAACCCTTTCAAATGAATGGTCTTCTAATTCCATTTTTGCCGTGGACATGAGGCCTTAGGCCTCATGTCCACGGGGAAAATCAGATCCGCTGCAGATTCTCCATGGAGAATCTGCAGCGGGTCCCTCCTGCCCTGCGGACATGAGCGCCGAAAATAGCAATTTAAAAGAATTTACCTATCCGGCGCGGGCGACGAAGCTCTGCTCTTCCTCACGGCCGGATCTTCATTTTCGGCCGGCGGATGAATTCCTGACGCCGGCGGCACGTCGCCGGCACGTCGTCGACGTGCCGCGCGCATGCGCCGGGCACATCCGCCGAGCCGAAGCAAGGGAGATGCGGCCGTGAGGAAGAGCAGAGCTTCGCGGTCCGCTGCGGGTGAGTAAATGCTTTAAATTCCTATTTTAGGTCTCCCGCGGATCCGGACGGCTTCCATAGGCTTCAATAGAAGCCCGCGGGAGCCGTCCCCGCGGGAGACCCGCATGAAAATGGAACATGGTCCAGATTTTTTCATGCTCCATTTTTTTTAAAATCACTTTTATTGACGATCCGCGGGTATTTATGTACCCGCGGGTGGTCAATGCATCCCTATGTGATGCGGATCCGCATGCAGGAAATCCGCTGCGGATCCTAAATCCTATTTTCCCCGTGGACATGAGCCCTTAGGGCTTAGTCAGATGAGCACATTTTTCATGCATTATAGGTGCAGAAAAAAAATGCACATCGCGTGTAGAAAAAATTGCGTGACCCAGGCCATTTGCACTCACGTGTCCTATGTTTTGCAGGTGCGAATTTTTTCCACTTCTAAAAAACAGACATGTGACCGCTTTCATTGGAAAGCATTGGTTCTAATAGAGCCGTTTTGAAAAGGCGCCTATAAATGCGTAAAAAATTTGCCCGTCTGACTGAGCCCTTATAAGTAATGTCTGGGGAAATGGGAAAAGTACATTTGTACCAAAAATCTGGCCAAAGAGTTGGCACTTATGTCCTAGTAGTTCTTGATTGAAGGTTGGTATAAGGTGGACCTACAAAATAGAGATACTGAGGCATTTGCTTGAGAAGGGATTGAATCTCCTTATGGGGGATCACTATATACATAGCCAGCCTTATCTATGTGCGACCAAGGCAATCCAACAGGGTGCCACTATCAGCTTGTGGAGGGGTACCAGGCATCTGTAGGCTGGGAACAACTATTATGCATCCACCTGGCTAGATGATCTTCCTCCGTGCAGAATCTTATGGAACTACATAAATCATCCTTCTCCTGGCTTTGTCTTCTCTTCTTTGATGTTCCAAGTCACTGCTGTCAGCCTATTGGTGCCCCTGCAAGACAATTGCACAGTTCTGCTACTGTGCTTATGTTATGAGCTGGGCCCTGGTATTGTGTCTATGTACTAAGGTTGGTTTATGCTGTATTTGTGTTATGAGCTTGGTTCTGGTGCTGTTGTCACAGTACTGTATTTTGGTACTGAGCTTTGTTCTGGTACAGTACTTATTCACTGAGCTGATGTATTGTGAATATACTGATATTTTGCTGCTATCTGCACAAGCAGAATGCGGGCTGACTGCCTAGCAATATAATATTTATATATATTAGTTTTTTTCTTATGAGGGGGTGCCAAAAAAGTTCCACACAGGGTGGCATTTAACATATGGCCAGCACTGAATACACATCGAAGGCAAATGGGGCAATTGAACATAAACATACTCTACCTGGGCTCCATCATTTCCAGGTGTTGTGCACATAATAAGCTATTTTGTCATATAGACCAGTTTGGTCATATAGATCCTTACACTCTCACCCTCCCTCTTCTTATTGAATTGGGCAGCCAGTAGGGCTATGTTCACAGGTGTTGGATTTGCATATTGCAAAGCCGAAACATACTTTACTATGAGATCCATGTCAGAAATTCAAGGCCTAAGATGCCCATATACCTCCAATAGTTGTCATGTGTTTTCCATGATGGATAGTGGAGAGGGCTGACATCTTTGATGGTGACTTATCTCCGGGATGCACAAACAGATTGGGAGTTGAAATTCAATATACAGATTTTTGTTTCCCCTGAAAAGAAATGTCGGGGTAGAGGCAGGAGGCCCCACATACACGTGCAGCAGTCAGCCAGTCAGACGAAATCGGAAGGTTTGGATTACTTTTGCCTAATGTGTATAGGGGGCTTTTACTTTCATATTTTTGCTATGGATATTCTTCAAGTTTGCAGGAGATCCAAATTTCATTCAATTAGGCTAATCTTCAGCAGATCAAGTTGCATAGATTTTATTTTTCTTTTGGCAATGCCCAAAATCCTAGAAAACATTATTGCCTGATATTGGGGTTGCAAAAACCCTGTACACTTGCAAAGGAGCTGGACTGCCCGCACATCTCATGAACCAGACCCGTCTACATATTATATGGGCAGCCATCAATAGAATTGGCCAGCATTTAAATACGACATTTCATCAGCTGATCGCCGAGCCAACTTCAATATGAAAAGCAGTTGTCTTTATTAAACAACTCCATTAAAGTGAACCTATTACCAGGTTCAGGTTCATGCTGCTTGAACCACAGGCAGCATGAACCCCCGGACAGATATGCCTATTTGGCCAATGTATGGTTTATTCCGAAAAGCTGCAGTATTTCAGAAAAATATAGTTAGAAGTTTGACTGGGAACTCAGCTTTCGAGTCACAGAGGTGGGCCACGTTGGGCTCTTCCTGTACTACACATCTGTGCTTTGGTTTGACTTGTTTGAGTCTTCTACCACAGCTTTGAAAACTAGAAAGGTATTTTGACATTATAGACTTCCTCGAAAACCGAGGTGACAACTAAGGAACCAGACTATAGATGAGTATGTATATCAGACTGCTACCCTCGTTAAACAGGGACTTATTTGTAACAAAGTGTCCACAACTGTTCAAGCTCCTAACTTCTGATTACTTGGACAAGTTTTTTACCTTTACCGAGTTGCCTTCAGTCTCAATAAATGCTGTTGAGTCCTTATGATGGTGTGTGACGGAGCATTTTCTACCACCATGGCCCCGCTAGTAAAACTCAAAGTAGTTATACCAAGCCTGGTCCCTCGCAGGGAAGGAGCCCTCTCCACAGCTGGTGGTTCCCAACAGTAGACAAGTGGTCAACTAGCGTGAAGGCAGGCTCATGTCCCTTGACCCAGGGCACTGATACCACCCCACCCCGCCCCACCATATTTACATGGGCCGAATAGGCACACTGGAAAGCATGAACCTAGTGACAGGTTCCCTTTAAGCACTTCTCTAATAAATACTGTATGACTCCAAAAGTGAAATTCCATATGGATATTCATGACTGATGTTCTTGTATCTGTAGTATAGCAACATCTCTACTTACAACCTATGTTCTGCTCTGTTTTGTAGAGGTTTTGTTCTGTCAAGGTGCAGGCATTGTATGCGCCATCTCTCAGGGATTAGTATAAAAGGACAACTGGCTGCAGGGGAGAGAATGCTCAGTCTCATTTCCCAGCAGCAGCTGTTTGCGGTTCATTGTGCCTTGAGGAGGACAAACAGATCTGGAAGACGTTCTTTTCTAATACCGAGGTTGATGTTCCTGTGAATCAGGATCATTCCTTTCACGGCCACAGCTGTTTAAAACTACAATATATTAAAAGGTCACCAAATAGGACTGTAAAGCCTACGTTCACCTGCCCAACTATTTTTTTTCCATTGAATCTTAGACGATAAATGAAGCAATCGGTCTTCATTATAAATGTCCTACTGGACAGGTCATCGAATGAAAAGGCCAGGAGAAGTTTGAACATGGTGCCCTCCTGCAATGCATCACGGTTATGAATTGCTCAGTCATGAAAGATGCTATTGTGGGAAGTTTTTTTACTCCTTTCAGACGCCTAGAGGTTCTTAACCGCATGTGTAGTTACTTTAATACTATTCATTATGTCTCAAATTCATTTTTGTTGTGCTTGCCACCAGTCAGCCCATAATGACCCTATGATATTCTTCCCCCTTACTCCCCGTGTAACATTTTACTGCAGTTTGGATATTTTACGGATTAAAGCTAAATATTGACTACTGTTTCAGTCGCTCTTAAGTAGCTGACAGTCTGGCCATTTAATGGAGATGTAAATGCTCTTTTGTTAGAGATTACAGGCCCTCGGTGGTTTCTTGCTGACGTCTGAATGAAGCTGATTCTCTTTCGTCTTGCAGTCGTTCCCCGGGGGGTTCAAGAGTGCGTTGGCTTAGAGACTTTGAAACTTGGACTCTCTAAGACTGTATTTATTTTTGATTGGATGTTTATTTAAGCAGGAAAACATATATTTTGGAAAGAATGCCGCCTGGAACGTGGCCAAAAAAGTTGTGACACATTTACTAGTCAGAAATGATAAGGTTAGGTATGGCCGGGAGAGAAGTCTTTATTGTTTGCTGGAAGCTGGAGGAAAATGCGCGACTTTATGTGCAGCTAAATCTTACTGGTATTAACCAAAGGAAATCTGATTTACTAAGAGACGCCGTAATGTAATTACATGTCACAAAAGGAAAGGCGCTTCATGTATAGGGCTCACATACAGAAGAAGCAAAGTTTAACAGGACTTTAGTGCCCTATGATAACTTTCTGCTTCACAGTTCGCTCATCCTTTCAATTATATTACAATGGGTTTTGCTGTGTAGAGAACAATAGCTTTTAATGGCTTAAGATACAATATCCTGCCAAAAGTAATTGGACACCTTAGAATCAGAAGTAGTAATTATTTACACATGTTAATACTTAGTGGGGCTCCTTTGGCTCTAATGACATTTATTACTCTCAATTAGAGATGAGCGAGCATACTCGTCCCAGCTTGATGCTCGTTCGAGTATTAGGGTGCTCGAGATGCTCGTTACTGGAGACGAGCACCACGCGGTACTCGTCTCGATTAAACGAGCACTGACCATTGAATTCAATGGAGCCCGCAATACAGCCGGCTCCATTGAAAGCAATGGGCTGCCGGCGAGCGCAGGATGAATTGTCGGGAAGGGCTTAAATATATAAGCCCTTCCCTGCAATTCATCCAGAAATGTGTAAAAAAAAAATATATATATATACTCACCTTGTCCCGGCAGAACGATGTTAGCCCATTGAATTCAATGGAGCCGGCAATACAGCCGGCTCCATTAAAAGCAATGGGCTGCCGGCGATCGCGGGATGAATTGTCGGGAAGGGGTTAAATATATAAGCCCTTCCCTGCAATTCATCCAGAAATGTGTAAAAAAAATATATATATATATACTCACCTGGTCCCGGCAGACGGAGTTCAGCGCGGCCAGCGGCAGTCCTCCTGAACTGCTCTGAACAGCTGTGAGTAGTATTCAGCAGCCGGGGATTTAAAATCCCCGCCTTCTGAATGAGCTGCCTCTAATTGGTCACAGCCTGACCAATCAGAGGCAGATTCCACTCACACACCCATTCATGAATTTATGAATGGGTGAGTGACTGCTGCCTCTCATCTGATTGGTGATGAGAGGCAGCAGTCACTCACCCATTCATAAATTCATGAATGGGTGTGTGAGTGGAATCTGCCTCTGATTGGTCAGGCTGTGACCAATTAGAGGCAGCTCATTCAGCAGGCGGGGATTTTAAATCCCCGGCTGCTGAATACTACTCACAGCTGTTCAGAGCAGTTCAGGAGGACTGCCGCTGGCCGCGCTGAACTCCGTCTGCCGGGACCAGGTGAGTATATATATATTTTTTATTTTTACACATTTCTGGAAGAATTGCAGGGAAGGGCTTATATATTTAACCCCTTCCCGACAATTCATCCCGCGATCGCCGGCAGCCCATTGCTTTCAATGGAGCCAGCTGTATTGCCGGCTTCATTGAATTCAATGGGCTAACCTCGTTCTGCCGGGACAAGGTGAGTATATTTTTTTAAAATTTTTACACATTTCTGGATGAATTGCAGGGAAGGGCTTATATATTTAAGCCCTTCCCGACAATTCATCCCGCGATCGCCGGCATCCCATTGCTTTCAATGGAGCCAGTTGTATTGCCGGCTCCATTGAATTCAATGGGCTAACATCGTTCTTCTCTGCCACAGCTGTTACAGCTGTGGCAGAGGAGAACGATCTTTATGCTGACAGTGGGGGGGGGGTCTCACTCTTGCCACTATTGTGGCTTAATAGTCGGACCTGGGAACTTGAGATGCAGCCCAACATGTAGCCCCTCGCCTGCCCTATCCGTTTCTGTGTCGTTCCCATCACTTTCTTGAATTTCCCAGGTTTTCACAAATGAAAACCTTAGCGAGCATCGGCGATATACAAAAATGCTCGGGTCGCCCATTGACTTCAATGGGGTTCGTTACTCGAAACGAACTCTCGAGCATCACTGAAAGTTTGACTCGAGTAACGAGCACCCGAGCATTTTGGTGCTCGCTCATCTCTACTCTCAATGGCATACTTTCTACTTCAGGCAAAATGAAAAAAAGGTTTGGTACTGTGTTAAGGCCCATTTAGACACAACGATTATCGCTCAAAATGCTCTCAAAAGCCGTCTTTTGAGCGATAATCGTTGTGTCTAACTGCACTGACATCATGCAGTTTTCGTTAAGCCGTCACTCATCGCTGTTTTTCAGCATGCTGAAAGACAACGATGAGCCTTATCAGGGATTCACAGCGGGATACAGCTGATACTATTGTTTCAGCTGTATCCCGCTCCCTGATGACAGGCGGGGTATGAAGAACAGAGCGGTCCAGCTGTGTTCTCCATACCCAGGTCAGAGCACTCGGCTGTATAACAGCTGGGCGCTCCATGTAGAGAACAGCTGGATGCAGAAGACAAGCGGGGTTGCTCAACGTTTGAGTTATCATCTTGCGCTCTACATGACACAACGATTATCGCTCCAAAGTTGCTTAAAAGACAAAAAGACAAAAGTCGCTCAAAATGGGCCTTTAGCCAGTAGAGCAAAATATGATTGTTCTCAGTGAGAGAAAATAAGTAATCTTGTAGATATGATATCTAATAATGGGTAACAAAAATACATGATGTTAATGTGAGCTTTCCAACCTCTCAGAATCCTTCCTCAGGCATAATGAAACAGATCTGCATGGGACATGTATAAATACAAAGGTTAAAGTACAAATTAGTCTCCGATTTCTATGGCTTTTTATGTGTGAACATTTGTGTCTATACATGTCCCATCCAGATCTGTTCCATTATACCCGAGGAAGGATTCTGAGAGGATGGAAAGCTCACACTAAATCATGTATTTTTGTTAGCCATTAAAAGGTATCATATCCACAAGATTACTTGGTTTGTATTACTGAGAACAATCACATTATACTTTCTACTAACATCTGATATACGTCAGCTGGTGTTTTCCTCCATTTTTCCTGGAAAGATCTGGCAAATTCTCTCAAAAAAGACGGCTGCTGTTCATATTTTGTGACCCGATATTATAATTTGTCCCAGAGATATTCAGTAGGATTCAGGTTGGAATGGCAAGTTTAATCATGGAACATCCATATCCTCCAACCAACATAAAACATTGTTGGATTTGTCTTGTTGTAAGTATTGCTGATCATTCCCAGAGTATTACCACATTGTCAGCGGCACATTATTGTCTAGAATGTCATGGTACACCTCAGTGTTCATTGACCGAGACAATGCCACCATGTAAAATATCCCTAGACTATAATGGAATCTTCACCATACTTAATTGTTGGCACAACACACTCAGGCAAAAGGTGTCCCCCTGGTGTCCTCCACACCTGGGTACGTCCATCTGGTTTAAAGATGGAGTTATTTGTCACACCATAGAACGTTCTTCCATTGCTCGACTGTATAATGATGCTCCTTACACCATTGTAGGCGGTCCGATGCATCTTCTTAGAGAAAACTTGTCAGACATTTGGAGGATGAATGGAGGGAAATGCAAGCAGAGCTGTATGAAACGTTATTAGAAACTATGCCAAGAGAGTATTAACATATATAAATAAATACAACGTTTGATTCTTGTTTAAGTTTCCAATTACTTTCGGCAGGATAGTGTAAGATAACTTTGCAGAAAGTTATCACAGACAAGTTAAACTCTGCTGCATCTCTAAAGATATATAACTTAAAAACGACATATCAACTAAAAAGAAAATCAATCCCAGTGATCATATTAACTTATATAGTAATGCAAAAATACAAGGGCGAACATCGATACCACTCCCCAACATCATGCAGACAGGCAAAGTGTTATATGGGGGAGACTGTACAGGTGCAGAGTACTAATAATCATTCTCACACCAACATATTGTAGGGACTTGTACATGGAGAAGCCAGTCCCATCAATACGTGTAGTGCACCATGCAAGCTTATTGATGCCGCATACGATAAATCCTGGTGTCCTACAAGTGAACCACACAATACATTGACACCCCGGGCTCCCCAGCATTAAAAAGCCAGACTGTGTCCTGAAAAAATAAGTTCCAGAACTTAGCTCCACCCTCATCCTACCCCCTCCCTTTGCAAATAGTTTAGAGGGGCAGAGAGAGGGCGGAGAGGGGATGGGAGCTCAGAGCACTGCTCCCGGCTCTTCCAGCCTCCTCCCCCTGCAGAGAGGGACGCCGTATATCGGCCGGGCGTCAATACCCGGCCGATATACGGTCATCTGAAGTCGCCCTAAGGCTGAAAAAAACGTATGTTCATCCAATTTAGCCTTTTACCTTGAGCTGTACACTGATTGGCTGAAGACTAAATAAAAAATGAAAAGTACAAAAAAAACCTGCACATAATTGGTATCGCCACATAAAGGTAACATCATATGTATGCCATACTGTGAACACCATAAAAAAAATAACAAAAGAGTTATCCAATAGATTACATGTACTCGACATTGGTTCCTATAAAAACTAGAACCTGTCTTGCAAAATACAAGGTGTCATACAGCTACATTGACGAAAAAATAAAAAAGTTATGACCGCCGGAACACAAAAGGGGGATACGACTAACTGGCTTTTAAGGCTAAAATTAGTTATGTTACTAAGGGATTAAAAGCGTACCTAAAGTGACTGAGATCTGCATCACATACTTTTATATAAGACATACATTCAAAATCTACAGTTAAAAAAGTTACTTTTTTAGGAGGGTTCTTGCAATTTTAATGTGACTGTTGGGGGTTAAACTTCATTTAGTTTTGCATCTGATCCCCAGCCAAGTAAATGGGGCTAACCTACAATAGCAGACACTGTCCAACCTCTGTAAAGTAGTGCAAGCGGTATTCGCCTTTGTTTCCCAGAGAGACCCGGAGTCATTTTCACTGTGCAGGAAGGCCTGTAATTTACAGCCGCTCAGAAATACATGGTTGGTCTCCTCCCGGCTCCTCCAGCTGCAGAACCGCACTCCATCAATGTACTAAAGATGATACACATGAGAATTGGTAAAATATAGGTTACAGCTTCCCATCTCCTTTTTTAATGTAATGGTGTCCTGTATTATTTTTTTACCTGTACTTATGTTATAATCGATACACGTCTACATTTAACCCCTTCAGAACACCAACTCTCCGCATTCCGAAAGACGGAGCTTTTTGATTCATGTAGCCTTATAGGGGATTCTTTCTTGCAGGACGTGGTGTCGTTATTGAAGGCATTATTTTGGGGTGCATACATATAACTTAATATCGGCCGGGGTTTTCACGCCCCACCGATATACGCTCTCTCTCTCTGCAGGGGGAGGAAGTGGGCCGGGCAGTGAGCAGTGCACTGAGCTCCCTCCCCCTCTCTGCCCTCTCTCCGCCCCTCGCCACTATTTGAAATGGGACGGGGTGGAACTTACCTCCACCCCATCTCGCCCCTCCCATTGCAAACAGTGGCGAGGGGCGGAAAGAGGGCAGGCGTGAAAACCCAACCGATATACGCACGTCGGAATAAGCCCTAAGGCAAATTCCACACACTGCATACTCGTCCGAGCAGATTCGGGGGGGGGGGGGAGGAGTGAGAGAGATTTCTCTCTCTCTGCCCCCCGCCCCACGTCGCCCCCTCCCCCCGCTGCCTCCCGAATCTGCTCGGACGTGTATGCAGTTACTCGAGAAGAGCGATGCTCGCTCGAGTAACTGCCTTAACTGAGCGTGCTCGCTCATCTCTAGTCATTACGGTTATGGCAATACTATATATGTGTTTTTTTTATTATTTGAACCACCCAGTAGTTTAGGACAAGCAGTGTTTAGCTTTGTTCGTTCTACAGGGAAAGGACATTACAGTTTTAGACGAACTCAGCTGTTTCGACTATATAAACAGCTGTAGCTCTGGTTCTATCAGAGCTATTGAAATTTTTAAGCTAAGCTTCAGATTCTTGGCTTTAAAATGACACCAAAAGTATGTCTGTAGCTTTTACAGAACCAGAGATATAGCTGTTTGAAGTGGAGTCAGGAATACTGAATTTACAGCTGTCATTTCAATCAGTACCTGTACAGCAGAGAGCGAGCGGCAGGGGGCCAGTGGGCACTAAAGAAGATCTGTGATTCTCCTGTAGATTACCCTGTCCCAAGGAGGGGGGCGTGATATAATATTTTGTTCATGTTATCACCCCCTCCATCAATCAGAGACCATATTTGGTTTCTGATTGTCACATATGGGTTTTTTCCTAGAAAAAGAATAAATTGTATTGGAGCAAGAAGTCAAATAGTGGCCTAACAATGCTTACTTTAGAAAGTCAATGGGTGTACAACTGACTTCTTATAAGATCCTGCTGTGTAGCATTTTGTATACATGTGGTATGTTTTGGCAATTTCTGTCTCCAAGCCCCCTCACATGAAATTTCCCCGTGTGATATTTTTGTTGCTACTTTATTTTTTACGGTTCTTCTAAAGGAATATCTTCACAGAATTTTTGCAGCCAAAGTGCCAATCTAATGCTCCCAGCACCTCGCTGTGCCTGGCACTTTGCAGACTTACTCAGTATGTTATTTCTGAACTACGTCTTCTACTGTCAGGTGACAGAGCAGTGAAGCAAGGTGAATGTGGTCATGAAAGGGCTTGCACGCCCTCTGAATATAGATGACACATCACAATAGGAGCATTAGAAACTTACAGGGTTTATGTGCTGACTATTGGGTTTGGGGAATTGTCCCTTCATGGATAACCAGACTGTAAATGGAGTTGTTCTTGAGCCCTATGTAAATACAAGTAGCCATACTATATACTTATCACTGCCACTATATGATGCCAGCCAGAGGTAAAAATAAAACATTACCTGCATAAAATATACCTTACTAATATACACTCTTTATAAAAAATAATCCCGCCCCTAGAAGAATTTGTTGTTTTGTTGCAAAACCCGGCATGCAGTTACATCTGCTATGTAAATGATTAGATGAACAGTCTTGCCACCTGAGGCCTTAAAAGTGTTCCCCCCTTGGCCTATAAGAGGCTCTCAGAGGCTCCTTGTGTGTTGACCACTAGACGCCTCTATGACGCAATCAAAGACAAGAATTTGAGAGGGGGCTACTATTGGAATGTGATAAACTTGATGGTCGTATTGGTGAATTGCCGACCACCTGGGCAGTTCTGAGCACTTTATTAGGAGGTGTTGGGACCAGAGGGTGTATGAAGGCATGCACACAAGGTTACCGGGCTCTGGCCACCCTCGACACACCAGCAGTGAAAGGGGTCGTGTGATCATCTGACAAGCACAAGCAGCTCCAACTGTTTAGTTGTCTGCTATCCAGAAACAGGTACCTCTATTGTTATCATTTCATCTCTGTCGGAACCATTTCCAGGCACTTGGCTGAAGGACATTTGGTCTCATGGCACTCGTTACGTGTACGGCTTTTGATACCCACTGTCACCTCTGTTTGCAGTGATGTCTTGAGCTATGAAACTTGACTGCTATGGAGTGGAACTGGAGTGTCGTCAGCAAGGGATGCAGGCTTAGTTTGGGCACTGATGATGACCATTTTCGTGTCTGGAAACCTAAGGGTGAGCTCCTCAATCCTGCCTTTGTTGTGGAGCGGCACACTGCCCACTGCTGGTGTGATGGTATGGGGGGCCATCACACACAGCGGGGTTTCCAAAAGGTATTTTCCAGAGGGATAATGCTTTTCTGCACACAATTATGGTGTCACAGGAGAACATCCACAACACTGCCATGATTCTATGGCCTGCCAGTCACTAGAGTCAATCGCCAATTGAACATGTATGGGACCAATTAGGACACCAACGTTGAAAGCCTATGAGTTTACATGATCTAGTGGCTAAATTGCAGCAAATGTGGACCGACATGCTGTAGGATGCCTCCATGCCCGGTCGTATTGCATCTTGTATCTAAGCTAGAGGACGGTACAACAGTGTACTAGAGCCTCCATGCCCCTGTATCACATCTTGTATCTAAGCTAGAGGCGGTACAACAGGGTACTAGAGCCTCCATGCCCTTCTGTATCACAGCTTGTATCCAAGCTACAGGTGGTACAACAGGGTACTAGAGCCTCCATGCCCTCTGTATCACATCTTGTATCCAAGCTAGAGGCAGTAAAACAGGGTACTAGAGCCTCCATGCCCGCCCATATCACATCTTGCATCCAAGCTAGAGGAGGTACAACAGGATACTAGAGCCTCCATGCCTGCCCGTATCACATCTTGTATCCAAGCTAGAGGCAGTACAGCAGAGTACTAGAGCATACATGCCCTCCTGTATGACAGCTTGTATCCAAGCTAGAGGTAGTACAACCGGGTACCAGAGCCTCCATGCCCTTCTGTATTACATCTCTTATCCAAGCTAGTGGCAGTACAACAGGGTACTAGAGCCTCAATGCCCACCTGTATCACATCTTGTATCCAAGCTAGAGGCAGTACAACAGGGTACTAGGGCCTCCATGCCCGCCCATATCATATCTTGTATCCAAGCTAGAGGAGGTACAACAGGATACTAGAGCCTCCATGCCTGCCTGTATCACATCTTGTATCCAAGCTAGAGGCAGTACAGCAGAGTACTAGAGCATACATGCCCTCCTGTATGACAGCTTGTATCCAAGCTAGAGGTGGTACAACCGGGTACCAGAGCCTCCATGCCCTTCTGTATTACATCTCTTATCCAAGCTAGTGGCAGTACAACAGGGTACTAGAGCCTCCATCCCCACCCGTATCACATCTTGTATCAAAGCTACAGGTGGTACAGCAGGGTACTAAAGCCTCCATGGCCACCTGTATCACATCTTGTATTCAAGCTAGAGGTGGTCCAACAGGGTACTAGAGCCTCCATGCCCGCCCACATCACATTTTGTATCCAAGCTAGAGGCAGTAACACAGGGTACTAGAGCCTCCTCTGAAGGGGTAATTTTACAGCAATAAACCCTCCTTTTGCTCTGATATTGTAATCACTTCCTTATATCAACATTACAATCACACAGAGAAAGTTTAATTCGATTCTGCCAACTCTTCCTAGGTGCTTGAACTTTTTTGGACAAAGAACGTATATTAACAACATTTCGCCAACTTGATATTTGAAACAAAAAGGCAAAATATTAATTGGGAGGCTATACGAGGCAGCCCAAATGAGATTGTGCTTAGTAGGGAAACTGAAACCTGATGGATATGCCACGTTATAAACTTGGTATCGCAGTGCTTGTGCTGATCAGATGAGAACGTTAGCATGTAATTATTACTGAATGGTGAACGCTGTAAAAACAATGGCGGTATTTCTGGACGTTTTCTCCCCAAAATGTAAGAAAAGATATAGACCACATTATATTTACCCCAGAGTGGGGCAATTAAAAAATACAACTTGTTCCAAAAAAACAAGTCCTCGTATGACTATGTCAACAAGTTATGGTTCTTGCAATGCAATAATTAAAATCGCTTGGTCCTGAAGGCACAAAATAGGCGCGTGACTAAGGGGTTAAGATGGAGGTGACACACTAGGTGCAATGAATGGTATATATAGCATCATACAGAGCAGAGGCGTAACTTGAAGCTCCCGGGCCCCGATGCAAAACCTGTAACAGGACCCCCAACTATAATGCTTTATTCATAGTACTGGGCTCCCTATATGGAGAAGAGAGGCCTTATGGGCCCCCTAAGGCTCCTGGGCCCAGGTGCAACCACATCCCCTGCACCCTCTATAGTTACGCCCCTGATACAGAGGGTTTGGGCTGCGGGGCCCTCTCTGTGTACTTTGACTGCCTGTGTATATGATAGGCCTGGTACATTTATCCACCTCTGACTTGCGGAGCTGTGCAGGCTGTGATGTTCTCCACTTCTAATATTGTTCTCATAAATGTACCTCGCCCGGACCTATCACTAGATATCAAGAATAATGGTTTAATACAAAGCTTTACTGCTATGATCCCACGCCATATTTTTTTACTGCATGGCTGATGAGATTAAAATCTGCAGCTGAGAATTTATGTTATGAAAGGACTCCTGTTTGCCATATGGACAAAATCAATGTTTTTAATATATTTTCAGGTCCTTACTGCCAGCGGTAAATGTAGCAGCGCCGGTGACAAATGTGCAGAATACTAATACTGTTCTACTCTGCCATTAAAAATCGAAGTAAAAGTTGTTGCGATGGCTACTGTTCCATGGCCTCGGATAGGAATGTAGTAAAAGGAGTATTTCCTGGAACCGGAATACCCCTTTAAAGGCTATGGTCACTTCTAGGGAAGTTTTTTTGCACTTTAATTCATGCATTTTGGGCTAAAAATTATTTTTGTAATAGGGTTTAAACCTTTCCAATCCACTGTTTGACATCTGGAGACATTCTGATTGAAGCGTGTGCAGCTCCGATGTCGAGCAGGGTAATCTTACTGTATATTACTGGCTGCTCTATTGTCGGGGGCCTCTCCAGCATGTTTCATACCGCAGTACTGGCTCTAGCCAGCAGATGGCGCCATTGTATAATGTCAGAAAGAGAAAAACCCCTAGGAAACCCTCAATCCAAAATTGGATTGCACAGGGTTAATTCAAACTTTGGCACCATTTGTCTTCTGTAGCTTCTACATATCATACTGTAGATATTGCAATCTAATGCGTAAAGAAATCGCCCAAAAAATCACAACTATCTGAACCATTGGATTCCAATGTATTCCTTCAGATGATCGATTTTTGGACGCATCAAAATGTCGCGTCCGCAAAAAAAGAACCTACGCGACCGTTTTTGTTTTTTTACGCCATGTGAAAAAATAGGTCCTGCCCTATCTTTTGCCAAGACTTTTGCTCTCATAGACTTTAGTGGCAGCTGGAAAAAGGAAGGGTAAGGTAGTTATCTGGCGTACCACGCTGGGAAAAGAAGACAGCTGGCTCTACTTAACCATTATTGGTCATTCCGAGCTTAGTACAGCGATCAATGGTTTTTCAACATTTCTACGTATTCTTTTGCTAATTCGATCGGGACTCGAACGTGCATTGACTTCTATAGGACCTTTGCCGTGCAATGCACAAGACAGTAGAGCATATCCTATTTTTTTGCATGCACATTTCTTGTGCACACAATATCTGGAAATGAGAACGAACCCATTGAAGTCAATGGGTTCTATTATCTGTGTAATGGGCTCAAATATGCTCATGTGAACGAACCCTTGGTAGGAGATTCATTCAAAAAAATCGTGCACTTTTCATCTAAACAATGATTTTTAGGTGAGTTTAAAAACCATCATTCAGACCGCATGCTGCATTCTCCACGGGAGCAAAAGATAACATTGTATTCTCTCAGCAGCCCTTGAGACAAAACAGACGGCATGCTGTGTTCTGCATGGTAGCAGCTGATTACATTGTATTCATGCCATCAGCCCATGGCAGCCTGTGCCAGAACAATGGAGCTGATTGCAGAGCTCAGACCACTTGATGAGTTCTGCAAGCAGCTCTGGAGGCTCATTTACATGTAAATGAAGCTGATAAAGTACTAATGGGCATTACGAACACTAAAACTTTCAATCAGTTGAAAGAATTATCTTTGCGTGTAAATGGATTTTTAGTTTCCACTGCTCTCTCCTCCCCTGCACCTTCTTATCAGCTAATGTATGACCATAACAAAATTTATAGGTGGGCCTAAAATAGTTGATAAGAGCCTGCAGGAGAGGAGAGATAAGGGCTAAAAAACATGGGCCCTTTGTCGTTCAGATTACCGCTGGATTGAGGAAATCTGAACTATAATTAATTGCTCAGTGAGAAAACTTGCAGCGACTGAATAATTATTAGTTCGCTGTTCAGTTTCTGCAAGTATAAAAAAATTAAACCACGATCGGTCCGTGTAAACCGGCAATCGATCATCTGCGACCAATCAGCACACAGTACTGCTTCCTCTCTGAGTCCTGCTTAAACTGCAACTCCATTCCTGTCCCTTCTCTTAAAAGTACAGTGACTTAGCAACATCTTACATGAACAAACTTGTTGTAAGGCCGTGCTGGCACGTCCGTAAGAGGAATCCATGACTCTGCATACGGCCCTGAAATTGTACTGTGCATGACTGCGGACTCACGCAGGCAGTTATGTGCAGTACATCTTTATTCTTGTTGTTATATTTCCCGCGCCGTCGCTTAACGATGACACAAATATCCGGCACTCATACACAATGTAATTGTCTATGGGCTACAAGTATATCAGTGACCATAGAGAACAATGTTGCGGATATCCGCGGTAAAATAGAACATGCTTCGTTTTAAGCAAATCCGACCCGTTAATCTGTGCATAATTCAATGCATTTGATTGATCCGTGCATCACAGTGGATCATACGCTTGCGGAATCGGCATTTCAAATCTGATTGTGTGAGACCGGCCTAACGCTGCATAAATCTTCCCCCCTTACACACGCTCCAGGACCGCTGTTCCACCTATAGTACACCAGCTGGGCGTCACATGTAGAACAATTACTCTGTAGTGCACAACGCATTTCAGAGCCCATGCAATGTAGGAATACGAACGTCATAGAGTCACATTAACAATCTACATGCATTTGTAAGAAACTCCAAAGCTTTCCCATACTGGGCTATAGTTATACATTCAGGTTTGTTGCAGGTTTTCAGCCGACGCCAGAAGTGCGTTGAAGAACAGAAGTCTGCAGATCCCCTTATTCCTTTTTTCAATCTACTTCTGGCTTTGGTTAAAAAACTGCGCCAAAACCGTGAATCCAGACTAAGTTCTTCTACAATGGCGGCATTGCTCTATGGTTACAGAACGGCTTCTTCCCTTCGAAAGACCGTTTAACTGAGCGTTTTAGAACTGTATTGGAGTAATGGGATTTAATCGCTGTCAAAGCTGAGAAATAGCTGTCCGAACAGATGACCCGAGGAATTTAATCATGCCGTGCATGTCATAGATCCTAATTCAAGTAATCTTTATTTATCTCATCAGCCGGCTATAGAAATTGTAAAACGCAGTGTATACTGTATGTGTGGAGCTGATTATTAACCACTTAATGACCAGCCATTCGGCAGCAACTAACGGGGAATCCCGTGCAGGAAAGAGATGGGTGTCAGATGACAATCGGGACCCTGCACTAATGGACGGGAGCAGAGAAACCTCCTTTCCCGACCGTTTAACCCCTTACATGCTTACTCCTTACGACAAAAGTTGCTGTTTTTTTATTTACCTGTCTCACAAAAAATGCAATAAAAATGATTAAAAAGTCACCCCAAAATGTTACCCATGGAAAAAACAACTTATCCCACAAAAATCAATACCTCACATAGCTTTGTTGGCAGAAAATTAAAAATGTTATGGAATGTTATGGAATTAAAAATGTTAGAAAAATAGTAACTCATAAAAAACTTCTCCCGCCCGCAGACTGATTGGAGCGTTGGCCGCCAATGCACGGCTGCTGCTCCATTCATTTTAATGGGGCTGACAGAAATTGTTAAGTGCTTGTACTCGGGTATCTCCGGTAGTCCGATTGAAAGTGGATGTAACACCATGCATGCACGACCATTACTCCATTCAATCTGCTCCTCACTGCAGCAGGTGCAGTAAGGAGGAGCGAGGACATGGGACCCCCTGTTCTCGGGATCGCTGAGGATCTCTGCAGTGAGACCTCCAATGATTATATCCTCAATCCTGTGAATAGGAGATAACTTTGGATTTTAAGATAATTCCTCTAAGGCCGAGGTCAGACAAGCATGTTTTTTTGCGCGCCTATGTGCACAAAAAAATGCGCTGCTTGCATAAGCGGAAAACGTGTGAATGGGCAAATTTTGATATGTGCAGCGCATGAAACTTTGCCTGTTCACTGGAGCAGCTGTGCTTGGAGAAGAGCAGCTGCTCCACGAAGGTCCCTCATCACTGAACACTGTGACAGCACTGTCACAGTGTTCAGTGATGATGGGACTCCCCATGGGGATGAAGGAGCGCGATTCTATCCCATTGCTTTCAATGGGGCCGGCACTGCTGCCACCCCATTGAAAGCAATGGGTTGAAGGCAATCCCTGCAGCGATTAAATTTTTTGGGGAAGGGGGGCTTGAAATACAAGCCTTACCCCGAAAATCATCCCTAGCTGCAGGGGAAAAAAAAACATAGCTCACCTAGAAGCATTGTCCAGCTCTTCTCTGTGGTCCCCGGCAGTCTTCTGTATTTTATCTGTGTGGGGATTAAAAAATCCCTGCTCCGTAATGCGCTGCCTCTGATTGGCTGTGTGCTGTGACCACTCAGAGCAGTATTCAGTTGTCATTCAATGACAGAAGAAGACTGCCGGGGACGGGGAGAAGACCCGAACAGAGCTTCTAGGTGAGTTATGATTTTTTTTCTGCAGCTGAGGATGATTTTCAGGGTAGGACTTATATTTCAAGCTTCCCCCCTTCCCCGAAAATCCTCACTGCTGGGTTGCCTTCAACCCATTGCTCTCAATGAAACAATGGGATAACAGCGCCCTCCTGTGCCACAGCTGTGACAGGGGATTCTTTCATCCCCGCAAAGAGTCCCACCATCACTGAACACTTGTGATAGTGCTGTCACAGTGTTCAGTGATGAGGGGACTCCCTGAGGGATTAACAGAACCCTAGGGGAGTCCCCTCATCCCCACGGGGACTATGGAGTTAACAGCGGGACATTTAAAAAGTGCTTCTGGCCAGAAGCACCTTTTAAATGCCCTGCTATAAGCAGCAGGGAATCTATTGGCAGCGCAAGAGTTTCCTTTAACTCCTGCTCCCATAGGAATCAATGGAAACTCCTGCAAAACGCCCACCAAAGATAGTGCATGTTCTATCTTTTTTAGGTGCGCGCTGTTTTGCGCTTCCAATTCCGTGCATATGAACGCTTCTGTAGGAACCCATTGGTTCTTTTAGAAGTGTGCATTATGCGCAAGCAAAACACATGCTCGTCTGACCGAGCCCTAAGTAAAAACTAAAATCTGCATGTCACCTCTTAGTACATACAGATGTAGCCCTGTACCCAGCCGAGGGAATTCTCAGCTACACGGCTGAACGCTCTTCATATCCTGTGTCTTTAATTTGAGTCGCAATGACTTCTAAATATGAAGCAGAAATACATAATTTATTAAAAGAAACCCAATCCACAAGGTTCACGTTAATGCCCTCGATATATCAGTTACAGCGGCCTGCAGCGTTGGGATGAATGTTAATACGGGTACTGTGGCAGCAGACAGGGCACACCACCCAAACACACTGAATGTAGATTGTCTGCCATGGCTACGTATTCCTCGTTGTTACCAGTGCTGTGATCATTGCAGTCCTTTCTGTGTATACAGATAGTGATTAATTAGCCATAGACGATTGGGATATATTCACGGGCTATTATTTATAGCCGATGTACATGATGTGCATGTCACTTTTTAAGTAGGGGGTTAATTGGGCTTTAACATTCACTTCTTCAGGAAAGATATTTGGGCATTCATAGAGCCTCTCTAAGTCATAAGAAATACGCTTATGTGATCAAACCAATTGAAATCAATGGGCTCTATTCGCTGTGTATGGCGTATGCAAATTGTTCATGCATAATATGCTGCACAAATACATTTGTGTGAATCCGGCCTAAGTAAACATTATTACTGCTTAGCCTTTGTACGTGAAACTATTTATTCTTGCATCTTTGAATCCAATGTAAAACATCATTTCATAACGGAATGCATGGACCTTGTATAAACAGGCATAATTGGTACACGAGAGATGATATCACATCTTGGGTGGGGCTGGCAGTGCATGTACTCCATGTCCGAACATACACTGAACTGATGTGAACCGGGTGCAACACAGCTCCGTTCCCACTGCAGTGGCTATGCTTGGTATTATCCACAGGATAGGTAATGTGTGGTCAACCTCTACTGATCATGTGAATGAGGGTTTCTCTGTGTCTCCAACGAAGTGGAGCGGTGGCTACACCCGTGCACTGCTGCTCCACTCACAGTTGGTTGGATGTCTCCCTGTGCGGAATATATATTTTGCGCTCCTGCCATCATAAAAAAACAGTTTATTGCACCACTAAGCAGTCTGCCTGTATTCCGTCCATGCAGAATGCTGCAAGATAACAGCATATCCATACAAGAATAACAGCTCAGTAAAAAATACAGCACCAGAACCAAGTTCATAAAATAAGTACAGCACCAGAATTATGCTTATAACATTAAAACACCAAAACCAAGTTCATAAAATAAGTACAGCACCAGAACTAAGCTTATAGCATAAATACAGCAACAGAACCAAGCTCATAACATAAATATAGCATGAGAACCAAGTTCATAACATAAATATAGCATCATAACTAAGCTTATAACATAAATACAGCACCAGAACCAAGCTCATAACAAGTACAGCACCAGAACTAAGCTTATAACATAAAGACAGCAACAGAACGAAGCTCATAACATAAATACAGCATCATAACTAAGCTTATAACATAAATACAGCATCAGAACCAAGCTCATAACATAAGTACAGCACCAGAACCAAGCTCATAACAAGTACAGCACCAGAAACAAGCTTATAACATTGAAACAGCACATTCATGTAGACAAGAGAGCATCGGGCCCACACGAATGTGACCCAGAAGGATAGGGAACACCACGGGAACTACCACAAATTAGCACCTCTCCTTATCTTCTTGAAAGGTAAGTGACCACAGACCTAACAAAGACTGACAATAACTCAGACACTCACCAAGCATCCTCGCACGCAGAAGCAGATGGAATTGCTATGATAAGTATGAGGTATTGGTTTGTATATTGGCCAATATACTTAAGCCTACAAGCCACTACAAGGCTTCTCATTGTCTTGTGGGTCCCTACACTACCAATACAACTAAAGCCAGACTTGCACACACATGATACAACAAGACACCAATCACACAGAAAGCTGCACCAAAAAGGCAACAAGACACACTTCACATAGAAGGCAGCACAGACAAGGAAAAATGACTGCAGCCGACACTGAAAGGAGCTGGTATATACATATGAGCACAGACCCTGGGGATTGGCTGACCTGAGCAAACTACACCCAGCCAGCTTAATCAACCCCCTGTGGAGCCGTGCTGCTAGACACACTGAGGGAAACAGAATCTAGCACAGCACAACCCTAACAATAAGTACAGCTACAGAACCAAGCTCATAACATAAATACAGTAGCAGAACTCAGCAAGTGTATTACATGGGTGCCAAAGAGCTGATAACGGCACCTAGGAACACCAGAGAGGAGGAGACAGAGTCAGGAGCAGGATAATTCATGTAGCTCCGCAAAACGCTGCTGTACTGAGGAAGAAGGTCATCTGACCAGGCAGATCTAAGAGGGGCAATCCCCTCCAACCTACAGCTGCCTGGTACCCCCTATATACTAAGGCTGGCCATGTTCACTCATTTCAGTGGGACTACCGGAGATGGCTGAGTACAAGCGGATAGGTGATAAGTTGCTTTCGTGGCACAACCGCTTTAAGTTGATATATAGCAGAACCGCTTTGAATGCAGAGAAGAATATAGTTTTTTCTTTGTAACGGGGATCGATAGGCCCCATATAGCGAGTGCAGTCCAGGTTATTTTAGCAGTCCGGTAGATGACTAAACTTCATTTTGCCGGTAGTACAGTTTATCTGATATCTATTCAGCAGGAGGCAGCGCACAGATAGCAGGCGATGAGTGAGAACAGTGGAAGTAAGAGGTGCGGAGACAAGAGGCTATGGAAAGTGAAGTATCCTACAGAGTTTCTTTAAAAGCCAAAACAAGGTGTTTGTATTCTCTGTAACCTTCACAGTATCGGCCGCTTTATTTTTTTGAGTGGAACATTCTGGATGAATTACAGACTGCCTGCTGCTTGACAAATGCAAGATTCTGCCATTGTGCAAAGTCAGCAGACTCACGCCGAAAAAAGCCAGATCACTGGAAAATGCACAGGCAGAAGATAGCCGGGGATTTGCAGTATTGCAGAATGCAAATGTGGTCAGAAACGTCTACTTGGGATAATGACGTCTGTAAGGTTGTCTAGGAGCATTTATTTGCACTGTTTGTAGTCAGTAAGCGGAGTGACCTTAAGGAGCAGCGACTGACAGCATGAAGTATGGATGCCGCATCACAGGCTTTTTATCAATGAGCTGGATATTAATCCGAAATACCAAGAGCGTTCATACCGGAAAGATCCGCCCGAATTGGCTCTATAGTCAGCAGATGAAACGGCTAACATCTTAGTAATATATCTTCATCGTCTTTTCTGCTGTTTCATCTCATTTTTGTAACTTAAAAAAAAAAGTATTAAGAAGCAGACCAGGCTCTGAATGATAAAAGGAATTGGCTCATCCAGACAACCCATGCCAATGCCATATTAGGGGACATGGGCATCATAAGCTCCGCTGCCCCTATATCGGCTATTGTACAAGTTCAGCTGAACTTGGCCGGTCAATGTATATTACATGCTCTTCTATCCATTTGAGTGGGACCATATAATATTTTAAAAGCAATGGCCACTGCAGAGTATATTGGATGTGTGGCCTTACAAAACTTCTAGTTCTAGGATTCGGATCTGTACCAGTCACCTGGTTCCTCTAAGACAACACGTTGCAAATGAGCTTTTCCATCCTACAGCCCTTTCAAAATTTACACCATCATACTAAATATGGAAATTAATTACATTAAAGACGTTGTCTGGTTGTAAACTATTGATCGCCTATTCTCAGGATAAGTCATCAATAGTAGCTCAATGGAAGTCCATCACCCAGGACCTCTTCCGATCATCTGTTCTTTGGACCAATGTGCTTGTGTACTGAGCTGATTCCTGCAGACAGCTCTGTTCTCCCTGCAGTGGCCAGGCTTAGTATTACATGCAAACATCCCATTTATTTCAATGCGTGTGTAAACATGCTCTGTATAGTATACTACTATGCACCAATATGTGCCGAAAGCAACTGCGCAAATACCTTGTCCTGAGGTGATCGTATTTGCACATATGGTCGCCTAAATAAGCCCTAAGGAGGTAAATAAAATGCAGAACTGGAGCTTCCGGATTCTTATTCCATAACGTTTTCTACTAGCATTTTACGCAATTTTTTTAAAAAAATTGATGTCCAGAAGTTTTTATTTCCCTATCACTACAAACGCAAATTGGCTACTATAGCATACAGCGTTTGCCAATTCCTAATAACATATAACTGTTTATACAAGACTTTATTTGGTGTGAGAAATGGCATTAAAACATGACCCCTAGTAAAAAATGTGTGATGCTAAAAGAGGCTCCTTCATGGACATTGAACCTTGTATTTCCATCACTCTGAAGCGCCTGCTCACGCTGAGCACATACAGTAGGTCCACATCCAGACATATTGCAGGTGCCATACGAGTAATGCTCTTGCAAAGGTGACAATCTTATACATGTTTTGTAAAGCCACCTCTTCCCGTGACATCTCTGCACCTTTACTCCAAAACATCACTAACTGTCTATCCGCTGTCTCTAACACCATGTCCTCTTTCTACCTAAAACTAAACCTCTCTAAAACTGACCTGCTGGTATTTCCACCCTCCACTAACCGACCTCCTCCTGACATCTCCATCTCAGTGTGTGGCGCCAACATAACTCCTAGACAACATGCCCGCTGCCTTGGGGTCATATTCGACTCTGATTTCTCATTTACCCCCTACATCCAATCTCTGGCCCGAACATATCAGCTGCACCTCAAGAACATCGCAAGAATCCGCTCTTTTCTCACTGTGGACACGCTAAAAACGCTTACTGTTGCCCTCATCCACTCCCGGCTCGATTATTGCAACTCGTTGCTGATCGGCCTCCCCTGCACCAGACTCTACCCTCTCCAATCCATCCTGAATGCAGCAGCCAGGCTCATCTTCCTGTCCAGCCGCTATTCGGACGCCTCTGCCCTGTGCCGGTCACTGCACTGGCTGCCTGTTAAATACAGAATTCAATTTAAACTCGCCACCTTCATCCACAAAGCCCTCCACAGCGCAGCGCCCCCCTATATCGCCTGCCTCATCTCAATCCATCAACCAGCCCAGGCTCTCCGCTCTGCTAACGAAACCAGACTGAGGGCCCCTTTAATTCGAACTTCTCATTCCCGCCTCCAAGACTTCTCCAGAGCAGCACCGGTCCTCTGGAACGCACTACCAAAGGCTACCCGAGCAATCCAGGACTCGCAGAACTTCAGGCGTGCTCTAAAAACGCACCTCTTCAGGGAGGCATACCGAATTCCCTAAACAAACCCCTTTGTACTCCACCTGATAACATGCTCCCTGACCTACTGACTGCAATCCCTGCTAGCCATCATAAACCGCTCCTGTAGTCATACTGTTTCTGCCGTCACACGGCCAAATGTCTGACCATGGTCTATGTGTATAGCATCCCTCACTCTCCACCTCACCATACCGTGCACATCTCCAGCCCCTTTACCTTCTGTAACACCCCATTACTTGTAGTATGTAAGCTCGTTGGAGCAGGACCCTCACCCCTACTGTTTCCATCAATTGATTACTATGTAACCGTGGTTCTGTAATGTTTGTACTTTTGTCTTTCTGTATTCCCCCTGTCTATGTAAGCGCTGCGGAATATGTTGGTGCTATACAAATAAAGTTTATTATTATTATTAAGTTTATTAAAGCAGTCTGTACACTTGAGGTAAATACCACAGATTATCGGCCATCAATTGCCCATTATTTTAGGTGTAAAGTACCAATTGGTGGCCAATCATCTATGGAGTGAAAGAAAGGAAAGGGGTGGAGCAAATCCAAGAGGCTTGAGTCCCAGATATGTGAGCAGTATTCAAAAAACTTTGGGGAGAGTTACAAAAAATAGTCAAAGGAGGTGCTACCAACGGTGGGCAGACTAGATATGCAAAAACAAAAACTGGTATGTCGGTGCTACTCTCTGATAAAAGTCATAAGACATTAGGATAAAATATCCAATTTCTCTCTTATTATATAAGTTAAGAACCTCTTGGGTGCAGGTGGCCGCGGAACTCCATCGGGAGGATGAGGTGTGTGATGAAGAAGCTGATGAGACGAATCTTGTGCAGAATGACTGTAAAAAATCTATGGAGTGGAGGCTGAAGGAGAGATACGTTGATGCATCAACGCTGGAAAAGAAAATTCTTTGCAGACCGGATTCAACTTGGGATTTAAACTGGGAGTGGCCCTTCTAACGCCTCATGGAGAGCTTAGAGGAACATTAAGTACTGCCCAGCTTGACTAAAGAAAGGGATTCCCCCGGCTTTAAATGGCTGGCTTTAAATTCATTCATTAAAAGGAAAGTTGGATATTTCATCCTATTGTCTTATGACTTTTATTGGAAAGTAGCACCAAGATACCAGTAGTTTTTTTTTTTTTTTCGATGATCTATTGAACCCTGTTATTCCAAATTTATTTTAAGCTATTTACTATGGATTTCTGTATAGACAATTACAAATAAAATATATTTTTCCTCTTTACTGTTGGGTTTATGTATATTGAAAAAAAAATGTAATCTTGTGGTTTGTTTTTGGCTTCATGTTTGATCACACCCACTCACCATCCTGTTCCATTGTAGTACTTCAGAGCTAATTACAGAAGACAGAGATACAATAAGGTTTGTAACCCAAGATGGGAAAATTCGCCATATGTGCACAGAAGCTGAAAACATGGGATGAGTCTTTGTAATACTAATTAGACGGGAGAACTACAGTTTGAGCTGTGGCAGAAGAACAGAGTATTCTGTTCCTTGGAGTAGAGGGAATAAAGTGAGTAAGGCCGGGCTGAGTTTAACATTTGGCATGATTCATTGTGATATTAACATTTGTTATCGGGTTCTCCATAGGATTGCTGGTAAACCTACTGACTTAGTATATTATCATAGAGACTTTTCATAGTGCACAAAGGAAACATATTCAGCCTCGTTCCATCTGTAATAGCAGACAGAAGGAATGGCTTGTATAATATGAGTGTGACCTATTGCACAATCAGGATTATGTTTTATGGGTATTGAAGAATTTGAACTACAGTCTTTGGCTTACTTGGTACTACACATGATTGGTTCTGAAATCTGCTCCACCATCTGGAACACTTATCTTTCATGCTTCAAAAGTTTTCATAGTCATCAGTCGTAAGAGGTTATGCCATGAACATGTTCATATATATACTATGAGGGTATATGAACATCATGGAGCAGGGGGTCCCCAATCGGATGCACTCTAGGAGCCAGAATGGACACTCTTTAAGAGAAGCTCCCATTCTGGAGGATTTTGGTCCATTCGTATTTTACAAGCTATTCATCTGAATGATATAATACTCCATTTTCTCTGAATGCCTAGCTGGTGACGGCTTCTCCCGACAAAATCAGCCGTTTTCTGGTAGGGCCAGGAGCAGGACACGGGACAATCAGTTGTTCGCTCCAGGCACTGATTCCTAAAAGGGGTTGTTTCGCATGAGACAGCCCCTCTAACTATTTTTCATACAATAGTTAATATAATACATAATATCTGTTTTTTTATTACTCTTTTCTGGTGAATGTCCCGCTTGAACAACAGAAAAAAAAAAGAATATCCACTTTATTGGGTAGAAAATCTTTACATTTATGGGCAGCTTATGGATGGACTTATCATAAATCACCTTAGGCACTCTATAGATTCATATGGTAAGGATGTGTAACTCTACACCAGAAGCCAACTATAGGAAGAGCACTTTCTATACCCAAGAGCATCTTCTACAGAAGGCTCTGGTTTTGGTTTCGGTCATGTTATAAGGCTAGCTAAGAAGTTGGACACTAACTTTTAGAAAAGCTACCTTTTAACTCTTTCCAATCCACTGTCTAATATCTTGAGACATTATGATTTAAGGCTGTACAGCTCTGAAAAAGCAAGACGTCCGTCTGGGTTCTCTTACTGTATATTGCCAGCCTCTCTGCTGTCGGAGCCTATCCAATGTGTCACATCATGCAGTATTGGCTTCAGCCAGCAGATAGCGCCATTGAATAATGACAGAAAAAGAGTAAGCCCCCTAGGAAAACCACTTTGTAGGTGCTTGTCACAGGGAAAAACTGTATCCCTCCAGACTTACAAAAAGTGTGGAATGCCAATGTCAAAAGTGAAAGCATTGTGGCATATCATATTATGCAGATGCAATTTTAATTGTCAAAGGAAAAAAATACCCATAGGTAATATCCCCTAAAATATAATCTAAATACTTCCCTTATTCAAAAAGACAAGGACAACAGCGAATGAAATCTGCCCAGCAGTAGGGATGAGCGAGCACGCTCAGTAAAGGCAGATACTCGAGTGAGCATCACTCTTCTCGAGTAACTGCATACTCATCCGAGCAAATGCGCGGGGAGGTGGGCGGCGGGGGGAGAGTGAGGGGGAGAGTAAGAGAGATCTCTCTTTGTCCCCCCCACACCCCGCATTTGCTCGGACGAGTATGCAGTTACTCAAGAAGAGCGATGCTTGCTCGAGTATCTGCCTTTACCGAGCGTGCTCGCTCATCTCTAACCAGCAGTCATCAGTTAGTATCATGTGTGTAATTGTGTATATATACACCAAAACATAGGCCTGGATGGCAAATGAAGATTAATTGCATTGTTAAGTGATATACTTAAAAGTAGGAAGATAGAGATAAGTCAGAAGGGAGTATTGTAAGGTGTCCAAGCAATGATACTTCTACCATTTGCAAGTAAGAATTCTTCAGACAACCTTGTTCATATGGGTCGCGTTGGCATCAATCACAGCTTTCTTAAAAGACACTGCGGACTATAATGGTCAAACACGATCTCTCTGGAGTGATGCTGAGAGACTAATGATAGGCTTTCAATAGTACCACAGCATTTTTGTTTATAGATGAAACCCTTTAGCGCCTGTGCCACCTCGGCTAACGTCTTTGATGTCTTCATAAACCTTAAAGGGATTTTCCAAATGCAGAGCAACCTTCTTTCATTTTGGCCAACGTGCCAATACAGACAAATTAACAAAAAACTTGCCGTCTGAATTCTTGAACACTTCCACATTCTGGAGGCCAATCAAATGATCATGTTACCCATGATTTGATTTAATTGTGATGCGCCATTCCATTTAGAGTACATGGCTTCAGGTCATGTCTCAGAATGTAGCGTCGTTGATCATGTTACTGGAGAAGACATGCCAGATGTTTTAGGTGGCCAATCTAGCTGACAGGACCACGCACAGAACATCCATGCATACATCTACGCATTCTACGCATACATCTGTAGCAGGACGGCAATACTGTTTGGATGCTTCCCTCAGACACTGGGGAAGCATCTAGCTCTTGCTAAGAGATGTGAACTGTAGTATAGAGCACTAGTAGAAGACGTCAGCGGAAGCAGACGATGAAAACAAACCCACCACTCATTAGATGCCTCAGTATGGTGCAAGAAAGTAAATAAGGTAAAGTAAGTAAGGCAAGCACCAAATCACCAAATCATGACCAACGTTGTGAGCAAGCTTGGTACTCATTTTACGGACCTCAGAAGGATGGAAGGCTGAGTTAACCTTGACCCGGCTACCAGAACCATGCGGGAAATGAACCCGCAACCTTCAGGTCGTGAGTGAGAGTTTAGGACTGCATTCTGCTGCCTTAACACTCTTGCAAGAGAGTAGATTAGCCAATATAAAGGTATTTGCTAGTTTTATTCCATCAATTCAAAGCTATAGGGATGATTTTTGAAGTACAGGGAAGTGACGGGATAACCCCTTTATGGACTGAATTTCTTGCAGAAACATGAAGGTGTCTAAGGAGTCTAGCAGACCATTATGTAGGTTTAGCAGAAAGAAGTCTTACTGGCTACCATAATTTTTGCCCTTGGAGATACATAGCACCGATTCCATCTGACTTGTGTAGGCTCCACTATCCTGCTCCATTGAAACAACATGCATGCTTATATTTGGTCCAGATTAATTATTTAGGCACTAGGGCTAATACAGTAGGTGCTATCTCATGTGTGCAGATGATTTGGCTCGCTAGAGAAATCCAGCTGTCCCGACATCAGCTGTTCCCCTACTTCAAGTCCGGCATGGGTTTAGTGTTTCAAAAGTTCCAATACAGATTAAAGAAGTAAATTATACGAAGTGCTGAGAAAAAAAGTTGCGTTAGCCTCTACTATGAATTGCATTTTTTTTTTCAATGTGAAAACATGGCGTGACATTTGTTGCACTGACAGATCGCCCTGACAGGCGCAGACTTTACTCAACACTCTCTTAGATTCTCTTAATGAACATAGTGAACACAATAGTTCCGCTTAAGGAAGAGAGGCTGCCGTGCTGCTATTTGATTTCCACTTGATAGTTGAATGACAAGAAGAAGATGTTAGAAGTTCAGCAGGATCCTAGCAGTTGAGGGAAAGAAAAAGGCAGCCAGCTTCAACAGTCAGTTTGATGTTCTCTTCAAGAGAGATCTGAGTGTCAGATGCCAGACTCAGAAAAGGTTCAGTAACTCATCACAAATACGGCTCAGCAGGCAGAAACACCACCAGACAGCCAGTCTTACATTTTAGACTCTTAAAGTGAAGAAACACTAAATAAAAAACAAAAAAAAACAAAGGGTTAATGCTTCCAAGGTCAGAGGCACAAAGCCGGAATGTGAGTTGCTCCTAAGAAACTCATCCATGTGCAGTCCAATATACACGGACTCTACGTGTTGAATGCCCTGCTCTCGACCGTGAAAATGGATGGGAATAGAACGTACCATTGGTTTTTGTAAACAGACCACATCATAGGACCATTTGTTGTCCATTGAATACACGGACAGCGCATGACCCAAAATACGGCTGTGTGTCTTTAGCCCAAAGGTCAATATTGACTGCAACAGCAGATTGGGTTTTGTTGTACCCATAAGAGGAAATTACCCAGCTCTCATATGCACCTACCTGGGTGTGGAGGATGATGGGGAATGCCTTTTGCCGGAGTGTCTTGTGCCGATGCAGCGTCAGAGGAGCGTGTTTCGGCCTAGGAGACGGCGGGGATTAGAATAGGACCTTGTCACGGTTGCACTACCATCTCCCACCCAGAGGGTAACTGGACAGCACATCCGAGGGCAGGCTATTAAAAATGGGGAGTTCTTGCTTATTTGATTCGTCTCACGTGACGCCACCATTCCTTCCTCCGTGATGGAGATGAAGATGGAATAAAGTCTACACACACACAAGAGTAGTTGAACCAACAGTTGCCAGGAACGGTCGACTTGAATAATTACAGTTCACAGTAGTTTGAAGTAGGCTCAGCAAAACACACCAATGCAGGCAAAAATTAGCGATAAGGACAGGGAGGCAGACACAGGATGACATCGGGCCCACAGTCCAAGTTATCTGTGAAGCACCGCTCCTGGAAAATACTCCTTAGAAAAAGGCACGGACTCTCCACCAGTCACTCACTCACTCTTGACTTCTCTGTCCTTGAACGGCGTACTCCAATGCTCCAATTATATGACACAACGCTTGTAAGAAGTGGTCCTAGGAGAGACTTCTAGGCGACATCTCCTTCTACTCCATCTTCACCATATGCAGGTTGAAGGTACCTGCATGCGGGCAGCATTCCAACACGACAGCACTCAACTCCAAGTAGACCAGTCGAAGCAAGCAAAAAGCCAAAAAGACCCAATTATCCAGCTTGCAAACACATATCCGAAACATGGTCACATAACTTACAAAAGTTACATTTCCAGACATGACCCAGACAGTAACCCTTTCAGTGCTGAATCTAGGTTACTTCATATTCAAGCTACATAAAACGTACTGACAATACACATAAGCATGAGCCTACATAGATCAATTAGAACCTTCCAGAAACTTTTATACATGAACGTCCGTACACTACACCAACAGTTAAGTACAACAAGGTCCCATTATGGTCTGGAGATGCTTTACATGACATGGTCTCACTCCATTGATGTAGTGGCGAGAACCATCAACACATAGGTGTACCTGACATTCTGGACAATAATGTGCTACCCACAATGTGGCAATACTCTGGGAATGGTCAGCCATACTTCCAACGATACAACACGTCTTGTCACAAATCCAACACTACATTACATTGATTTGAGGATATGGATGTTCCACGATTAGACTGGCCTGCACAGAGTTCGAACCTGAACCCTACTGAATATCTTTAGGATGAACTGAAACATCGAATAAGGAAATATGAATATTGCCCACCATCTTTGAGAGAATTCACCAGATGTTTGCAGGATGAACCGAGGGAAATTCCAGCTACTTGTGCAAGCAAGTAGCCATTGATTAACCCCCCCCCCCAAGGACCAGGGTGTTTTATTCCTAAATGAAAGGCTCTGCGCTGACCTCAATGTAGTGGTCAGCCCTCGTAACTGCAGGTACAGCTCTCATTGAAATCAATGGGAGCCGTGCCTGCAGTTACAAGCACTGGCCACTACATGGGAGGTTGGCACAGAGACTTCCGCTCCAAATACACAGAGGTCAAAGCAGAAGCCTCCGCAACGACCTCCTCCACCGGCACTTGTAACTGCAGGTATCTGACAGCATGCCCCTGTACAGCTGATCAGTCGAGGTCCCGAGCGACGAACCCCAGCTGATCAAATATTGATGACCTATCCTGATGATAGGTCCTCAATAGTATTTCCCTGGAAAACCCCTTTAATTTGAGAGAGTGTGTAGGCAGAACATGTATGATCTCAATGCCCTAGTTAAACATGATTTAATTTATCAAGGTTTTGTCAGTAACCTTTTCAGGTTTTGTTTCATTGTTTGCAGTTTTTGCTTTTTATGTGGTATTTTTGTTACTATAGAGTCACAAGGCAATGATCTCTTCTCTAAACTTTTTGAAATACACTCTCTTGATTTATCCATATTTCTAGCAAAACATCACAGTAAACAAAGCCCCAGCCAGTGCACATATTTAATGTGCTTTATCTCAAGCACACCTGATGCAACTAATGAAGCCCTTGAGACATGTGCTTGAGACAACATCTGATTTGCAAATGTGTGCTCTTATGAGGGATTCTATTCAGAGGGTTGAATAATTCTGAGGCAACAGTAGTCATTAAAAGTGGCATTTAGTGTAGAATCTGGAGAAATCATTTCTTGTATTGAACTATTTAACCCCTTAGTGACGGAGGCAAATTTTGGAAATCTGACATGTGTCACTTTAACATAGAATAACTCCGTAAAGGTTTTGCATATCCAAGTGATTCTGACATTGTTTTTTGGGGGTTTTTTTTGCCACATATTGTACTTCATTTAGGTGGTAAAAATAGAGCAATAGAATTTGTGTATATTTATTAAAAGTGCCAAAATTGGGAACATTTTGGAAATATTTTTTTTTCACACTTTCAACTGCAATATCTCAAATATGTGCAAACATACTGCACACATTTTTGATAAGATGTATATTTTCATCTGTTTACTGTATTCTGGATGTGCATTTGAAAAACTTTTTTTTTTAACCATTTAGGAGACGTACAAATTTAACATTAAGTATCAACATTTTGAGGAACAATTTGTTTTCCTCCACCAAGATTGCAGAGGCTCATAGACGTCAGAATGATAGATACCCCCACAAATTACCCCATATTAAAACTACACCTCTTAATGTATTCACTGAGGGGGGAAGGGGGCATGAGTATTTTGACCCCACAGTTTATTTTTCAGAAATTAATGCAATTTAGAGGAGAAAAGTAAAATTTCATATTTTTGCAAATCGGCGTGTTCCAATAAAATATACCCATGCTGTCAGGAAACTCTTTTATTTGCGCTACGCGTTTCAACACATTACAAGTGTCTTTGTCAAGCTTGACAAAGACACTTGTAATATGTTGAAACGCGTAGCGCAAACAAAAGAGTTTCCGGACGGTGCGGGTGTTTATTTTGGAACACACTGATTTGTTTAAACCGACTGTGCATGCAAGCACAAGCCTGGATTACCCTGCACGCCTCTCCCTTAGTGAGAAGTTTGAGGAGGAAAAAGGAATTCATTCCAACCCAACGTGGAGAACAGGTGTCGGAGGGTTATACCTATACGGGCTAACCCTTCGTGCACCAGGTGAGTTAATTATTCACCTTTCAACTGATTGCTATATGTAAAACATTGCCTGAGGCGCATCTTAATTTTATATAAATTTATATATTTTTGCAAATATATTTTAAAGACATATTTTTTTCCTATAGTGCACCTGAAAATAAAAATTTACACTCCAAAATGAATCCCCCTGTTTGTCCTGTGTTCAGAGACATACCCATTGTGGCCCTACTTTTATGTCCGCTTGCACTACGGGGTTCAAAATGAAAGGAGCAACCGGTGGCTTTCAGAACAGAAATTTTGCTTGGAGGTGATTTAGGCCCCATTGCCCACTTGTAGAGCCCTTGAGCGGCCAAAATGATAGAGAACCCCAACAAATGACCCCATTTTGAAAACTAGACCCCTAAGCAAATTCATCTAAGGGTGTATGGAGTATTTTGACCCCACAGTTTTTGAATGAATCTAAGCAAGACAGAAGGAAAAAAATATTATTAGTCTCTTTTGCTCAGCTGTAATTAGAAACTCATGGGAAATGTAATATACAAATACTTCCACATAAGGCGCTATTCATAACTGCACTAGGGACTCAGGAAAACGGAATCCCCCGGATGAATGGCTACGTCTTATAACGGAACCAAACTGTGCCGAACAGACCCTGTTGACTATAATGGGTGCAGTTTGGTTCTTGCACCTATCCAACATATTTACTGGACAAGCGATTTTTTTCGTCTGGCATTTCATGCTGGATCTGTGTCGGAGGCTCTGAATGGAGCTTTCAATGCAGATGTGAAGTAACGAATGGGTGCCTCATGTTCCACTTTAGAAAGCTATCCATTCAGTATTCAGTCCCAGTACGCCTGGGCAGTAAAGTGTGTTGTGAAATAGACCGGGTTGTCACCAAGGCATAATAAAATTGACATATACACCCTTTCTCCACTCCAGTGAATCAACACAATGGGATAAATATTGGCTCTGGTGAATGAAAATTAAACATACCCTTCAAAATAGAAGAGGTCATAGGAGAAAGCCTTCTATTTCCTAGAGTGAATTATATAGTTATTATGAAATAGAAGAACATTTACTTTATATGCATAAGATTTACACATGTATTCTGGACCATATATTTGTATCACAATGCAATATCCATCTATCTATCTATCTATCTATCTATCTATCTATCTATCTATCTATCTATCTATCTCTATCTATCTCATATCTATCTATCCATCTATCTCATATCTATCTATCTATCTCCTATCTATCTATCATCTATCTATCTATCTATCTATCTATCTATCTATCTATCTATCTATCTATCTATCTATCTATCTATCTATCTCATATCTATCTATCTATCTATCTATCTCATATCTATATATCTATCTTTCTATCTCACATCTATCTATTTATCTATCTCTCTCATATCTATCTATCTATCTATCTATCTATCTATATCCTATCCATCTATCTCATATCTATCTATCTATCTATCTATCTATCTATCTATCTATCTCATATCTATCTATCTATCTATCTATCTATCTATCTATCTATCTATCTATCTATCTCATATCTATCTACTATCTATCTATCTATCTATCTATCTATCTATCTATCTATCTATCTATCTATCTATCTATCTATCTATCTATCTATTTATCTATCTATCTATCTATCTATCTATCTATTTATCTATCTATCTATCTATCTATCTATCTATCACATATCTATCTATCTATCTATCTATCTATCTATCTATCTATCTATCTACTATCCAACTATCTCATATCTATCTATCTATCTATCTATCTATCTATCTATCTATCTATCTATCTATCTATCTATCTATCTATCTCATATCTATCTATCTATTTATCTATCTATCTATCTATCTCATATCTATCTATCTATCTATTTATCTATCTATAAATCGATCGATCTATCGCATCTACTTTTAACCCCTTAGGCCTCATCTCCACTAGGAAATTTGGGCCCGTGCGGAATCTCCATGCAGAATCCTGCAGCGGGTCCCTCCTTTCCCGCTGATATGAGGCCTATAAATTGATAATACTCACTTGTCGGGATGCTGCGGGTTGCCATCCAGTGCAGCCGGATCTTCTCTCCTTCTGCCCTGCGCCGTGCACTCCTCTTTTGTTTTTGAATCCCTGCTTTCCCGCGGCCCCACGGTAGAGCAGAAATTAACCCTTTCCAATCCAATTTGTATCCTGGTTTTCCTAGGGGGCTTACTCTTTTTCTGCCATTATACAATGGCGCTATATGCTGGCTAAAGCCAATACTGCATGAGGTGACACGTAGGATAGGCTCCGACAGCAGAGAGGCTGGCAATATACAGTAAGAGAACCCCGATGGACGTCTTCCGACATCGGAGCTGTACAGCATTAAATCATAATGTCTTCACAGGTCAGACATTGGATTGGAAAGGGTTAAGCTGCGGGTGTGCTGTGGGAGCTGTCCGTGCGGGAAATCCGCAGAAAATGAGGCAGGCTGCGGGTGATTTCCCACACGTGCGATCCGCGAGGCAGGAAAAAATGACATCTGCAGGTATTTACTAACCTGTGGGTGTCCAATGTATCCCTATGGGCGCGGATCACGTGTGCAGGACACCCGCGCGGATTTTGAAAATATAATCAGCCAGTGGACATGAGGTCTTAAGGACGCAGGCCTTTTTTATTTTTTTTTTTCATCCCACTTTCAAAAAAATCTGAACTCTGCTGTTTATCCCTCAAAGTAGATGTCTGAAGGCTTGTTTTTTGCAGGTCAAATTGTATTGTGCAATAGTACTATTTAGGCCACGGTCACACGAGGCGGAATTCCGACGGAAATGTTGTGGTTTGGCCGCAGTGAAAAACCGCAACATTTGCGGCGGGAGAACCGCTGCTTCATAACCCGCGTCGGTTTTGAAGCGGCTCGGCCGATCGCTCTACCGCTGCGGCCGGCTCTCCCATTAAAAAAAAAAAAATAATATCTTTAGAAAACATAAAATTCTTTTCTGCCGCTATATTCTGACAGCCATAACTTTTAAAATTTTCCGCCGACATAGTTGTGCGGGGCTCATTTTTTGTGTGATATCCTGTAGTTTCCATTGGTACCATTTTGGAGTTCATACAACTTTTTGAATGCTTTTTATAACATTTTTTCTTGGAGATGGGGGTCATAAAAAAAAGCACAATTCTGGTGTTGTGTATAACTTTTCCAGACTATGTTCATCTTGTAGGGTAAATAATGTGTTACTTTGATGGATCAGACTTCTGTGGATGCAGTGATACCCAATATCTTTTTGTTTTTTTTGTTTTGATTTTTATTATAAATATGGGAAAATGACTTTAAAAAAAACATTTAATGGCTTTTATTTTTTCTAATAATCAATACGAATTTTTTAAACTAATTTTTACATTTTTTTCCCAGTCCCCATAGGAGAACCTGCAATCATTTAATCGCTCCTGCATTATTATGTAATGCCATAGTATTATATTATGCAGGGATCTGACAGGCAGTCTATCAGACAACCAGCCATGGCAATGTTGGGGGCCTTTAGAAGGCCCCAGGCTGCTATGGCAAGTGAATGACATGCCGTGTTGGGGGTTGTTCGGGATCCTCCAAAACTGATCGTAGGTAGAGATGAGCGAGCACCAAAATGCTCGGGTGCTCGTTACTCGAGTCGAACTTCCCGCGATGTTCGAGGGTTCGTTTCGAGTAACGAACCCCATTGAAGTCAATGGGCGACCCGAGCATTTTTGTATGGGACCTATGCTCCGCTAAGGTTTTCATTTGTGAAAATCTGGGAAATTCAAGAAAGTGATGGGAACGACACAGAAACGGATAGGGCAGGCGAGGGGCTACATGTTGGGCTGCATCTCAAGTTCCCAGGTCCCACTATTAAGCCACAATAGCGGCAAGAGTGGGCCCCCCCCCTCCCAACAATTTTTACTCTGAAAAACCCTCATTAGCAAGGCATACCTTAGCTATGCACCACACTACCTCCAACAAAGCACAATCACTGCCTGCATGACACTCCACTGCCACTTCTCCTGGGTTACATGCTGCCCAACCGCCCATTTCAGTAATAGTAGCAGTCAAGACAGGCCCCAGTAACAATTCCAAAGCAGCAGTATAGGGAGAGCACAGTATTAGTTCCATTTCAGTAGTAGTAGCAGTCTATGGTATTAATGAGCAACTACTACCCCCAGCAGACACGCAGTAAACTGTAGACGGTCACAGGCTTAGCTGGGTAATAATGAGCAATTACTACCCCCAGCAGACACGCAGTAAACTGAACACGGTCACAGGCAGCCCAAAGATTTTTTTTTCCAATTTTTTTGAAAAAGCCCACTGCCTATATAGACAGTATATCTCTTTCCCTCTACCACTGTCCCTGCCTCACCAGTACTGCCCCTATACTCAGTAAAATGACTGCAGACTGAGGACGCTATGGTCTGCACGCCCGATATACAAAAAAAAAAAAAATGTGCAAAACTGCTAAAAGCAGCCTCAACAGTACTGCACATGGTCAGATGTGGCCCTAAGAAGGACCGTTGGGGTTCTTGAAGACGAAGATAACAGCCTAACACTGTCCCCATAGCAGCTACAGCAGGACGGCACTTTCCCTAATGTCTCTCAGCGTGCATCTGTGGCGAGCCGCGGCCGGCCCCAGTTTATATACTCGGGTGTCACCTGATCTCCCCAGCCACTCACTGCAGGGGGGTGGTATAGGGCTGGAACTTCACAGGGGGAAGTTGTAATGCCTTCCCTGTGTTTCTATTGGCCAGAAAACGGCGCAAACTTTTCTGGGAAGAAAATGGAGGTGACTCGAACACCGCGTGGTGCTCGTCTCGAGTAACGAGCATCTCGAGTACCCTAATACTCGAACGAGCATCAAGCTCGGACGAGTACGCTCGCTCATCTCTAATCGTAGGATTTACATGTTGCTGTCAGAACTGACAGCAGCATTTACAATGTTTAAAAGCCGCGATCGGCGTTCACGCTGATTGTGGCTGTTGCTGTCGAGAGTCAGCTGTGAGAAACAGCCTGCAGCAACATTGTATGGAGTGGAGTCGGTGCCCTATTTGTATATCTGGTGTCATTAAGGGTTAATGGTAGAGTCTAAAGACTTTGGTGCAGGTTTTTTCACATGGCTGCATATTCCACTGCAAAGCCCAGTATGCGTGAGAGCAGCGCCAACTCCAGTCTGTCACATCTCTGAGTTCGGAGTTTGGATATTCTGCCTGGCTTACTGTCTCACCATTAATTTTTTAAGCTGGCTGAGTTCCTAATTAAAGGGGTTGTACAACATTTTTTTCTTTAAAATCAAGTTATCTATCATAGACTCTAACAAGCAGGCTTATATTTGTCTCTCATGGCTCCCCACATCTTTGGCGCTATAGCTCCGCCCTCTGCACACAGTTTTTGGCTGCAGTCAGCCTATCTACGGGACAAAAGAGGTTGCTGCTACCAATTGCTGACCTCAGCATTTGAGTGCCATCCCATACACAGATTGCTACAGCTTGCAAACATTACGTCATGGTGGAGACTTGGAGCTGTTGGCGCCGGAGATGCGGAAAGTCGGGAAAACTGAGTATTAGCTAATTTGCTATTTTCCATGATGGGGAATCTTATTTTAAAGAAATAAAATGTCAGACATCCTCTTTAATTAAAGATTCTCATTTCACTTGTAGCTTCAGAAAGGGCGCGCCAAACGGAATCTTTGCCCTGGGTTAAGGTAAGCCTAACTACTGAAAGGGGGAATAAAGAACCACTTTTTGGACTGCATTTAGGAGTGGTACAATTTTTTTGGGACCAGGTAGATAATTTTTCTGGAGTGATCACTTAAACTAGACCCTTAATGAAAAGGTGAATCTCCAAATCATCTTCTCAGAATAAGCCTCTCCTCTATGTACAGGGGCAGAAAAATTAAACTTCCCCTACTCAGACGCCTCTGCAGGGCGTTCTACTGGTCTAGATGAGATGCAATTTGGACAATGGCTCATCATTCATGAAAAAAAAAGTTAGTAAAAAAGTCAAGTCCCCCTTGATTTTCAACGATGCTCTCTCTTCACAAACCCATATTTTCTACCATTGAATGCAGTGAGTCAGCTCTAATTACTACAACATGCCAACGAATGTTGTCCTTCAGATCTGAACCTGATGGAGGTCTGCCACGGGAGACCTGGTCTGCTACAACGCCACCTATTGGCAACTTTTTACTAACTTTTTTTTGTCTTACAAATGGTGAGCGCATCGTTTGAAGTGGCCATTGTCCAAATTTCATCTCATTTGGAGCAGCCGCACACCCTCCAGGGACCTTTAAGTTGGGAAAGTTAAATTTCACGAACCCAGTAGATGATGGATCCACATTCATGTGAAGCACAAACCTCATTTTATCTCTGAAATTAAGGTTTAGTGCAATGGGCCGGATTCTCTTAAAATATTGCTGGTCGGAGGCAATTATTACTTTACAGTATTTAACATTAAATTGCAATGAGCTGTTTTTCCAATGATACTAATGCCGCATGTATAAAATAATCACCTAAGAATTCATCCCAGAGAAGGAAACAATGAGATATTTATGATGATGAGATTTCTGCTCGGCTTCCTTCCCAGACATGGTTTTCCACAGGGTGGCATAGAAGTATGAAGTGGCATTCTATCACTACTCCGTGTTTTACAGTCCCCCGGTAACCGGCATTCATCCTAGACACTGAATACAGCACATATTAGGACTGATTACCCCATTTTAGAGCATAGTTAAACTGGAAATGCTCCACATAATTGCTATATTCCCAAATCGAATATTACTACAAAGTGCAATGGGGTCATTTACTCAATGTTTTGCGTGCACATAACCGTGAGAAGGTTCTGCTGACTCTCACAAGATGATGCTACAGTTGTGAATTTAAGGATATCTCCTTCATCTTGGTACTTGAGCAGTCATAGCCAAGGTATGCTTGGTAGGCTTCTTATCTTTAAAGATTGGCATATGAATAATGGCATAGTATATAGTAAATCAGTAGAGGTGTCACAGCTCATCCACCGTGTCAAATCAGGACAGGGATGATGTCACAGCGTCAGCCTCGGCCCATGTGATCCCCACACCAGCACATGCTCAGTGTCATTTTGGCTTTGGACGCTGGCATGAGACCTGTTGGTGTGTGGATGGATTGGTCGGCTGAGAGGTGTGTGTCCCAGCTGGCCAATCAGCGCATTTCTGAATACATTTATTCCGACTCCTCCTCATTGAGGATGCCGGTTATACCTCTAGTCTGATGGTGTTTCTGGTCTAGTTGGAGGCTCCTGTCTTGTTCCACTGTCAGATAAGTCTGTTTGGTGTAAAGGCTATTCTTGAATGTTGTAATATCTCCTGACTTTTTGCTATTTCTGCATTGACATTTCTGTTTCATTGCCTGTTTTTTAACATATATACCGTATATATTGTTATTTATTGTAGCGAACATTACTCCTGTTTCCAACTAGGGAGAGTCAGGCTCCCCAGAGGGGTTTCATCACACTAGTAGATATGGGTCTGATTTCCCCCTCCCCTATTCTTTGGTTTCATTATAAATATTTTTTGTTCTCCACGTTAGTATAGGTGTATATCCATCCTTTTAGGACAATATATTATGCCCGATCTGGATGCGGTGTCTTCTGATCAGCTCGGACGTAACAAAGGGGTTAGTGGTTAAGGGTGATGTCTGAATGCAGCGATGACCACTTCATTCAGTTCAGTTAGGCTGATGGAAACAGCTGAATGCTTGTACATCTTCTGCCGTCCCATTGAATGAATGGAGCAGCACCGAGCATACACAACCATCAGTCTTCCCTCACTGTGTTGCATGCAGTAAAGAGGAGAGGGACATAGGAGCCACGTTCTTGAGATTAGTGTGGGTCCTACCCTTGAGACCCCCACCAATCAAACATATCCTATGGATATAATATGCTACCGATGTATATACTCATACCATGGCATTTCTCACTCATGGACTCCCATGATAAAAAAAAATGTACATCGCACAGTATAACTTTTATTGCAATGGCCCTCTATGGGAAAGTGCAGTCTGCTTAGACTGCCTATACAGTTGAACAAAAAGTCATACCAATCTTGATGGTTGCCTATGGATTGACCACGTGTATGCAAGAAGCTCTTCTCAGCATATACATTAAGCGTAGTGCTGAAATGCTGCTTACCCTGCATGTAGTCCACTATTAAGTGAGCATTCTACTTATTTCTATTGCGATGCTCAAGACTATAATTTTGAGCTATAAATGGACCTGTTACAGATGAAATAATAACTTCATCGTTTTTTTCCCGTTTTTGGTATTATTTTTGCTGCTCTCCCCGGCTGGCTGTGATAGGTGGTAGATTATATCTACTACATGACTATTTGTGAGTGGTACCAGCTATTTACTATAACCCTTTCCAATCCACTGTCTGACATCTTCCTACATTCTGATTGAAGCTTGTACAGCTCCAATGTCAGAAGACGTCCGACAGGGTATTCTTACCGTCTATTGCCAGCCACTCCTCTGTAGAAACCTCTCTGGTGCACACACACTGGTTTAGCCAGCAGATGGCACCATTGTATAACAGCAAAAAGAGAAAGCCTTTTAGGAACCCCTGAATCCAAAATTGGATTGGAAAGGGTTAAGTTGGTGCTTCTTTAAGAACTTGGCTGTCTAGTTGAGTGAAGGTCGATAATGTTTGTTTTCTTGTTTATACCTTTTCCAGTTATTTCTTAAGAGGCTAAAAGGAAAAATGGAATAAAAGCCATGATTAATTACTTGCAACATTAAATGTTCACTAATTTAGCCTTCCTAACAGTTGTTTAACCTTTCAGCATTTCGCCGCCGTGTTTTATGGAATGCAGTAACATTCATGGTCTAGCGCAATCAATTCATATTCCTTCTGCTCCATAATGTAATCATGCAATGTCCCACCACACACGCGGCCCTGGATAGGGAATCAATATTTAATGCTCAGCGTTATCTGATTTCTTACATAATATACTGATTTGGTAGATGATATATTCAGGACACAGTTCCTGCAGGAAATGGAGCACACGTGAAAGTGATTTTCTGCTGGCAGTCAATAGAGTCAGTAATAAGAGATTGGGCTGTAGAGATGAGGGTGGATGAGTATACATGGAGACAAGCCCGTTCATAGATGTACTTGGTATTTTTGGTTTGGGAAACACCTGTCTGGTGATGTCCTCCATTGGACCATTAGTGGTTGGATGAAGGCCATGCTCAACCACAAACCATGCTTTAACATATTCTACCTTGTTCTGTGAAGGAAACTTTACTTCTCTGAATTCAGAATTGTATTATTTTAACTTTTGACTCTAAGGCGTTTGGTTACTAGCCAAATATAAAAAGCATTTTCTTGAAAATTAGCTGTAACTATTCATTTCTAAGAATCCTTTGAGTGATGGAAAGGTGATTTAGACATCTGTATAGGAAAAGAGTCTTTACAGTTAGTAGTCAAACTTTGGAATGCGCTATCCCAAGAGGTAGTAATGGCAGTTACAATGACAGCATTTAAATAAAGCAAATGGAAATGAGGATTACAATTAAAGGGGTTGGCCATCAAAAGAAGATCAACAGATTTCTGCTGCCCAGGAGGCCTGTCAACCTACAAAGATCTCCAGGCCAGTGTGCTCATACACATGCAAAGTTCTCATTGAATTTAGTGAGAACGTTGACTGTAATTCCAAGCGTGGCCACTGCAGTGGAAATGGAGCTGTCTGCTTCCTGTGGAAATCATCTCATTGCATAAGTACACCGCCCCGGCGAACAGTTGATCATCGGCAATCCCAGGTGGCAGATCCCCACTGATCTACTATGTCCTATACTGTGGTTAGACCTTTAGTAGATTAAGACTTAACAACCCCTTTAATCTAGTAAATGTTGTATAATGCAACAAAAAAGTTAACTGTGGTGAGCATATTTGTGCCTGTGGCTTCTGAAGAAGCCCTTAAGGACGGCTGCACATAGGCGTAAGCGCAAAGACGGTCGCTCATGTGCAACATATATACGCAGTGAAGGAGTATTTGCACAGGCACCGCTCGATCACACGGTCAGGGGCATCACCTCCACCCTGAATTAAAAGGCTTATTAGCCTTATGAGGTGCCAGTGTTCGTGGGTAAGCACAGTGTCTTGCGTGTACCCGCGTGTACATGTGTGCTCATTTGTGCACCCCCATAGACTCCTATGAGGACCTTTGGCACGAAAAAGGGGCGTTTATTTCATGTGAATGAAACACTTGTGGAAAAACAAACCAAGAAGTTTCTGTTGCTACAAAGTCGCGCGACTTTGTAGTGCTCCTATGCCAGGATTTTCGAGATTAGGGGGGGTGGCTTGAAATATAAGGCCTTCCCCAAAAATAAGCTCTAGTGGCATATTAATAAAAAAAAAAAGAATACATCACCTAACAGACGGGGTCAGCTCCCCACGCATCTTCCCTGAAGCTTCAGCAGACTTGCTTGAAGTTTTCCCTCAGCGCTTCATGGTTTGGAAATTCCAAATCCCCACCTCCATGAAGAGCCGTCTGTGATTGCTTCTCGAGTGCCGCAGCTCAGGCATCAGAACCAGTGCTCTATGAACCAATCACAGCCATTCAATGATTGGTTCATCAAGCGCTGGCTCTGATTGGCTGAGATGCAGTGTTCGAGAACCAATCAGAGGCAGCGCTTCCTGGAGGCAAGGATTTTCACACTCCTGACCAGGAAGCTCTTCCAGAGAACTTTAAACAAGTGCCAGGGAGCTTTGTGAGACGTGCGGCAGGGCTGCGCCTCTTAAGTGATGTATCTTTTTTTTAGGCAGCTAGGGCTTATTTTAGGGCTTTTGCAGTAGGATTTCCTACTGTAAAAGTTGCATCGTGGTTTTCGTGCGATGCAGCACAAAGGAAAGCTCCATAGGGAAACATGGGCTACAAAGAAATTGCAAATCGCAGTTGTGTAGAGCATGCCGCGATTTTGCATTCTCGCAGTGTAGCAGCCTACTAAACATCGCTAATGTGGAGAAACCCATTGAAAAGCATGGGCTTCACATACATGCGATTGGTAGCACTGTCGCATCGCCAGAAAATTGCCCGATTTTCTTGCCCATGTGGAAGCGACCTAAATACAGGCTGTGACTGTATAAGCAATGCAACATATTTACTAACATATTCAACTTTCTACGTGGCTTATTTCTTCCCATAAACTGCACGGTGGCGTCTGAGGACCAGCGAAATAAAGTCGCTTACTGTTCTATCCCCTTCTGGCTTATATCTCATGTACGTATAGCATGTCACTGGCCTGATTAATTTTTTAAGAGCCCTGGCTATGGCATATCTATTTTTATATCCGCTTAAACACAGTTGCTTCATTTTGTTTATCCAAGTCAGAAGGATGAAGTCTCAAGGTGCACGTAAATCTCCATAGCGACCTTGGTTTTGGCCCAGCGCCCGCTGCTTGGGCTGTTCACTAAACACTGTGCCCTCATGAATTATTTAGGAGCAGTTAAGAAGAATATAGCAACAGGCTCCAGGAGGGTAACTGAGTAGGGCAGGGACGTGACGTCAGTGACCTGGCACTAATTCATTTGCAACAAACCTGTCATTTTAGAGCACGGCCTATTTATTTTTTAATTGCTGTTTTTTTTTGTTTTTTTTTGTGGTAATGAATTCTACCTGCAGCAAACCGGACAACCTTACTTGCAAAGTAAATCCCCGGAGCCGATTTTGCTAAGCAGCACCTTATATTCTGAATTTCTTGCTCTATATGAATAATTAATTAAATGAGATGATTATAAATGAACATTTTATATGGCGCTCAGGTCGAGAGTGGAATGCATGAAATTCCTTTTATTAAATGGAACAAGTGTAGAAGGCTAAGAACACTGCTTATCATGAATAAAGGAACAGGCATTCTTAGAAAATGACACATTAAAGTGCCAGCAGGGTCCCGTTGTGCCCGCACATTATAAATTGTCATCTAAATCTAATAACTAGTGGTTGCCGTTTTAAAAATATGATATTCACAGCGACGGAATGAGATTTTAAAGGTCTTTGTGCCAGCAACTATACTGCATTAAAAAATGATTAATGAAATTAGTGTAGGATATACTGTGTCTACACGGGGCATGAAATCAGGAGTTTTGCAGGCTAAATATCCCAGGGTGTCTATTAAGGTTTACAAAGTACTCAATAAAGTCTCTGGAAAATGTTACTTTGCATATAAAACTATTGTTTATTAATACGGTAAAAAGTTAAAAGTATGGTGTCTCAGCTGCTGAGTATCGGATAAAGATTTCCCTCAATTCCCATCTACGGTCTTTAGATTCTATAGAGTGAATCATTTATCTAGCAGTATCACTTATGGTAGGCGTCCTTGTTTAAAGGGGTTTTCCATGTAAATTCTGTTCTATCGGTGGGGATCCACCACTCCGGATTGCTGTCGATCAGCTCAATGTTCGGCCCGCTATCAGTGGACGTCGTCATCAGGGTTGGGGGCGGAAGCATTATAGAAGGATTGATGCCTATTGAAATCCATGGGGGCTGAAGCCTTCTATTACACTTTCGGCACTTCCGTCTCCGATATCAGGGTTGGGTATGGAAGTGTAATCGTAGGCAATGCTGCCATTGATTTAATTGGGAGTGAAGTCCTCTATGATTAGAGATGAGCGAGTATACTCGCTAAGACACATTACTCGAGCGAGTAGTGCCTTAGCCGAGTATCTCCCCGATCGTCTCGAAAGATTCGGGGGCCGGCGCAGGTGACAGGTGAGTTGCGGCGGGGAGCAGGGGGGAGAGAGAGATCTCCCCTCCGTTCCTCCCCGCCGCTCCCCACCCCCCGCAGGCCCCCGAATCTTTAAAGACGAGCGGGGAGATACTTGGCTAAAGCACTACTCGCTCGAGTAATGTGCCTTAGCGAGTATACTCGCTCATCTCTATCTATGATGCTTCTCCCTATGAACCCAATGACTATGTCCAGCTCTGCTGCACTGACACCGGGCCGAGCGATCAGCTGATCACCAGGGATCCTGAGGATAGGTCATCAATAGAATTTGCCCAGGAAATTCCTTGAAAGGAAGACACAATTCTGTTCAGGGACCAAAATCTGTGTGTATGGGGGGGTTATTAACTGCTTCTGTTCTCTGTCGATGTCCTTATGTTCTGCTGGTTCGGGTTCCCATTTTTAACTGTCCAAAATGGTTGTTGAAATTTTCTGACTACCTAATGCACACTGTACATTGCTCTCTGATTGGTCAGCACTGATCACGTGAGCAGGACTAGCCAATTATGGAGCAGCCATAATGCATTGGTAGCATATTATATAACTAATGCGTTGTGGGATTAGGTAGACAGAAGATTCCATCGGGTCACCTTGGATGGCTGAAAACAGGATCTAGAATCAGCAGATCAGAAGTGCATCAGCACAGAAGAACAACAGTAGGTTATATAACTGCCACCTCCGGTCCCAGGACAATATTTTGTTGCAAAACCAGAGAGTTGTTTTAAAGTGGTTTTATCATAATTAATTCAATAGGATGGGTGATGAAAGTTTGATTGGTGGGGCTCTCACCAGTGAGATCCACGCAATCCTGAGAACAGGGGTCCTGTGTTCTCCCCTGCTCATCACTGCATACCCCATAGTGAAGAGGAGGTTAAATAGAATGACAGTCGCACGTGCACATTGCCGCTCCATTCATTTTCAATGGGACTGCTGGAGATAGTTGAATGTCACCTCCATTGAAATGTCCCTGTGGGTGGATACATTGAGCCTACAGTGATGTGAAGAGGGAGATGTGTGACCCTCATTCTTGGAACTGGTTGGAATCTCAGAGGTGAGACCCCATCAATCACTCTTTTATCTTCTACCCTATGGATAAGTGATAAAGGTCAGTTGTGGTACAGCCCTTCTAAGGGTGCGTTCATATGTAGCGTATTTTGGTACCTGGTAAAGAGACTTCTTCAAAAAGTTGATCACTGGGAGGTGGACCTAAGAATAGGTCATCAATATTTATAGGCCTTTAACCACTAAAGACATTAACACCTATCTACAGAATAAAGGATAAATGTCTAGTCTCTGGGAGATCCCCAGCGATGCTGAGACCAGCACACTCATGTGACCCATATGCGCATATGTAACCACCACTTCATTCACTTCTATGGGATGGAGGAAGAGTGCTGACCAATCTTCACCTGTCTTGTAGACGTTAATAGAGCAGTAGTCAAGCATGCACACCAGTGCTTCATTCACATGGGGCATACGAATGAGCTAGTCTTGGAATTGTTGGATGTCCCCCAGCAATTAGTTATTGATCCCCTGCTCCTTGGATAAATGCCTTTAGTAGGAACATTCCTTAATGTCCTGCAAAACCCCTTCATCTCTTGGGCTTGGTACCAGAAAGCAAGAATTTTGGAGCTCTGTATTAGAAAAATGGAGCTCTGTGAAAATATTATATGTTGTGAAACTAATTATCACAAAAAAATCGACCCAAAACCCACATGATTACATGTTTATAGTTACCTACCCCATGACGAAAATGTATGTCATGGGCGGATTTCAGTTAAAGGGGTTGCCTAGGACTTTTCCTATTAATGACCTGCCCTCAGTATACGTCATCAATAGTTGTCTAGTGACGTCTGCCGCCTGGGATAACTGCTGATCAAATGATGCTTGAGCCAGCTGTCAGTACAGACAGCACTGGAAGTAGATAGCGCTGTCAACATTGTAGTGGCTTGGTTTGATTATACCGGCACAGCTCCCACTGCTTACAATGGCAGCTGTGCCTTTAGTACCAACCTGGGGTGCTATAATATGGACCATGCTATCTGCTCATAGTACTGTCCGCACTGATAATGGGCCCGGGGATCAGCTGATTGGGGGGATCCTGTGGGCGGACCACCGGCAATCAATAAATATGATCACATCATTGTACAATGGGTGCCATGGTCATTATTAGTCAGTCAGGGCAGCCATGATGATGAGAGATGGTGCATTCATACAGGAAATAATTCCAAGAACTAGACTATATTTATTAGTGTTATACAGCATTTATTCTATTCTATTATCCTAATTTTCTCCTTACTACATTAGACTGCTTACGTTCTTTTATATCCATGCATCAATCTAGTCTTCTGTTATTTGATTGCATTATATTAAAATGTATTGGAGAAGCCCAGACAGAAGGAAAACTGTAATTATTTTTATTTATGGGTTTGTTGTTTGAGTGTACAGCGCTTATGATGGAGTCAATATCCGATTACAATATGTCATCCTTACTTGTATTTCCATTGCCAGTTAATCCTTCTGTCACCTGTAGCTTCTCCCTTGCATGGTGATTGATCTATAATTTAATAAATATACACATCCCCTTACACGGCTATAGAAATACAGGCATACGAACACAGAAAGCAATAGATAATAGTCTACTTTAGTAGGGAGAGCTAGAGGCCCTAATTAGAAAAAATACTAATTGACTTTAATGTACAGTTGAAGTAGCTTGTTAAGACATGTTCATGGGACGGCAGCTATTCCGTAGCGTGTCAAGTTGCAGTCAAAAGTATTCAGCTCCTGTTATAAATTAGGTTTATTTGACAAATTTACAAACTTTCAGCTTGTTGTTTTTTGCCATCAAAGAAGAACAATATAAATAGCTCAGCACGACTAATTTAACAAGTGATTTCTCCAAATTCAACACAAAATACCACTTTTATTGACTTCTGCAGTCTCAGAATTATTCAACCTCCTGAATAGAATTCCTCATAAGAGCACAAATTTGTAAATTAGATCTTGTCTCAAGTGCACCTGATGCAACTAATCAAGGGCTTTATTAGTTGCATTAGGTGTGCTTGAAATAAAACACACCCAATGACTGAACCAGATAGGACTTTATTGGCTGTGATGTTTTGTTACATGCTAGAAATATGGTGAAGGCAAGAGAGATCCAAAACATTAAGAGAAGAGATCATTGCCTTGCACAAACAAGCAAATGGATATAAAAAGAGAGCAAAGATACTGAATTTTCCTGGTGGTACTGTTGAAACTTGGCTCTCAAGTTCAAAGTTAAAGGAACACCTGCTACATTAACTGGAAGTGCAATGTAATAAATAACGGTTGCATCTCATAACCAGCAGCAGTCGCTCTGCTGCACTATCAATCCAAAAATTATAGGTCAGCACGCAAAGCTTTCATAAAAAAACATTTCTATATTGTATCCATTACAATTAAAAAGATGTTATAGCACAATAGAGAGGAGTCTCCAACGTGCAGCAGACAGGAGGAGGGAAGGCATACAACATATCAAGTTCATAGAATTAAATATATGCTCAAAAAGTGCATGTATGCATAATTATACATCAAAAACATTTAATCATATAAAATGACACATTAAGCATACAAAGCACGTGTGTTGAGACCTTGGGCCGGCCACATCACAGCCAAAAATAGCATCAATGAAGAAAAGCCACGATCCAGTTCCACGATTATTTCACGTTTTTTCGTTCCATTCATACAGACGTATCACAGAAAAAAAAACGCTACAAAGTGGAATTCCGTCAGTCGGCAGAAATCCTCTTAAAGACTTCTAATGCTTAAATAAAGCCAGCTGTCTTCCTTACCGAGCGCCGGGCGCAGGTAAACTCCCTCCCCCTCCATTTTTTAGCTCTCATGGGAGTCTATGAGAGCTTCCAGCGATTATCGTCAAAAGATAGGTGAAGAAGACCTATCTTTTGACGCAGCGTGAAAAAGCGGCAACTAAAATTGGCCGGCAATTTGATGTTTTGTTGCTACAATTTTTGCATGTGCCCAAAAATCGCCCATGTGCATGAATGCATTGGAATCCAATGCTTCACATGATCGTGATTTAAAATGCTTGTGTGAATAAAGCCCATACTAAATGCTGAAGGGCTTCATGCCTGAACTCTAAGACATTCACCTCTACTGATCCAAAAGTGCAAGAAAAGTTGGCTCTAATATGCTCTAAACCATGTAAATAGATCGCGGCCATATACTTACTGATAAACCGATACAAGAGGGCAGGTATATACAGCACTTAACACCCAACATGCAGACAGCCGAAAGGATAAATGGAGCAGCAAGTAACACAGGTGCAGGACACTGATGAGTGAGCCACTCAAGCACCCTCCTTATATCGGGGAGGAGGCAATTTAGTATTTATTCCTTTGCAAAAAAGTAGAAATAGGATGTCAGGCCATATGGTACATGTAGTGCACCATACACGTCTACAAACTATTAATGATGCCATATTTGAATCCAGCATGTTGCCCTGCACCTCACAGGTGAAACACATTGGCACCCTGGGATCCCCCAGCAGCCAAAGCTGTACTGCTTGTTACTGATAAATACGAGGTATTCGCTGATATTTTGGCTGAAATACGTGAGCCCACAACCCACGGCACGGGTCCTCGCTTAATGTGGGTCCCTAAGTTAACATTAGTTAAAATCACAGAAAGTGAAATATCAAACAGACATAAAAAATTGCAGAGAGTGGGCCTATACTAAGTGCTATACTGATACAAGAGGGCAGGTATATACACCATGTAAACCCCAACTTGCAGACAGACACAATGCTAAATGGAGGGGCAGCTTACACATGTGCTGGACACTGATGAGTCAGCCACTCACAAGCCCTCCTTTTTGTCTGTTTGATACTTCCACTAAATAAATCACAGAAGTTTTAGGATGAAAGAAACTTGGAACTTTTTGGCTCTATAGATCAGCAGTATGTCTGCGAAGGAACAATGAAGCACATGCTGAAAAGAAGAGCCTGCCTGCAATGAAGCATGGCGGTAGCTCGGAGATGCTCTGAGGCTGCTTTGCTTCCTTTGGCACTGGAGACCTGCAGTGTGTGAAGGACAAGATGGATTCAATCAATATCAGGAAATCATAGAGGTCATGCCTTCTGTGAGGAAGCTGAAGCTTGGACATCATTGGACCTTCCAACAGGACAATGATCCTAAGCACACCTCAAAGTCCACCAAGGCTTGGTTTCAAAAGAAGTCCTGGAAGATTGGTGCTTATCGTAGTTGCCTGACCTGGGCCCCATAGAAAATCTTCGGTGGGATGTGAAGAAGGTGGTTGCAGCACAAAACCCCAACAATGTCAGTCAACTGGAGGCCATTGACCATGAGGAAGCTGATGTCTGGCTATGCATCATGTTTGCAACAGGTCAAAACAGCAAAAGGGTACTAGAAACAACATCTGATTTGCAAATGCATGTTCTTATGAGGGATTCTATTCTGGGGGTTGAATAGTTCTGAGACTGCAGCCGCCATTAAAAGGGGCATTTTGTGATGGATTTGAAAAAAAACTACTTGTTATATCAGTTGTGTTGTCCTATTTAAATTGTTCTTGCTTGATTTTGTTATTTGCACACAGCTAAGTTTGGAAATTTGTTAAATAAACCTAATTTAGGCCGGCTGCACATGAGTGGATTGGATTCCGCATGCAGCAGCCCGCAGCGGAATCTGACTCTGTGCATAGCCAGCATCCGTGCGTACCTGTGTTTTGTTCTTCTTTTCTCTACTGCAGATGGTCCGCACAGCGAGCCGTCAGAAAAGCGTAGTACAGATTTTGTAAAAAATCCCTGCTTTTCCCACGCAGTCATTAGGCGATGACGTCAGTACCTGCAACCTTTTCACAATGTCATTGCAGAAGGGCCACAGGTCGGACAGCTTCCATTGAGTCCATGTGGAATTCGATTACAAATAGAGCCTGCTGCGACTTTTCCCCAGCGAGCGGAAAATCGCAATTGATTTCCGCTCGTGTGCAATAAAAAGCATTTTTCCATTGCATGCTATGGGCAGTATTTACTGCGGTATTTGAGGCAGACGCCAGTTCCAGATTCCGCAATGCAAATCGGCCCGTGTGCAGCCGGCCATACAATGGTGATTGAATAATTTTTAGAAATGAGCGAGCATACTCGTTAAGGCGATTTATTTGAGAGAGCATCGCCTTTTTCGAGTACCTGCTGGCTCGTCCCTGAAGACTCGGGGGTGAGCGGGGGGTTGCGGAGGGGATCGGAAGGGAGAGAGATCGTTTTATAGAAATATGCGTACACCCTCCTCAAATAGAAGAGTGTTTCATGCTATGCTGCAGTGCATAAAATTGTGTCCGAAAAAAAAAAGAATATGAAGCAAGTAACGATCAGCGAGCGATACTAAAATGCGGGAAGCCTACCGATATTACTATTTAAAGTTGTTTTGTTGCCGAACTTCATCTTTTGTAAAAATTGCACAAGAATCATCTGTGTGACATAAACCTCTCTACATTTATAGGCGGCAGTTCAAAATGTTGTATGTCTGCAGTCATTGTAAGAAGCTAGAAGTGATTAGGAGGTTGTTATCCCATTCTGAGGCGTAAACATAGCCGTATTCTGTACTGTGATCTATGGAGTGTTTTATTGTGTTTTCATTTGCAATATTAGATGCTCTGGCAAACTGTTGTAAAGACTTATTGGGATAAGAATGGGATAGACATTTGTAATGACGAGGCGCATCCTAGATGGGACAACTATTGATTATATACTCTTAGACGAGTGTGGTTTAAAGCAGGTTTGACAGCATCAATAACATTGCGGTATACGAGCAGCTGCAAAAAAAATAGGCGAAAGTGTTTACTCCTAGAAAATGTGAAATACAATAACTTGAGGTTAAAACATTGTTGTTTTGCAGCTTATTCCATATTTTCTGAGTTAACCTGTTAAAGAGATTTTTGTTTTTCTTTGGTTTTATTTAGGAGGGATGCTTTATAATCTAATGATTTCCTCCTCTTCGATATCTTAGTTATAACATTGTTACTTGCGTGTGTTACATTTTGCTTTGTTAACCCCTTTAGGACGCGGAGCTTTTTTTTTAATTTTCAGTTTTTCCATATCTTGGTTATAACATTGTAACTTGCGTGTGTTACATTGTGCTTTGTTAACCCCTTTAGGACGCGGACCTTTTTTTAAAAAAAAATTTCAGTTTTTCCTCCACCCCTTTAAAAAAAATCAGAACTCTTTGATTTATCCATCGACGTAGCTGCGTGAGGACTTTTTTTGCGAGATGAGTTGTATTTTTTAGTGGTACTATTTAATGTCTTGTTTCTACAGTGTACAGACTACTACAGAAATAATCTGATAACTTTATTCTATGGATCACTACAATTACTATGATACCAAATTTATATAGTATTTTTTTATATACTACTTTCATTTTTTTTCAAAGACGTTTAAATTTTTTAAGTTATTTTCTTCCACCATCTTCTGACATTTTTCCGTCAACATAGTTGTGGGCGGGCTAATTTTTTCGGAATATCCTGTAGTTTCTATTGTTACCATGTTGAGTAAATACGACTTTTTGATCGTTTTTAATTACATTTTTTCTTGGAGATGAGGTGACCAAAAAGCCGCAATTCTAGCATTCTTGATTTTTTTTTTCGGACGACGTTCACCTTGTGGGGTAAATAATGTGTTACTTTGATAAAATGGACTTTTACGGACGCAGTGATGCCAAATTTGTTTTTTCGTTTTATTATTTTGATTCCTTTATTATAAATATAGGAAAAGGTTTTTTTTTTAACTTGTATTACTTTTTATTTTTTTAATAATTAGTAAAACTTTTTAAAACATATTTTTACATTTTTTTAGTTCCCAGAGGGAGCAAGAACTTGCAATGCTTTGGTCGCTTCTGCAGTATGATGTAATGCTATAGCATAACATCATACCACGATCTGACATCGCAATCTGCAATGGCAGCCCTGGGTCCTTTCAGAAAGTCCGCAGTTGCCATGACAACTGCACGGCAACCCGCGATCTCATTGCGGGTGGCCATATGGGACCTCCAAACATCGGTCAGGACATTTAAATGCAGCTATCAGAATTGACAGCGGCATTTAAAGGGTTAACAGCTCCGATGAGTGTCACGGCTTATCGGAGCTGTTATAGGTGGGTATCAGCTGTAAGAAATAGCCGTCAGCCGCATTGTATGGAGCATGATTGCCCCAGGATCTCCCTCCGTACACACTAGAACCTGCAGGATGTAACTGTACACGCTGCAGTGTTAAGGAATTAAAGGGGTTGTCTCGCGAAATCAATTGGGGTTATACACTTCTGTATGGCCATATTAATGCACTTTGTAATGTACATCGTGCATTAAATATGAGCCATACAGAAGTTATTCACTTACCTGCTCCGTTGCTAGCGTCCTCGTCTCCATGGTTCCGTCTAAATTCGCTGGCAGCTTGCTTTTTTAGACGCGCTTGCGCAGTCCGGTCTTCTCCATTCAGCACGAGCCGCTTCAGTGTGCTCCCCGCTACAGCTCTTCTGCGCATGCGCAGATGAGCTGTCACTGCTCGGGAGCGCGCTGGAGCGGCCATTCTGTACCATCCTCTGTTAGAGGAAGGTGCAGAGCCGCCCAGCTGTCCGGAGAAGCCGCCCAGCTGTCCTGCCGTCCTGGTAAGTGATGGGCCGGGGGGGCTGCCGCTGCGCCGGGGGAACTAGCGCTGGGCCGGGGGAACTAGCGCTGGGCCGGGGGGGGCTGTCGCTGGGCCGGGGGGGCTGCCGCTGTGATGGGGGGGGCGCCGGTTACCTTCTGCCTGGCGGTGGGTGACTGGTCGGCCGTGTTCACTCCAGGGGTCCGGTCGGCGGCTGCGGAGACACAGCTGGTAGCGTCTCGGGAGCGCGCACGTCGGGCTGCAGCGAGCGAAGGGAAAAGAGCTGGCGGCCATCTTGGCAAAATTTTTATAAGTTGCTGAAACGCTGGAACCGTAAGTAGAAACCAGCTAGAAAAGTCATTTACAGGGGTAATTAGTAATGTTTGCTTAATTAGGGGGACTGGGCAAAAAAAAAAATTCACTGCTTCCTCGAGACATCTCCTTTAATGCACAAAAACAATAATGGGGTTGTCCCACTTCTGACTATTGATGACTTATCCTCAGAATCATCTATAGCAAATTAGTGGGGTATGCCGCTTCGAATCCCCAGGGTTCACCTGATCCGCAGATCAGTGTCTTTGTGTACTGAGATGTTTTGCTGCAGGATGCAGATAGCTCTGTATATATGCGCAGTGACCCAGGTTGGTACTGTAGACTGAGTCCTATTGAAGTGAATGGGACTCAAACTGCAATACCAATCCAGGCCACTGTGCAGAGTATGGAGTTGCCTTCTTCCTGCAACAAAACAGCTCAGTACACAAAGACAATGACCCAGGGAACAGCTAATTCCTGGGGGTATTGGGTGGCAAACCCCATAGATCTGCTATTGATGACCTATCCTGAGATAGCAGATCAGGATGGGTCATTGATAGTCAGAAGTAAGACAACCCCCTTAAATAAAGAATTTGCAAAAAAAGGAAGGACACTTCATCTATAAAGAAGGAGAACGCCATAACTACAGGGCCTGATCTGAACACGGGTGTTCTCTATAGGGTACAGATGTAGCAAAGTTTATCTGGACAATTGATGCATAGAATTTATTCTGCATTTTATACAGAGGCAGACAGCTGCTGTATTTATGTACTGAGCTTGCTTCTGGTGCTGTAGTTATGTACTGAGTTCAGTTTTAGTGCTTTATTTATGTTATGAGCTTGGTTCTGCCCCAGCATTTATTGAGCTTGGTTCTATATCTATGTACTTAGGTTGGTTCACGTACTGTATTTATGTACAGCGCTGCGGAATAAGTTGGCGTTATAAATAAAGATTATTATGTACTGAGCTTGGTTCTGGTGCTGTATTTATGTTATGAGCTTGGTTGTGGTACGGTATTTATTAAGCTGTTTTCGTATAGGTATGCTGCTATTTTTCTGCTTTATGCACAAGTAGAATACAGGCAAACTGCCTATTAGTGCAATATATATTGTTGTTTCTTATGATGGGGAGGGGCGCCAAAAAATATTCCCCACTGTGCCGTCTAACCCAAAGACAGCACTGGGTAAAGGTCTAAGCACTGAAACTTCCTCTAAACTTTGGAACTAGAATAGTGCCATGTATTTGAATACATTTAGTGGAAATGTTAATGTAAGTGAATGCAGTACTACAGAAACTGATTATTCTCCTTCCCTTTCTCCATAATGGCTCAAAAACCATTTAATATGACAGATAACCATGCAGGAAAAATGGTCCTAAAATGGGTATTGTTGAAGGCTGAACTTGGCAACACAATCCTAAAAACCACTTACTTTAGAGTGTAATCTTTCTCAATTTTGCCTTTATTTACAATTTATCAGTAAAGCACGGTTGGCGATATTAAAAGCGTCTCCCAATTAAGGATTGCTTTTAGGGATATAAGAGTGCACTTAAAACTCAATATTGATCTCTTTCATTGACTCGGGTCACTACAAATTAATGATCTCCCTTTAATTACTCTGCTGCTTAGTAAAACAACATTGCATTCTGACTGTGTCATCAAGACAGCCGTTTCATGATCATGATCCTAGAGGAAACTCAGCCCAAAATAAACTAATTAGGGAAAACAGGATCTATACATCTAACGATACTTCTGCTACGTTACTGTTACATAATGCACGCCTGTCAATGTGTGATGGGAGGAAAAATGGTTCTTATGTAATTAACCAGCATTACTGCAAAAAAACAGGAAAGAAGACAGTGAAATGTGTCAGCGTTACCCTCCTAGTGTCATTTCCAATGTGTCTTTATCTGTACCTCTTCCAGATATGATAGCACTCGTTTTAGAAATTATATTATACGTGCAGTTAGGGTATTTAACCACTAAGACCTATCTATCTCATATCTATCTATCTATCTATCTATCTATCTATCTATCTATCTATCTATCTATCTATCTATCTATCCCATATTTATCTATCTATATCTATCTATCTATATCTATCTATCTATCTATCTATCTATCTATCTATCTCCTATCTATCTATCTATCTCATATCTATCTCATATCTATCTATCTCATATCTATCTATCTATCAATGTACCTCCTATCTATCTATCTATCTATCTATCTATCTATCTATCTATCTATCTATCTCCTATCTATCTATCTATCTCATATCTATCTCATATCTATCTATCTCATATTCTATCTATCTATCTCATATCTATCTATCTAATATCTATCTATCTATCTAATATCTATCTATCTATCTACCTATCTCATATCTATCTATCTCCTATCTATCTATCTATCTACCTATCTATCTCATATCTATCTATCTATCTCATATCTATCATCTATCTCATATTTATCTATCCCATATCTATCTATCTATCTATCTATCTATCTATCTATCTCATATCTATCTATCTATCTATCTATCTATCTATCTATCTATCTATCTATCTATCTATCTTCCATCCATCTATCTCATATTTATCTATCTTATTTCTATCTATCTATCTATCTATCTATCTATCTATCCATCTATCTCATATCTATCTAGCTAGCTAATATCTATCTCAATGCCGTCTGGATGCTAAATGGCCGAACTCGACTTCACCTTTAATAGTCACCTTTCCTGGGTTTAATAGTGAGTTTAATAGTGTAACAACTGGACATCAAAAGAGATATAGAAATGTAACACGCATGTAAAAACACAAATGTAAATAGGGACTAACCTCTTGATAACAGAGACTGAGGTTTATAAAACCATGATAAGGATGAGGATAATAGGGGTGTATATCAAAAAAGTGGCAGCAGAGACTGGGAAAGATGGTATGGACCTAAAATAACAACCAGAGAAATGCTGTTCCTAACACTTACTCTCCCTATGTGTCTCGCTAATCTCTCCATGGCACTGTCCCTTAACACCAAACACTACTATCCCTATACAGCTTTATGTTGTCTCTCTGGATGATCTTGCCTAAAACACTATCCCTAAGAACAGTACGACACTAGGACCCAGACAAGAAGCTAAAGAAGCAAAATGTTGGAATGAACCAAGGTAGTGAGAAACAAACGAAGAAGGTTTAGACAAACAACAAACTAAGAAATATGGACTAGACTAGAGAACCAAGTAGCAAGACACACACTCAAGACAGTTAAGACAAGATTGGACTGGAACTAAGTACTTGGAACTAAAATATTTCAATGAGAACCGTGCCTGCAGTTACAAGCGTCAGCCACTACACCGAGGCCGTAGCGGAGGCTTCCACTCCGACCTCTGCATTTGTGGTTCTGACAGCATGCGCCCACTCAGCTGATCAGTCGAGATCCCGAGCAACGGACCCCAGACGATCAACTATTGATGACCTATTCTGAGGATAGCATGTCTCAGCTCTCATATGGAGACATACAGACATACATTTTTTTTTCAATGTGTATAGAATCAGATTACATATTATGGAGGTATTATTCCTTCGACATTTTTCCTTCTAGGCAAGATTACCTCCATAAAATGATGCTATGTAGAGTGGCACCATGTAGCATTGCACAGAGTACCAGATGCTCTGCCATGTGCATTAGGCCTATTGACAATTCGGGATTTTATTTCCCAGGAAATAAATAGAATCAGGATGTAGAAATACATTGGAATAACATCGTGTCATGCTTTATATCAGGGTTGTCAAACTCATTTTCACCAAGTGCCACTTCAGCCTTATGGTTGCTTGCAAAGGGCTGATTGTAGTTGTTATACTGTATAATAACCATAACCCCCATAGTGGCCAAAGGAGTAATAGTGTCCTCCATAGTGGCCCCAGTAGTAAGTGATCCCTATAGTGACCCCAGTAATAGTGACCCCTCCCCATAGTGGCCCAAGTCATCAGTGTCCCTATATTTGTGGCCCCAGCAGTAATTGTGCGCCCCATAATGGCCCCAATAATAATAGTGACCCCTATATTGGCCCCAGTAGTAATACGATGCCTCACCATTGGTCTCTGGCCAGTCAGCATCCCTACAGGCATTCCACTCAGTACCTGCAGTACCAGTCTGGAGGCAATAGTAGCTGATGAGTCTGTGACCACTGACCTCTGCCCTCGACACTGCGTACAGTACGGTGCATGCAGACACAGGGGAAAGGGTCAGCAGTCACAGACTTTGCACAGCCGTCAGACCGCTCTTGTAGGCTGGTTGAGTGGAATGCCTGTTAGGTTGCTGCACAGCCGGCGGGCCATATAACATGGGCCATGGGCCTTGTGTTTGACATGTGTGCTTTATATGATATTTCATAATCCTTGAATTTTGTGAAGTGTTTGGTATCACCAGGACCTGAGTGTTGTGAGACTTCTTACATTAGCCTCTGCACATCATTAAAATGTGCTTGTTCTTCTGCTTAATTATCTTAACAAGCACGTTGAAGCAGAGCGCAGACATGGAGACTATAGATGACCTTTCTGAGCTATAATCAGGTGAAATACTTCACTCTGTAATCATCAGTAGATGAGTCAGTTTCAAAGCTCCCACAACCCATGTTTTTGACCTATAATCAACTCTTAGTTCCTGTCGCCTCACATCTTGACTTGTCATCTTTGGGTTATAATAAGCAAATGTTGCACTTCTCATTGGTAATAATGGCTAGGAAAATAGTTTTAATGAAAGTCACTGTGAAATAATATAATAAATTAAAGCCCCATTTACACGGGACGAATGTCGGGCAAACAATGCTCGACACTTGTCCCCGCATGTACTCACTCCCGTGCTGTTACACAGGAGCGAGTATCGCTAGTTCTCTGACAGAGCGGTCAGCAGGGGTGGGGAGGCTGCAGGAGATTTCACTCCTTCCCTCTCCCCTGCCCCTCTCCATTCACTTAACACAGCGTTCAGAATTTTAAGCTGCATAAATGATGAACGATGATCTGAACGATGATCATTCAGTGTAAATAGCAGCTGTTCAGTACTGAACAGCTGCTGTGTTAAGTAAATGGAGAGGGGTGGTTGAGCGAGAGGAGAGAAATCTCTGCGAGCCAATAATACTCGCTCCGGTGCAGGAGCGAGTACATGCAGAGAGGAGTGTTGGGCATCGTTTGCGCGATAGTCATCTCGTCTAAATGGGGAGTAAGTGAGGAAAATAGCATGTATAACGACATTCAGTATTCATGTGTCATTTTTCAAATTAGTTTTTAGTTACTAATCAAAATATTCCAGTTTCTCCTACAGGAAACTGTAAAAAAACCTTACAAAACCCTACAAACCTACACATGATATGCATGATAGCTGGCTTTAGCCACGAACGACTCATGCTAATGCTGTATTTATGTTATGACCATGGTTCTGGTCAGAGGCGTAGTTTGAAGTTTCTGGGCCCCAGTGCAAAATCTGTAACAGGGACCCCAACTATAATGCTTTAGTCATACTATTAGGCTCCCTATATGGAGAAGAGAGGTCTCATGGACCCCTTAAGACTCCTGGGCCTGGGCCCAACTACATCCCCTATAGTTACGCCCCTTTTCTGGTGCTGTATTTATGCTCTGACTTGGTTCTGGTACTGTTTGTTACAATATTAGCTTGGTTCTGCTGCTGTATTTATATACTGACTTAGTTCTCGTGTTGTGTTTATGTACTAAGTTTCGTTCTATATCTATGTAGTTAGGTTGATTCCTGTACTGTATTTATGTACTGAGCTTGATTCTGTTTCTGTATTTATGTTATGAGGTTGGTTCTGGTATAGTATTTACTCATGGAGCTGTTCTGGTGTCAGCATGATGCTATCCTGCTGCTTTCTGCAGAATGCAGGCAAACTGCTCATTAGTGCAATATAAATCATATTTTTTATGATTGAAGGTTCCAAAACGAATTCCACACAGGGTGCTTTCTAAGCTAAGCCTGGCATGGCTATGTACTAAAACATCGTAAATTGGGGAATGGAGCCGCCAGTTGCACATGTGCAGTAGCGACTCCATTCCTGTGCTCAGCTATCTCTGTCTGCCCCACTGAATTGAATGGAGCAGTACAGCATTGTGCTTGGCTAACTGTCTGCCCCGTTAAGAGGGTTGGAGCTGCTCCAGCTAGAGATGAGCGAGCATACTCGATAAGGCAAACTACTCGAGCGAGTAGTGCCTTATTCGAGTACCTGCCCGCTCGTCTCTAAAGATTCTGGTGCCGGCAGGGGGCGGGGAGCGGCGGAGGAGAGCGGGGAGGAATGGAGGGGAGATCTCTCTCTCCCTCTCTCCCCTCCGCTCCCCCCTGCTCACCGCCGTAATTCACCTGTCACCCGCACCGGCATCCGAATCTTTAGAGACGAGCAGGCAGGTACTCGAATAAGGCACTACTCGCTCGAGTAGTTTGCCTTATCGAGTATGCTCGCTCATCTCTAGCTCCAGCGCATATGTAACCAGTGACTCCATTCCTCACTACACTACAGAAACAGGACAATATAACTTGATCTATGAAATAGGGAACACACAGCACCCCATTCTCAGGATCAATGAGAGTCCCAGTGATTGGTCTCCCACCTATTAGCCTTCGCTCATCCAGTGGATGGGCGAAAACTGAAAGAAATGCCCCACCTCCAGAATATCCCTCTAAGGTACACATATTTCTGCATACTTAGCTTCCAATTAATAAAGTATCTACTGTAATTGCTGGTACATTTGGAGGCTGTTCATCAATTAACAGTTGTGCTATTAATTTTTTGGCCATGCAAAGCATTCCTTTCCATTGGCATGAGTACTGCCGTAGCATTCATGGCACTCGCTACAGTGCCCATACGTTCAGGAGAGCTCAGGCTCTACATGTCTCAGATTTTTTGCTCAGTTTCCTTGGGTAAGAGCAACTTTCAACTGTAACCACTTCCATGCGGATATTGTCAAATAATACGATGGAGCAAAGAACCATTGTCTCCCTGCTCCATAATTCACTCTTGTGGGCCGCCTCCTGGCCATGTACATCTCACTGCCTGCATTGGGCCACTTAAGGTACAGACAAGAAGAAGTCTCAACTTGTTGAGGAAAGAGGCTTAGGTGAGGATTTGGTTATATTTGCTTTTTGGGTCATTCAGGGGTCACTATGAATGGGGCCACAGAAAGGGAGACCCTACTACTGTGTGGGAGTACAAAGAATGTCACTATCATTGTGTGAGGGCAAAAACAGAAGTGGTAGTGCAAATAAAATGGGACAAATATTACTCAGTGTTGACATAAGGAGGGCATTATTACTGAGTTGGGGCACAAGAGGGGCTATTACTAAGAGGAACACAGGAGTTCTATTACATTGTGGGGTCTAATTGTCCAAAATTACTGCGTGGGGGGGCACTAAAAGCATTCAAAGGTTTACTATAAGATCCAGCCTTTTCTAATTATGTTCTTGACTTCCATAAAGCTAGGAGACAATTAAAGGGCTTCATCAAATGATAGGCTGAGTACACTATGTCCAGTATGCTCTCCAATACTTAAATAGTCAAAATCCATTACCATAATGAAGTGCCATGATTTGGAACACTTTGTATTTGAAACGCGTTGGGTTTTTATAAAGTCCCTCAAGATGCGGTGATGTTTGTAAAGGAGTTTTTTTTAATAAAGTAGAATTTTACAAGAATTGACTCCATGAACTGTTTTTTGACTATTTGGAGGTCTTAGCAAGGATCTATCCATGCTCTACACTTTAATTGGGAGAAAAGACAGGTGAAATGCCATTTTCTTTTTCTTATGCCCTCCAATACCCCTGAAGTTTAAGGCAGTGTCTCAGGACGTATATCTGCATGTCCAATAAGGGGTTGTAAGTGCAAAAGCTTCCCAGAAACAGAAAATAAACCTTTCTGTGCATTAATCTTTATTAGAACTACTCTTATGTTATATTGTCAGGCTTCATTTTTTTATTTCGCTGGTAATTTGCTCTTTTAAGTGTGTTCAGCAGTCATGTTAACAGCTCTGTGAAAGAAGCAGAACCTTCTCCCACTCTCACAGCAGGAAGTCTCAGTACAGTCACAAGCACTAAACAAGTGCCTTTGCCTAAGACCTTTTCTTTCTGCATATTTGAAATTGAGAAACGCTCTCTGTTTCTATCCAATCTGTTTTTATGGAGAGAAGTTACAATTTTCATTGATGAAATCTGTCTGTCTGGCTATCATTTAGCATGAATTAGTAGCAAATAATCTTTTTAGAATTCTTTAAACTCCTTCATTATTTATATGCATTTAATGTTCTTGTAGCAAATTAATTTATTTCTACCCAGAAAGCTATTGTTAATTATTCTTAATTGATAGTAATTACTTTTGTTACTTGCTTTATAGCCTAGCTTTAGAAATGATTTTTTTTTGTACCTGGTAAGTGCAATATTCTGTATTTGAACTTATGAAGTCGCTGAATCAAATAATCTTTGTCAATAAAAAGGATACTAGTAAAATGGGCAAAATTGTTAGGATGAGATCCTTTTGTAGTACAACTGAGTGCATTAATGGTATTTGCAGGTTAACATGTCGGTACATTTGTTAGTGCTGATGCCTTAAAGGGCTAATGCAGCTGTAAACTATAACTATAGGATAGGCCATAAATAGTAGATTAGTGGGGGTTCACTGCCTTGGAGTACTGCTCATCAGCTGGTCACTAGGCTGGTGCGCTTGTGGACAGAGCTGATGTGTGCAGCAAGCAGACAGCTCCCTTCCCACTGCAGTGGCCAAGTTTTGTATTACAGGCTAAGCTGTCATTCACTTCAATGGGAACTTTGCCTATAATACCCAGCCAGGCCACTGCAGTGGAAGCGGAGCTGTGTGAAGATAGGTCATCAATAATTTGAAGATGAACAACCCTTTTAAAGGGCTTTACCGCAATTGACTTTTATCATCTATCCATAGGATAGGTGATAAAAATCTGATTAGTGGGAGTCTCACCTCTGAGATCCCCATTGATTCTAAAAATGGGCATTTCATAGTTCCATCCCCACTTCCTCCTTACTTCAAGCGCACTGCAACCCCCACAGTGAAAAGGAGATTGAATGGCACGGCAATTGTGCATGCATGGTGCCACTCCATACATTTTCAACATTTTCAAGGAGACTGCCAGAGACAGAACTTGTACTCAACTACTATTTTCAGTATCCCCATTGAAATTAATGGAGTGGTGCCGTGCATACATGACTGCCACTCCATTCAATCTCTACATCGTTGGGGTTGGGTGCAGTGAGCCCAAGGTGGCAAGAAGAGGAGGACACTGGACCCCCTTTCTCAAAATCAGATTAAAGTGGTTGTCCTATGAGGTCAGACCTTTGCCATATACCCTAATAGGGGCATATGACTTCATGACACAACTCATTTACCTGTTGCTATTGCTGAATCATTGTCTTAAAGGGGTTGTCTCGTGAAAGCAAGTGGGGTTATACACTTCTGTATGGCCATATTAATGCACTTTGTAATATACATCGTGCATTAAATATGAGCCATACAGAAGTTATTCACTTACCTTCCCTGCGCTGGCGTCCTAATTGGCTGGAATCGGCACACGTGACGGGGCGGAGCTACGCGATGACGCGTACAGGGGGGCGGAGCCAGAACGCCGCTGCTGCCGGACAGACCCGAAGGCAGAAGACCCTTCTGCGCAAGCGTGTCTAATCGGGCGATTAGACGCTGAAGTTAGACGGAGCCATGGAGACGGGGACACCAGCGCAGGGAAGTTAAGTGAATAACTTCTGTATGGCTCATATTTAATGCACGATGTATATTACAAAGTGCATTAATATGGCCATACAGAAGTGCTTAACCCCACTTGCTTTCGCAAGACAACCCCTTTAAGTCGTATTTTCCTGTAACAAAGGTTGTGGCGGCTTTTTCCAGTACTTAATAATCTCCTCGCTGTTCTGCTTAGTGTCTCTATACACGATCCTGTTCAGTATATCAATATGAAACACTCTGGCAGTATTATGTGAGGTGTACAAGTTGTATATGTTGCTACTTAATACCTTCCAGCTTTTATGGCTAATATGGTATTTCTGTAATCATAAAGGGATTTGTGAGTTTTTGTTTGATGAGTTGACGCAAGAACTAAAAGTATTTTAAAAGTGCCATATATGACCCAATCACATGGCTCCCTATTAAAGTGAAAAGAAATGACTGTTAAATAGACGTTGTGCAGTAATTTTCAAATGTTTCTTACAGGGAAACTCCAGGAAAATGTTGAGAATTAGTCTAATAGTACTACTATGGTGATAAAAAAAAACAGTTTTCAGGTTTTAGCCTATCCACTGGAGAGATAAAAACTGATATATCAGTTGGGGTCTGACCTCTGGACTGCCACCAATTTCCAGAATAGAGGATCCCGAATGAATGGAGCAGTGGCCACAAATGAGTTTCATTTCAATGGGACTGTCGGAGATAGCCATGTTCATGTTTTTAGTTATTGCCAGCAGTCCAATGAATTGGCATGTGCGCCCACCACTCTGTTCATTCAGAGAAATTCAGGACCACTACCTATTCTGATGATTGGTTTGGGGCCCAATTGGTGGACCCCCACTGATTTTTGAATTTTTACCTATCTAGTGCATAGGAAAAACATGAAAAAAACTTGAAAAGCCTACAACGAAACCGAAATACCCTTTTAAGTTGCGTCTGTCCTGGAGACAGTGGGGTGGTGTTGTAAGTATTGGGTTACATTTCATTTCCAAAATGCTGAGAGCAAAGGAGCATGCTGCAATGGGGCCGGGGTCTGTTTGGAGAAGGGGTTATTTCTTACTCATGTACACCCATGAAGACTCCTTCCATACTGTATATGCATTGTTAGTCGCATTTGCTGTCACAGTTCCTGATATTGATGAGTGATTTGCTACCCATAATGCAATGTACTGCAATATTCAAGTATTGCACCTTTTTGCCTATACGGACAACATTAATATATCATGTAGAATCCCACTGTACTTCCATAACAAATTCATATTTTCGTACAATCTTGAAAGAAGCCTGTTCATATTCATATATTCCAAGTGAGAGTGCGGAAAAAAACCCTTCACCGTAGCCACCTGTTCTTGTTTAAAGAAGATCTTTACCACCTGAGAGGGGAATTTACCGCTCACGTCTCCAGCACACGTTGTCTTGAATATTTCCTTATTCTGTTTGAAAAGTGCTTGCTAGCAGTTTTCTTTCACATCCAAAAGAAAAGCTTAATGAGGCTTGGCTGGAAAACGAGACTCAAAACCAACCTTACTAATAGCACAGGCACAGAACGGGGATGACAAACAGGCCGGTAATGCAGGAAATCAGCAGATCTAGTGCAGGTATCCAAAAAATGGTTTATCACTTCATGCGAGCGTGAATAAGGCTACTTTATAGGAGACGTACTGCAGCACAAGACATTTATAAAAAGTTCTTAAGAAGAAATTAAAAAAAAAAACTTTCTCTTACTCCTATGGTAAGATGTGATTGCATGAAGTTAAAGGATGTGATCCTACGATAGTGTTGCGGATGGTCACATGTTCGGTGCAATATAACCAAACTTCCATTCATGCTAATGTACAGTACTACGTAGACGTTTTAGGCAAATGTGGAAAAATGCTGCAAAGTAAGAATTTTTTTGAAAACAGAAGGAGCCTGATTGATTCCAAATTCATTCTGTAGCAGGACAACAACCCCAAATATACAGCCAATGTCATCAAGAACTATCTTCAGTGTAATGAAGAACAAGGAGTCCTGGAAGTGCTGATATTGCCATCACAAAGCCCTCCCTGATCTCATCATCATCCAGTCTGTCTAGGATTACAAGATAAGACAGAAGGATTTGAGCCAGCTACATGCACAGAATATCTGTGCTTAGATCTCCAAGATGTTCTAGAAGGAACCTCTAACATTAATCAGACAAAACACAAATGTGACCTGAGGGCCGGTAGGCAGGGGCAGATTGAGGATGTAAACGGGTTGGGGCAGATTGAGGACGTAAAGGGGTTTGGGCAGATTGAGGATGTAAAGGGGTTGTCCAGTTGTAAACTACTGATGGCTTATCAGCAGGACAGTCCATGAATAATAGATTGGTAGGGGTCTGCCACCTGGAACCACTGCCGATCAGCCATCAGCTGGGTCAGTGTGTTCATATAAGGAGCTGATTTTTGCACCTCCGTTCTCACTGTAGTGGCCAGACTTAGTATTGCAGGCCAAGTTCCCACGTTGGGCCTGCAGTAAGAATGGAGCTTTCTGCAGAAATCAGCTCAGTGCACCAATACAGAGGCCTAGCAAACAACTGATTGGTGGAGGTACCTGACAAAGGAACTCCATCAATCTACTATGGATGACCTATACTGCTTATAGAATAAAATATGGGATGAGAATAGCGCTCCAGGAAGTATGCAAATCCAATTTACTACTGTATGTAGACACTGTATGGGATAAACTTACCCGGTGTGCTGTAGAGCTCTATGCAGGGTCTCTACTAGCACACAAAATCCTGTATGGCCTTTAAAGCAATCCACAGATGTTTCTGAAATCCTGCTGGGCTAAAAAGCAGGAGAGCTGAGCGGATCTTCTGTTTCCCAGATCGGGAACTGAGTCAGAAAAGCTTCACCTCATTTAGCTATACTGCTTATAGGCCATCAATAATTTACAATTGGACAACCTGTTTAAAATGGCCCAGGAAAAAAAATCTAAAAGTGGCCTCAAGTTGTAGGTGGGTCCAAATTACTAGCAGAGGGGGCCAACACATGTATTGCCTGATGCTGGACCTGTGCTTTGAAATGTCATCTGTTCGTTCTCTGTTTCTCTGGGCTTGGATGAGCTGTGGGCAGGGCACAATTGCACCAACTCAACTTTTTGTCACGCCAAAAAAGAAGCAGAGGTGGATGTTTAAAGTAGTAGAAGAGACACTGCAGCCATCGGATAACACAGGCGCTAGCACCACCTCCACGCTACACAGCCACACTGTTTTCTGTAATAAAAGCGAGGCTTGACAACAGAGCTGCGCTGCCCCAAACCAAGACTTTCACAGCGCCAGGATATAATATATCTAATCTATTGTAATCCACAAAATGAAAGAAGGTCCATAGAGATGCATTTCAAAGTGGAAAACCCTTTCCATAGTCATAGCCAAAAACAAATATCTATGATTAAAGAAGAGGGTTATCACATCAAAACACATCTCTATGGACTTTCTTTAATTTTGCAGATTACAATTAATTTAATGTATTATATCCTGGCATTGTAAAGGTCTTGGCTTGGGGAAGCGCATCTGCACTGTCAAGTTTCACTGCTAATTTACTCTTGAGTATCGAGAGCCTTTATTTTTTGGTGATGGTGGCATACCCCAAGATATTGTTCTAGCCTCTATAGATGTTGTCCTCTCAGCGCAACATTACAAGGTAAGCAAATTCAGTAGTTATTCCATTTGCCCTTTCTGGAGATGACTACCCATGCAAGGAAGCACTCTACCTTTTTTACTTTTTATGTTCTGTAGTAAAAGGCCCCCCACCACAGCCAACATACAGCTATTCCCTGGACCCACTGAGCCAGCAGGAGAGCAGGGTGTGTAGCAAGTGCTCCATCTTGCATCAATCCTAGATCATCTGCAGTGAGACCAATGCAGTGTAGTGCGTCATGGCTTGGCTCAGATGCTGATGCCAGCCACGCCTGCCTAGACCAGCCTATGAGCTGACCACCCTATCAGAATTTTTCTCTGTAGGGCCTATGGCCAATTCGCCTCTGCCAGCAAGTGAGCTCCAACTGTATCAGAAGTTCTTCATGGGTCACTTTTAGCTATTCAACTGTCGGTACAGTTTTAATGTTGCTTACCATGTTTCGGTGCTTCCAGCCATTGGTCTAAGGGAGAATTTGCATAATGCAAGGTGGGCACTGAAAATCTGCTATAATTTACATGTAAAACAATAAAATGCATGTGGATGGAGGTATCAACCACATGTAACAGAAAAGCTTTTTGCAGCATCCTGGGCATTTGTCATGGCTTTTCTCTTTGGATTTCACCCTTTGGTATACACGCAGTAGAGTAAAATCTTTGGCAAATCCATTGTAAAGGCTACAAAAAAATGTGATTTACTGCAGAATTCCCAGTGAAAAATAGTCACCGTGTCGGAATTGACTTTTAAAACAAACCTGTCACATTGTACCTGTAGTCCTATATGTGGGCAGCATGCTACAGAACAGTAGGAGCTGAGCAGATCGATATATAGTTTAATGGGGAAGATTCAGTATAACTAGTATTTTATTCATTTATATCTCTGCTCACTCTATACTTAGGAGTCCAGTGGGCGGTCCTATCAGTGATTGATAGTTATTTCTCTGCATTGTTATACAGGGAAGGCTGTCACCCACTGATAGGACCACCCACATGACTCCTAAGTATAGAAAGGGCAGGAACTTAGATTTATACTGTTTTTTCTTCCCCCAGAAAACGTGATATCAATCTGTTCAGTAATTTGGCACTTAGATGTCACGTTTGATTTCTTGAAAGAGCTACCCCAGTCATTTTTTTAAATATATATATTCATTATGTAGCTATCCCCCTAGAATATATAAATGAGCTAATGTTACTTTGGTTAGTTACTCCTTTCTATCTAAAAATCCTAGCTTCTTTTTCCTCAGCTAGTCATGTGATCTCAATTTAGACCAGGTCGGATATGCCTGAAGTTATATATTTGTTTTCTATTTAGTTCTTCAGTCGGTGTGATGCTGTTACACAGGACCTGCCTGCAGGGGGGGCACAGTGATTTCTGTCACAGTTACTGATGATAATCACACAGCTATGATTGAGGAGATCACAGCTCATCCTCCTGACGGCATACTTATAGTCTGTAGCTTATTTAGAAGACTATAGGAGCTAATGATAAGTAAACTGCCCCCTCTTGCAGAAGGAAATGGCATAGCTGTACTGATGCATCATGGGATAGATATGAAAGTAAAATCAAAATCTTTCAGCATTAAGATGGTGGCCGATAAGGGGGCTACACTGCAGGGAAGTGGCTGGAATACATAGAGCAGACCTCCGGAGCGTGACTGGCAATCAGATAGCCATTCAAAGGCTATATACACCTTTGTATTATTTTTTTTATATAATGATAAAATTATTATTTAATTATGATTATCAATGTGTTTTTGGAAATTAAGACTTTTTGATTCATTTAATTGCTTGTATTATTTTTCAAGACATTGCAGACTAGAGGACTGAAATCTTAGCAAATTCTGTCAGAGTCAACAGAAAGCTCCACTTCTTGATCCCCCATATGCTGCCTTTCCACTGAGCTGTATGACAGTGCCAGAGGATGGTGGAGGAGTTCAAGAGAAGAGCGAGCAGAGAATGCTACTGTTACAGAGGGCAATATAACAGTGCCAAGGGATGATATAAGAGATCAGCAGGGTAGAGAGCAAAGCAAAGCTACTATTACATTAGGCTGTAATTCACTCCAGGTGAATTTTCTTCTCTTATCAGCAGTGAGGAGAAACAGACCTGCAGCTACTCAAAGAGAAGATGAGAGATAGCTGTGTAATATTGAGTGGGCGTAGTCATGCTACACAGCCTCTGAAATAGGAGAGGAGAAGGAGAACTGAGCTTGTGTATGTTCATAAAAGAGACCAGCTAATCAGTGCTGGGAAAGCCCTATCATCAGAAACCTGAATGTAGGAGAACCTACAAACCAAGTGCAGGGCTTTCTAAATGCACAAGAAAGAAAATCAATTCTGAAAACAAATAAGCACATTATTTTTTCTGCAGGGACTTATGTGTGTATTGATTCTTCATGCCCAAAGGTTTGCATGGCCTTTATGTTCCTGCGTTTTTATTTCTATGGAGTAAAAGTTGTAGATCACATGGCTACTATGGATTAAATGGCTTTACGGACTATAATCTATGGAATCTAGAACAAAAAGACTCTTAAATGAATAGGTGGTATAGTCGGACTACCCATTTGTACTGTGTTGATGGTGACTGGAAGCTAACAAGGGGACTCTTTCCGTTCCCAGAATGAAAATTGATTTGGGCTAGTTTTCACTCTAATTTCACCAGGACGACTCATTGCCTTGACCATTGACAATTTTGACCTAGATTAAAGTAAGTAGTGAGAGTTGTATGTAGTGCTGACCCTGGTGAAATCGCAGTTATTACAGCTGCCACAAGTAATCACAGTTTACTATGAACACAGCCTGTAGATTAGAGAAACACTGCTGACAGCTGACAAGTCCTGGTCCTCGGGATACTTTTCAACAAGGCAACGTGTAATGGAAAAAATAACATAAGTCTATTATTACGTATGAAACAGCTGGATATGAATCTGCAGAGTAGCAGATCATCCCTTACTCCATACTTATGTAACACACGGCAATTATAACACACTACATGATACAATCTAGGCACATGCTCATTATTTCACCTGTCTCCTGGTGTTTCCAAGATACAAAATGATATGTGTTAGCTAAATAACAATATTCCTGAAGACGACATTACTAATTATCTTAATAAGAACTTTCTGAAAGTGAATGTCCACCCTTCAACACCACTTCATTATTTAGGCTCCCAATTATGTGCTAATCTTTTTAATATATCTTTAAATCAGTCGGAGGTTGGTTTGTCTGATACGTATAATCAAGTGCCTTGCCTGGATATAAACTGAATTGCCACGTTATTAGAAACATCTATCTAGTAGTGTGTTGGACCTCCTTGGCCTTCAGAACGGCAGCAATTCATCACTGTATAGATTCCACTAGGTGTTGTAATTGTATCGGTCCATGTGGAAAGGAAACTTCCAATAGTTACCACAAATTAGATGGAAGAACTGACATGTTCTGACCAGCTGACAGGAAGGGGTCATCGATTTATGCTGCTTGTGCCGAATTCTGACCTCCCATCAGCACAGTGCAACAGAAATCTGGATCCATCTGAACAGGAAATGTTTTTCCACTGCTCAGTGATCCAATTTTTAGGCCCTTTCGCCAATGGAGTCTTGCCTTTCTCTTAGATGGTACTCAAACTGGTCATCTGCTGTTATAGCCCATCTGTGCTAAGGCATGATGACATGCCTATTGAAAAATCATTTGTTGGAGTACCAGCATTGTATTTGACTGCAATTTGCTTGACTGTGCAGCACCTGGTCATCCTTGACATCCTCCTCTGACCATTTTGTCAATGAGGTTTTTACGTCGACAGGCTCCAGTTTCGCAGGATGTTTCCTTTATCACATCATTATCTGTATTTTCTCAACACCGCTGCATGAGAATACCCCATAAGGTTGGCAGTGTATGAAATCTTGGCCCCGGCTGGTCCAGCACAGATAACCAGGACTTATTGGAGTCACTTAGATTTCTGGATTTTCCCATTGTAAGGTGGATTCACACCAAAACTGATCCACAGAAAACTTGTCACTTGATTTTTACTGCACTCTGGGGTCATAGGTCTAATATCCATACAGGGATGTCGTGAAGAGGTTGGTGCCTCTAATAAAGTGAACATTCAGAACACACTGAAAAGATTACATGTTGGAATGCCTTCTCATCTCTATTTTTGTGGCTAAACTCTACCAGGCCACTAAGTCTCAAACTAAACCCCTTCTAGCAGCAGCCAGAATGCCATTAGCTGCTTCATGGAAGCTGTCTGACCTACCCTCTTCGAGGCAGTGGATGGAGAGGGTGGATCAAATTTTAAGGCAATCAGGGCAAATGTTTAGAAATTTGTTCCCCGTAGCTGTATTGGGGATCTTCTGGAGGGCAAATTAGTGAACCCAATTACTCCCATTGACTTTAATAAGAATCGGAATTGACCATCCCGATTCATGATGATTTCAATGAAATTGGCCCGATACAGACCCAAACCGATTACTGCACTGATCGCCGGTGACTAATAAGATATCAGAAATGTGACTTATCTGGCACATTTTAAGACTGTCTAGTCTAAGTTTATATTGTCTAGCTTTTAGACAGTATTAGTAAATGCCCCAATGTGTTTTAGAGACACTCCTCCTAGCCTTAGAAATAAAGCAGCAGTGATAGTTTGTGCGTCCTAAATTACTTTTCTATAAATACTCAAATTTCATTAAAAACTGCGAAAGTGAAAAATCAGTAAGAAGTAAATTCAAAGAGGACATTGCCATGGGGACTCAAGGGAGAGGATGATGTCTGAGGAGCAACGGTGTCATGTAGGGTTATAGTTCATGTTAAATTTATTATAATATGTATACATAACTAGCAAGTTACTATAAAATATTAGGAGTGTTCAAATATTGGACACTATGGCTGTGTTAATAATATGTGTTATGTAAGCACTGAATATAACTCCAGTGCTGTAAGGCAATGGTGCTTACCACTTAGCCACCATGCTTGGGCTGGTGGCAGCACTCGTATATCTGGGCAGTTGCTTGGACTTACTGAGCCTGGGTTAGTGCACTCAGGGGTGGGATCGATCCAGTCCTTATTCTTTGACATCAGTTGTATCCATAGCTTAAAGAAGTGAATACAATTGACTATTATAGCGGCACAGCAGGGAGCCAAGGACTTCCTGTTCCATTGCCCATTTCTATCTCTTGCCCACACACAACACAATTATGTCCTCACACTGCCTGCATCAAATAAAAATACACTGTCTTTAACCCCTTAACACCACAGGGTGTATATTTATGTCCCGGGTGTAAAGGGTTTATATAGAGCAGGATCGTGAGCCGATTCCACTCCAAACAAGGCAGAGGTCGGCTGTCTGTGATAGCAGACACCTGCATGCAACAGCTGCAATTGTTGTTCAAGGGTTCCAAATGGCCCCCGTGATGCAATCACAGGGTGCAGTTCGATTTCCATAGGTATGAGCGATCAAACAATCACAAGGTCAAGTCCCCTATAGGGACTAAAAAAAAAGTAAAAATAAGTTTAAAAAAAGTTTTTTTTAACTAGAGGAAAAAATAAAGGAAGTAAAAGTTATTTAAAAAAACCTTTTCCCATAATAATAATAAAAATAAAAGTATATTTGGTATCATCGTGTCAATAAAAATCAGATTTTATCAAAGTAACACATTATCTATCCCAAATGGTGAACGTCATCAGAAAAACACCAGAATTGCACATATTTGGTTACACCGGCTCCAAGAAAGATGTAATAAAAAGCGATCAAAATGTCAAACGGACTCCAAAATAATACCAATAGAAACTACAAGACATCCTGCAAAAAATGAGCATATTGATGGAAAAATTAAAAAATTAGGGCTGTCAGAAGATAGCAGCAGGAAGTAATTAGGTTTTTTCCCAAAGGTATTTTATTTTTTTTAAAGTAATACAGCAAAAGTATAACTATATAAATTTGGTATCATCGTTATCGTACTAAAGTTATGCCATTTTTGCTGCAATGTGTACACTGTAGAAAGAAGACACTATGGAAGAAAGACACTATGAAAGAAGACGCTTTGCTATGCAAAGCATAGCCCCTCTGTCCACGAGCGGTGAATCATAGCGATTCTCTGAAATCACAGCATGCTGCGAATTGCCACGATTCTCCGCGGTGAGCTAATCTGTCAGATAGGCTCACAGTGGAGATCCGTCTGCCGGCTCCTGCTTCCAGGTGGCGGCTCCCACGGCAGAGATCCGCCGCAGGATTTCGCTACGTCCATGGATAGGCAGCCTAACACCCCACTGTTCATTCCTGTCAGGCTTACCATTCAACTTAACAGGAACAAACAATGTGGTTCTAGACTCGCCACCCCACCAGCAGCTCCTCATCCTCCCCTTTCCATTCTAGAGATGTATTCCATAATCCTTTATTGCATTCTAGGATGGACTACATGGACAGCGACCATGTTTTCTCAGCTCCTAGACAACCCTTTTAAGGGTTCATATACATATTCGTATTTTTTGCGTAAGAGCTATAGACAGATCCTACCATTTAGGGTCAAATTATCCTTTCACAAACTTTGCACTAAAGATATGACCCATACGCAAAGTCAAAATATAATTGTGTGCATGACCTAAAGGTGGCAATACGCCATAGACAGCTGAGTGTTCACCAACACACTCAATTCGCCCAAGCGTGCATGCATTTTGAATGGGAAGAGAAGAATAAGTCGCTGCTGTAAGAACAAACGATTGAGCATGCTGAAATCCAAAATGCCCGATTCTTCTTTACCACAACATCTGCCATTAGAAGGTAGGTGGCCCACCCCTATAAACATTAAATGGTTGGCCAACCCCTTAGACAATGGGGAGCTTAGCAGACATTAATTTAATGTGTGTGGACAGCTTACTTCCATATCTGGACAGAGGTTTTGTATTGCACAAGCACATGAACAGTCTTCCCTCTTTTAATTAGCTCTTTTGTATGTCTTTGAATGCTGAATGAATTGTTGAGTCTACTTCCCATGATAATGGAATTTCCATAAATAAACAGACAAACACACACTAGAAAATTAAAAGGAATACATTAAGATAACTCAGTGCATTTACCTGCAACCCAATGGAAAAGCTTGGATTATGCATTATGAAATCACATTGTACTCAATAACAAACAACTCAGCCCTCCTAAATCTTCGAAAACATTTTTTGATTTCTGTGTCCTTTTTAAAAATTCCATAAAAGTCAAAAGGCTCTTAAGATCAATCATAGGATTGGTGAGGATTGGATCTCCATAGTTCTAAGAACAACATGCCTGGTCCTCAATGCAAACATTTCTGTGCATTTTCCATTTCGCTAATAGATTCAGTAACAGTTGGCCCTCCCAGTCATCAAACACCCAACAATCTAACTTGATTTGATCTAAAAGATATTGGGATTCTTACGATCATTGTGATCATCCTTTGGAATGGTGCATGACTGAAGCCTAATCAGTCCTAACACAAAGTACCTGTTCATACACTATCTTACCAAAGTAATTAGACATCTTAACAAGAATCAAAGGCAGTATTTCCATATGTTAGTTTTTAGCAGGGCCTACTTTGGCCCTAATGACATCAGATACTGTCTGTGGCATACTCTCTAATGTCTGATACACTTCAGCTGGTATTTCCCTCAAATTCATCCTGCAAGCATCTGGTGAGTTCTCTCAAAGAAGATGGAGGCTGTTTGTATTTCCTGACCTGGCATTCTAGATTGTCCCAAATATGTTCAGTAGGATTCAGGTTGGAGCTCTGTGCAGGCCAGTCCAATTGTAGAACATCCATATCATCAAATCAATGTACAACAGCATTTGATCTGTGATAAGGCGTGTTGTCTTGTTGTAAGTATGGCTGACCATTCCCAGAGTATTGCCATATTGTCGGCATCACATTATTGTTTAGAATATTAAGCCACACCTCCTTGTTAATGGTTTTTGCCACTACAACTAATGGACTGAGACCATGCCATGTAACACATTTCCAGACCATAATAGAACCTCCACCATACTTAACTTCTGGTGCACAAAGGCAAAAGGCTTCCCCCGGATCCACCACACCCAGGTATATCCATCTGATCTGAAGATGAAGTAACATGATTCGTCACTTCATAGAACGTTCTTCCATTGTTCAATGACGATGAAGTCCCAGTAGTTGACTCTCCACTCATAAGCCTTTTATGATTTATCTAGTGGATCTACCATAAAAGTAATCAGGATATTGATATAATTGTCAGTATTGGTGGAGGTGCTGCTAACAGTCTTAAGAATAGTCTCCAAAGCAATACTTTCTGTGCATGTTTCTGTACCTCTAATAGTCTATAAACAATAGTGTTAGTGCATATGTGGCTATATTACCTTTAACAATGGGGATTGTCCACCCCTGTTTCATTGGAGTCTTTCACTAGTGAAAGTCTCAGTAGTTGAGCCCCCTACTAGGCCCATTGGTCATAAGAATTGGGTGCAAACTCTCCAATGTAGAAGTTTCTTTTTGTGTTTCTTTATCTCTAATAGTCTATAATGTAGAGTAACAATGCATGAGCTTCTACTTCTCCTCCAAGAATGGGAGATTGGGCGCTCTTGTTCTTCAGTGGAAGTCTTAGTAGCTGAACCTCCACCGATCAGACTTTTATAATATATCCAGTGGCTCTGATTAACCACCAGCCTACCACTGAGGCTGGTGCTGCTACTTTATTTTTTTGTTCCTGACAATTACTGGGGTGGGAAACTGCGTTAATTCTCCTGGATACCTAGTGATTGGATCGTCTGGCTCTCACCTCCCTACTCCTCTAGCTCTGCTCTCCAAACTAGGAGTTTATTTGATCAGGGTTTCTTACCCTTACCTAACTGAGCTTCCATACAGTCCGGTTCCTGATGAGGCTACACCACTTGTAGCTGAAACACGTAGAACCTTTGCTCTTCTCTTCTTATGGTTTATTTATGCGCCTACACAAAGCTTCTTGTGCTTTTAGTCACCTTCGTGTAAAAAATTCGAGTGACGCTCATGACAGCTGGATTTGGTGTGGTGAATCATGCATTAGATGTTGGAATCACTAGCTCCAACTTCAAACCACCCACACAACAGCTGTTTTCTTGTGTATGATAGGAACATTATAGATATCAAGCCGATCCCGACCTATTTCCAGCACGCATTATTGTCTTACGCTGAGGCTGAAACGGGTTCTGTACTTGAGTTTATTCACGGAGGAACCCCAACCTTGGATAAGTTCCCTTTCTTCGGTCTAGTTTCCCCTCAATACGATTGGGGTCTTGACCTATTCCTATATGTGTGTGTATGTCTGTGTCTCTCCAGGATTCGTTTGACATAATCCTTTTTAGTATTTCTGTTAATTAAAAGTTACGTTTTAGAGTTTAGTTGAACTCTCTCTGTGAATATTGAATCAAACACCTAGGTGTTCCTCCTGCTATTGTGAAACCCTTTTACTCTAGGAACAGGGATTGCGTTATTTGGATAAATGGAAGCTCCAGTGTTCAAACTCTCACAAAATCTTATTGGCCCTAAGAATTGAGTGGAAAGTCTCTAATGTAGAGGTTTCTGTCTGTGTTTCTTTATCTCTAATAGTCTATAATGGAGAGTGACACTGCATGAGCGTCTACTTCTCCAAAAACAGGAGATCAGGCCCTCCTGTACTTTGCATCAGTGGAAGTCCTAGAACTTGAAACTCTACTGATCAGACTTTTATTATATATTCAGTGGATCTACCATGTAAGTAATTGGGCTTTTGGCATAAATTTGGGGATTGATGGGGGTGTCAGCTAGTGGACCCAATGGTTGTAAGAATTAGTCTATTAAGAAAAGTAACAATGCATGAGTGACAACTTTTCCTCTAAGAATAGGGACTGTGAACACCTGTTCTTTTGGGAAGTGGACCCCACTAGGTCCTATTGGCCCTAAGAATTTGGTGAACAATCTTCAAAGTAGAAGCTTCTGTGCATGTTTCTGTATCTCTATAGGCTATAATGTAGACTGACAATACATGCATGCCTATAGTTAGACTTGTTGGTGCAACCGAAGACTATAAATTCCGATATTAAGCACAGTGTAAACTGGAGAATGGATAAAGGGATATCTATGGTCAAACATAAATGACTGGAACGGACTAATGCGAGGAAATATGGTAATAGTGACTGGGTATGCCTGAACTGTCCAAACTCGACTGGCCACTGAAGTAGAGCACCCATCCTAAAAAGGGCAATCCCACTGTGGGAGAGAAGCTGAGTTGTCCAAGATGAAAAAGCAACACCAACGACAGAACACCAAACCACTGAGTGCTGAGCGCAAAACTTCACAGAACCACCGAGCACAGGTCCACAGTACACTGGCCAGGACTCAAGAAGAATAAGCAGCAACCTTTCCACCAAGAAGTCAGTTTAGGTATCCTCATAGAGAAACTCATAGCTTGTCTGAGTTGAAAGACAAAACAGCCAGCCTGGAACTGAAGAAAATGCTAATCCTTCAGTGTCCAGAGTGAATTGAGACTGGGCATGCGTCACCTGGTGCATCGCACATTCTGGGTCGGATGTTGGGACATAGTGCTGGACCAGAGCCTGTAAGCAGGAAGTCACAGCACTGTTGGCGCCATGATAGCCTACTTCTCCAAGAAAGGGGACCGACCGTACACCCCTGTTCTCTGGATCAATGGGGGCTCCAATACTTGAACTCTCACTGATCCAAACTCTATGACCTATCTGGTGGACATCTCATAATGGCAACTCGGCGGAAAGTTTGCCTTTAATTAATGGAAAGTGAAATCGAGCCAGATTTTGGTAATGAGATCATGTTACTGGAACGGCCTATGTATCTTACGCCTACAATATGTTACTGGATTACTGCATTAGCAAACATCCAACCAATTCCCCACTCCCATATGAATTTCATTTCATTTCTTTTTCCTACTAAACATTGTCCTGGAATAACCTAAGAAAACGGCCTATCTGGCAAAAATAAATAACATGCGAGAGTCATTTATCTTTATAAATACGCCATGCGCTCAATTGTATAAACTGGATATCTTGATGAGACACTTTATCATCGTACACCTAAGAATACGCAAGTCAGAAATCTGCACTGTATTATTTTAAAGATTAACTAACTGTTTGTTGAGTCAGGGAATCATTTACATTGGCAGACAATGCAGTTCCGAGTTGAATATGAATTGCGCTACAAACGTCAAAATGCTGAAGTTTTACTTTTAATCGTGACATCTGGCGTTCTTTTTTTCTGCGAAGCTGATGTTTATAGTAGAAGGCGCTCATATTTCACCTAATAACTTGTTTGTGTTTTCAATCTCTGCTCGGGTTTGTAGCTCTTCAGCAGGATTTCATTCCGTCAGATGTGTTAATAACGCAGAAGAGGAAAACTTTCATGGGAATATGAAGAACACGTTTTGACTTGATTTTATGTTGGCCGAATTCTTGTCTTTTGAAGAAAAACTGCAGGTCTTACAATTAGAACTATAAGCATTACCAGAATGAATCTGCTCAACCCATTTACTGAAGTCAGGTTCCCTGTGAATTACTGATTGCTATTTAAGTCATTATGGTTGATTGCTTGCCAACAGTCCAATGTACCATGAATTTTAAGTTTTTATTGCACATTGTAGGATAGATGGACTCCTATACACTGAATAGCCACTTTATTAGAGGCACCCATCTAGTAGCGCGTTGAACCATCTTTGGTCTTCAGAAACGCAGCAACTCATTGTGCCATAGATTTCATCAAGTTTTGAAATGATTCTGCAGCAATATTGGCCCATGCGGACAGGAAACATCTTGTAGTTGTAAAATAGAGGTAGGGTTCATCGATTCATGCTGCTTGTGCCAAATTTTGACCAATGTTCTTCCACTACTCAGTAATTCAGTTTTTGTGTTCTTTTGCCCCCCTGGAGTCCCGTCTTTCTGTTTCTCTTAGACAACAATGGCATTTAAACTGGTCATCTGTTGTTTTAGCTCATCTGTAATAAGGAACAGCATTCAATATGCATTCAAACATATTAGTTGGAGCACTGGCTGCAATTTTCTTTCCAGTGCGCTGCCTGTTTGCTAGAACGATATGTGACATCCTCCTCTGACCCCTATCCTGGATGAGTTGTTTATCCATCCCATAGTTGGAATTCGTCTCAAAGATATGCAGTTGGGTTCAGGTCTGGACTCTGTGCAAGCCGGTCCAATCTAAATTCTCAAACCAACGTAAAACAGAGCTGGATCTGTGACGAGGCACTTTGTCTTGTTGGAAGTATTGCTAACCATTCATAAGAGTATTGACACTTTGTCGGCAGCACATTATTGTCTAGAATGTTAAGGTATACCTCCATGTTCATGATTCTTGCCACCATAATCAACGGACTGAGACCATGCCATGTAAAACATCCCCAGACCATAACAGAACCTCCACCATACTTAACTGTTGCACAACACACTCCTTAGGCTCCTCCACACCCAGGTACTTCTATCTGATTTGAGGATAGAGTATCGTGATTTGTCACTCCATAGAACATTCTTCCATTGCTCAACTGTCCAATGACGACACTTCTTGCACCATTGTAGATGGGCTGATGCATTGGGCTACCTGATTGACAGCTTTCACGCTGTGGCATAAACTGTATATCCAATCGCGTGCAGTTCCTGTCTCAAACTATGGGTCTACATCTTATTTAGGATGGTTTAGGACATGTGACACAGTAATAGACATAAGCCATTCTACTGATAAAGGTATCCAAATAGTTTTGGTAGGGTAATGTAGAGGTGTAGCCTTATTTCTGGTTTAATTACTTGGGATTTGAATTTCCTTTACATTATTAGATATTCTTTTCATCACTTGAGTGAGCACGGAGGGCGTTCAAAACCTAAATTTTCAGTTTAGAGTCTCATACTAATTAACCATGTGTAGAATACTAAGTTTATTATTAAGGCCAACTCTAAAACCATTACACACAAAATATAATGGGAACCAATCGCTTGCATTTTCACACTCAACGGTGAAAAAATGATGGAAGAAATCCCATTGACCAGGAACAGCATTGTATGACATCATCCAACTTTGAAGAGCATCTGTTATAATTTAGGTGTGGATTCAATCTTAGAAGATGATATAATTCTTGAAAATGTGGCTATGTCTTATTACCTAAGCGTCCCATATGGCATGGATGAGCTCAGATGTTCTGGCACTCATGTAGGGCCGGTCCTATTAGTGAGCCACATAGAAAAGTCCAAGGAACACACTGTGCTGCCGAGCCACTAGTTGGTGGACACCAATATACATCAATATCTCAGACTAGTCAGTAACTGTCCAGAATGCAGATTGTTCCTGTTAATGTTGTGAACTACATGTTGGGAGTTATATAAGTCATGGGAAATAAATGATTGTCCATGTTTAGTATTTTCAGTCCAATACATTTTTGGCCGGCAACAATCTTATGCTTTTAACGTCTTGTTAACTCTGCAATACGCAACCGATAAGAATAATTGAATTTTTCTAAAATGTGTTTTCTAGGATTTATCTAATCCTGAGAATAGTCAAGGTCATATTAATTGAATGCAGATTTTAATAGGCACACAGTATCCATGATATATGGTATATATATACGATTGGCAGGCATGTAAGCAGAAGGGAGGGGAAAGGAAGAGTAGGGAACAGAGAATATCCTGTGTATATGTGCATGTTAGTTGGCTTGTAAGGAATGGTAAACGGTTTGACCCTCCAGGAAATCAGCCTGAATGTAGATCTACCATCGATGTGTATGACAGTCATATGGTCATCTAGATGTTGCAGTAGGTGGAAGGCAACACAGAAATCAGGATACAACATGGGCATGAGACTTCCAAAAATATGTATTTTTATTATAGTGTTGGAACTTGAAGTATGAAATAGAAATAGACGCTCCTATCAACCGCTATGGAAATATGTGGTTTCTACAGAAACTTTAAATAGCCTATCTCGAACATAAGGTACGAACAACTTGAACATGCACTGAATGCTATAACAGTTCTTTTATCAATCACTTCAACCATTGAACAGATAATATTACCACCAAACAGTACGCTTACAACAATGGTTGTATAAGTTCCTGGCTCGACTGCCATTGCATTGTTTTTTTTTGGTATTTGCTCAAGCAGGTATATATCCAAACCAGTTTCATCAGCCTGATGAAGGGTCGATAGAAGAACCCAAAAGCTCGCTGTAACATCATGTATTTTTGTTAGCCATTGAAAGGTATCATATCTACAAGATTAGTTGGTTTCTCTCACTGAGAACAATCACACAAATCCTGAACAGACGCCAGGAGGAGAGGTCAGGGATCACAGCTCTAATTACACAGGCCGGGCTGGAGCTGGAAAGAAAGAGGGTGAGTGAAATACTAAATGCCATGGAGCCTTCTGCATGGCCGCAGGTTCAGGGTGTGGAGGGCACAAAGGGGGCCCTATTATTACTGTGGCCACTAAGGGAGTTACTATTACTATTAGAATCACAACTGGGGGCATTATTACTATGGGGGGGCACTATTGCTATTAGGGACACTACTGCAGGCACTATTTCTATATTTGGGGCTATTATCGCAAACACTATTACTATTGGGGTCACAACTAGGAGTGTTATTACTGCTGTGTGCACTATTTCTATTGGGGTCACAACTGGGGTCATCATTACTATTGATGCACCCGAAGGGTGTACAATTAGTATTGGAGCCACAACTTGGGGTACTAATACTATTGGGGTCACTACCAAGGGCATTAGTACTATTAGAGTCACTACTAAAGGCACAATTACTATTGGAGCCACTACTAAGGTCACTATTACTATTGATGCCACTGAGGGGTGCACAATTACTATTGAGGACACAACTTAGGGTACTATTACTATTGGGGCCACTACCAAGGGCATTAGTACTATTAGAGTCACTACTAAAGGCACAATTACTATTGGAGCCACTACTAAGTTCACTATTACTATTGCGGCTACTACTAAGGGCACTATTACTATATTGGAGCCACTACTAAAGGCACTATTACTATATTTGGGCAACAACTACGGGCACTATTACTATTGGGGCCACTACTAGGGGCATTGTCACTACTGGGGACATTCTCACTATTGAGGCTACAACTGTGCACACTATTACAATTGGGGGCACTACTGGGGACACAGTTACTAGTTGCAGCCACTAAAATAACTGAGGTAAAAACATATGTGATAACCACGCACCCTTTTACCTTGGCCCGGTATTTGTTTGTGACGAAGATAGCTACCCTACCCCCATGAGGAGAGCAAGTGAAGTGTGAAGACCAGGAGCTCTCAAAGACCCTACCAGTAAAGTGACCAGTGCCAAGTGGAAACACTGTGGCCTTTTTAGATGGATGAACTAGATCTATTTGTGACAGCGCCAAATTCGGTATGTCACTGGTATAATTTTTGCGCTTCTTATCCTGTCTAACTTTAGAACAATATTGATACATCCCCCCCAGTGTATCCATTGTACTGAAGAGTTCCTTCAGGGACCTTTTAACGCGGGACGGAATTACACCGCAGGATGCAGCCAAATCCACAGCTTCACGATTCCACGCCACAATCGTCAGGTCTAACTGCAGATTTTGATGCTGAATTGCAGACAGGTTTTAAGCATTTTCAATTTTGTATCAAAATTCACAGGTAGCCTATGGATTTTTGTGCGGAATTTACCGCGTTTTGCAGTGTTTCATGCGGCGTATTCCGTTCTGCGTGAAAGGTGCCTTAAAATCATTTTAACATTGTGGGAAGAGGAATTGCTTTCTCTAAAGCATCCATTATGGTTTGCACAAATGTAAATGTTCCTTTTGGGTAGAATTTCAAGTGATCAGTTAAATAAGAGTAATAAATAATTGTTAAGAACCTGCGCAGAGCCTCCAGTAATAACAGAGTTCTTGGGTCAGTGCGGTAAAGGAACGGAAGTGCTAAATAAGATTTATTGTACGCACCATAGTATTGTTCAAGGTGGGTTTTATTCCAAGGCTAAAAATCAGTCTGTAAATTACCAGACTCATTTATAATAGTCAGAAGACGACAGCTAGCCAGCAGAGGAGAGAAATTGCCCTTTACATGCTCTTGCTTAATACTCGGTGATATTTTACTGATATATATTGGGCAACCAAAGCTGTCAGGATATTCATGAACTCGGCTGTCCTTAAAGTTTATCTGGGAAATTGAGTCAGGAACATTACACTAGCGCTACATGAAGCGCACACCTGAATCACTGGACCCAATAAGGAATGGAGCTAAGACCCGTAGAAGTCAATCTGCTGTGCAGGTTTTTAGCTTTGCTAAGGAAGAACTGATTACTACGGCCAACTGCACCACTTTTTGTCTTGCACGAATTTTATGATTCTTTTTGTCTTGCACAAATTTTAATTTTTTTTGTCTTGCACAAATTTTAATTTTTTTTGCCTTGCACAAATTTTATACACGCTAAGCTAAGCCTGACAAAAATGATCAGCTTTGGTGAAAGGGTGCTCCCTTGACAAGGTGTCATTGACTCATAATAATAATGATCACCTTTATTTATATAGTGCATACATTTTAGGCATAACTATACATCCTTTGATATGATGGGTTCTGTTTACACTGGGGCCTGCAATGTTTTACCCTTTGCAATCCAATTTTGGATTCAGGGTTTCCTAGGGGGATTTCTCTTTCTGCCATTTTACAATGGCGCCATCTGCTGGCTAGAGCCAGTAGTGCAGTATGTGACATGCCGGAGAGGCTGCCAACAACAGAGCGGCCAGTAATATACAGTAAGAATACCCTGCCGGCCGTCTTCCAACATCGGGGCTGTACAGCCTTCAATCAGAATGTTGGAAGATGTCAGTGGATTGGAAAGGGTTAAATTCATCTATTAGTATGTTTTTGGAGCCATGCTGCTTGTGCCAAATCTTGACCATCTTATTGGCAACAACAGAAATCTGCATTCAACTCACCAGATGACGTTCTTCCACCGATCAGTGATACAATTTTTGCGCTCATTTGCCTACTGGAGTCTCGCCTTTCTGTTTCTCTTAGACAGCATTGTTATAGCCGATCCGTGATAAGAAACATTGTTTGTTCGGACACATTAATTAACTGGAGCACCAACATTGTATTCGGCTTCAATTAGCCTGATCGTGCACCGCCTATTTATCAGTGATTCTTGACATCCTCCTTCGGCCCTTTCATCAATGTATTGTTTATTTCCATAGGATTCTCTATCTGTGACCTTTTTCCTTGATCGCACCATTCTCGGTCTACTCTCCTCACCGCTGCATAACAGAACCCCATAAGGTTGTCAGTGTATGAAATCCTGGCCCCGGCTAGTCTAGCACCGATGACTAGTCTAGTTGAAAGTCACTTGGATCATTTGATTTTCACATCTAATGTGGATTTACACTGAAACTGATCCACGTTACTTTATGCCACACTCTCGTCCACATCAGTGGTCTCATGAAATGAGCAATGTCCTATAAGTAAGGAAATGAGTAGAGATGAGCGAGTATACTCGCTAAGGCACATTACTCGAGCGAGTAGTGCCTTAGCCGAGTATCTTCCCGCTCGTCTCTAAATATTCGGGGGCCGGCGCGGGTGACAGGTGAGTTGCGGCGGGGAGCGGGGGGGGGGGGGGGAGAGAGGGAGAGATCTCCCCTCCAATTCCTCCCCGCTCTCCCCCGCCGCTCCCCCGCCCGCCGCCGGCAGCCTAATCTTTAGAGACGAGCAGGAAGATACTCGGGTAAGGCACTACTCGCTCCAGTAATGTGCCTTAGCGAGTATACTCGCTCATCTCTAGAAATGAGTCATTTTGACAAGCAAGTCAGCAGGCGGTTCTGTGAACGAGTAATATGCCTTAGCGAGTATACTCGCTCATCTCTACTCATTTCCTTACTTATAGGACATTGCTCATTTCATGAGACCACTGATGTTAAAAAAGAAAACATGACTGCCTTAGGAACCTTTCACACGGGACGGAATATTCCACAATAGCCTGCACAAAAAAAGAATTGTGAGAATGAATATTTTGATTCGCTTCATATTGCGAGCGCAAAAATTGCGCACGCAAATGTGCGGAAGCCCTTACACTGAAACCTGATGCTGCATTTGGCTTTACAGTTAGTATTCTATGCCTGTGTATGGTATGAATAGAAGATGATGACATAAATCTGACAGCCATGTAGCTATTTAATAATGTATTATTATTATTGGTATTATTATGCAGACATTTTTTGTCTATATTCAATTTTTAAACATATTTTTCATGTTTTTTTTCAGGGTTGGCTGCAAAAATACGGCTACCTTCCACCATCAGACCCCAGAATGTCAGTACTGCGCTCTGCGGAAACCATGCAATCTGCTATAGCTGCTATGCAGCAATTCTACGGCATTAATGTTACAAAAACAGTTGACAAATTTACAATTGAGTAAGTACTTGATGAATATTGTAGACTTGTATGTGATTATTAGAAAGGTCTTTCATTTGCTCTATAGTAATTTTCAGCAACTGAAGGGGGTTTCCCAGGGAAACACTATTGATAACCTATCCTTGGGATAGGTCATTCATAGTTGATCAGCCGGGGTCCATACACTATGTATTTAGAGCGAAAGTCTCCGCCCTGATCCTTGTGCAGTAGCCTACAGTTACAAGCGCCGGCCACTACACGGAGGTCGGCGCAGAGGCTTCCGCTTTGACCTCTGTGTATTTGTGGTGCTGATAGTATTCGCCCGCTCAGATGATAGCTCTGTCCTGAGCGACTGACCCCGGCCGATCAACTATTGATGACCTATCCTGATGATAGCTCATCAATAGTATTTCAGTGGAAAATCCCGTTAATGTAGAGCAGTTTCAAATCTGCACTTCTCGCTTTCCTGCTCTGTTTGGGGAGCAGGAAAAGGGAATTCCCACAGCCAAACAGCTCCGTCTCAGGATGGAACCAAATAGCGCAGAATAGACTCTACTGACTACAACGGGGTCTGTTCTATCTCCACTCATTTAGCTGGCCTTTAGACAGAGGTTCCAACGCAGATGTGAAACCCTCTGTAGCTGTGCATGGGCATATTTTGGGACTGTGTGCTGCCCGTAAAATTCCAGGTACATCACATAGCCCTATTATAGCCTATGAGGCTATGCACATGGATGGACCAATGTACTGATGTATAGGAATGTATTAGAAGTAGAGATGAGCGAGCATACTCGAATAAGGCACTACTCACTCGAGTAGTTTGCCTTATCGAGTATGCTCGCTTATCTCTAATTAGAAGAGTGATAAAAGATGCTGATAATCAAGTGCCCTGGAGGGCCAAAAATAAAAAGTTAAAAAAAGTCTAAAAATATAGTAAAAAAATTATAAAAATAAAAATGTCAAAACTTCATCTTTGCCACTTTACCATGTGAAAAAAAGCAGACATGTGGTATGGTTATATAAATAATGACCCAGAAAAAAAATTTAGCCGACTAATTAACCCACAGAGTGCACTTCATGAAAACAAAAGCAAAAAACATGGCAAAAATACTTAATTTTGCCTAACTTGCCTTACAAAAAATGGAATAGTTCACATAGATTGACAAATGGTACCATTAAAAAGTACTCATCCCGCAAAATAAAAACCCTTAGGCCACTCTCACACATGCGCTTTTTACCCCAAATACTGCGGCGTTTTGGATGTGGTACAATACTCCCATTGATTTCAATGGGGCCTCGCAGACCTGCGCTCGAACGCGGCGTTTTATAATGCCACGATTTTCAAGTGCCATCGGCTCTATTTTGGCGCATTTTCGTACTTTTAATGCACCCAATGACCCATCGCAATGATGGGGTATGTGAAAAAGCACTGTCAAATGCAGTAACCTCCATTCGGAAACGCAGATAAAATCAATTAAATTCAATCAAAATTGCAGCATTTTACAGAAAGTGTGAGAGTGGCCTTACACCACATCGTTGACAAAAAAAGAAAAATGTTAGGGGTCTTTGAATGCAGCGATGAACAAAAAATACTTTTTTTTTCTTAAATGTCAGCGATGAATGAAAAAAAATTATATAAATTTAGTATTGATGTAATCGTACCGGCCTGCAGAATTAACGTAACATATTATTTATACCGCACGGTGAATACAATTAAAAATCAAAGACTTGCCAAAATTGCTGATTTTGTTAATCTTGTTTCTAGAAAAAAAATGGAATACACAACAATCAAAATGTTCTATGTTCCCAAAAATTGGATAAATGAAGAATGGAGTTTATCGTGCAAAAATCAAGTCCCCATAGAGCTTCACCAGAGGAAAAATAAAAATGTTCTCGCTCTTGGAATGTGGCGACACAAAAGCAAATCTTAAAAAAAAACAAAAAACACTATTTTTTGCTTACAAAATTGCAAACTTGGTATCGCCGGAATCCTGCTGACCCAGAGAATAATGTTATCGCATTATTTATATTACACACGAAAAGTCCTAAATATGAAATCCCCCAAAAAAAGCAGAATTAATTTTTTCCCCCAATCCTTCTAAAAAAAATTAATAAAAGTTATATAATACTTTATATGTAGCCCAAAATTATGCCATTAAAAAATACAACTTGTCCCACAAAAACAAGTCCTCGTGTGGGCATGTTGATGGAAAAATTTCAAAATTATGGCTCCTGGAATGCGCCGATGAAGAAAACGAAAAAAAAAAAATACTTAAACATTTAGGCGCAAACAGGCTTCGTCACTAAAGGATTAAAAGGAAAAAATAATTCTATACTTACCTATTCCTCCCCAAGAAGTCTTCTTCTCACCGATCTTCTCCTGGCTCCTCCAGCCCCCCTAGTCACCTAGCAGGAAGCTGACCAGATTCTCTTATTCCTGTGATGGTGCGTACATCGCCGGCATTCTGCTTCCTGCAGGTCACTGTACCTGGTCACTAGCGACGTAGTGTTCACTGCCTAGTAGGGAAAGCTGAATCCTCGTCAGCCTGCTTTAGCGCACAGGTGCGGCATCTTGCCACTAGTGTTTATACAGTATATGAACACTCGTGGCGAAAAACCACACATGTGCAGACACGCAATAGCCCGCGCCTGCATGCTAAAGCAGGCTGCGGAGGATTCAGCATTCCCTGCTAGGCAGTGAACTCTATGTCACTAGTGACAAGGTACATTGACCTGCGGGAAGCAGAATGCAGAGAATGGACGTTACATCACAGGAAGAAGAGGATCCGGTTGGCTGGAGGTGAGGTGACCCGGGGGACTGCAGGAGCCAGGAGAAGATTGGGGAAGAGAAGATCTGGTAAGAAGACTCCCCGGGGAGGAATAGGTAAGTATTAATTTTTTTTTCTAATGACAGAACCCCTTTAAATCAGTGGTTCAGCAGGTAATACATGGCTTTATATCAGCACAATCTATTTAGCTGGCAACGAGTTATAATATAATATGAAACTTTTGGTCGAGCCCAATACACAGATAACGCAGGCAAATATTATTCCTTTAACCGATTTTAACATTGCAGTTTCTATAAAAATAGCGCAGCTTAGACACATTAAATAAATAGATTTTAGAAGCTTGATTAATGAAGAGATTGGCGCGGCAGATTTCACAGTCTGTCAGGAAGTCGTAGATAACTGTCAAACTCTGCAGAGAGACACATTATGTGCAAGACAATGCATTGTAAGTGATAATTGTCATGTTCCATTGTACTAAGTCAATATCCAATACAAATGACATGGTTAGAGTTATTTATCAGAGCGCCTAGATGCTGCTACTGTAGATTTGTAGTCATATAGATGTGTTTCAAAATAAAAACCCCGATGGCGGTAATAGTTTTGATTTCTTAGTGTTTTGGCCTTATTATGTTCGAGGCTTCCAATTTTATCTTTACTCTGCCAATTTACACTGAACAATGACTGCATTGGGAACAGCCGGCGCGTGGCATCTTGTGATCAGTAACGTGGCACCACGTGATGGCTGCGTCACGATCTGCTCTCAGATAATGTGCTGACATATCCTTTGTGCAGCAGAAGGCAACATTTGGCAGTCATGAGTAAACGTGGTGACTTGAGTGACTGACTATTGGCAGATTTGTGCCCTGTGGTGTGGTGCCAGTATTTCTGAAACAGTTGCACTTGCTGGGTATTACAGAACCACAGTATCTGATTGAACATGCACAGACATCCAACAGAATATTACACAGTGGGAGGCCACGTGTGGTTAGTCCAACAGTGAGTATTGGGTGGCATGTCTGATATCTCAGCAATGATGTGCTACAGTGGACTAACTGACCAAGCAGTACAACAGTGGGAAACCTATACAAATTTCTACAATGGCCCTTGTGTTGACTAGGGTTCAATTCCCGAAGACTGACAAGACTAACTGCACCTGATGATCCTGTATCATCACCGACAATGCCTCACATGGGTAGATAGATGTCAATGGACCTTGGACACATGGCAGAAGGTTGTCTGGAGTGATGAGTTCGGTTTCCTGCTTAACCATATGGATGGCAAGGTTCTCATTTGGCGTTAAAAGCCTGTAGTCGTATTTCATGGTTGCACCATTGGGGTTCAGCAGGCCGGTGTTCTGTTCTGGAGAGTGCTTTCCTGGCATGGCCAAGAATCATCAGTCATCATACCACAATCACTGACTGGTGAACACTAGAGTGACTTGTTAGCTGAACATCTGTATCCATATCTTCAAGACATCTTCCCCAACGATAGCGCCATCTTTCAACAGGGCAACTCTCCGTGTCATTGAGTGCGGATCGCTAAGGAGTGGTTGAAGGAACCCGGCCATAAACTGAAAATACTCTTCATTGAATATATTTTGGATATGCTGGAACGGGCTGTGAGATCGGCTCCCAAAATGTGCACCAACTAACAGAGCTGCTAAAGCAGGAATGGATCGCGTTGAATATGGAGGATGTTCACCACCTTACGGAATCTGTTCCCCGAAGTCTGAAAGTCCTGATCACCACCAAACCAACCCCTTATTGAATAGATGTTCCTAATGCAGCATGAATTTCTCCCCTTGTTCGGCTGTGATAATCATGGCCGTACAATGGGGCAAAATGAAACCACTGATATCAACGGATTTCAGTGTATTTCCACTATTGGGATTCTCGCCCCTTAATTGTACGGGCGAGAAAAGATAAGACTTGCCCTGTCTTTCCCATACATAGTGAATACATTGGCACCTATCTTCCCGCATTTTTTCAAACTCCTGCACTCCAATGCTAAAAGAATTTTTATGGGAAGGAATGGGGCAAAATAACAAATTATGCACTAATCACCGATTAGATGTTTGCTGGTGCAGCGCAGTCCCCACTGCTCCAGTCCCAAAAACCCCAGTAATGGTCATGTGCAACTCCTTGTTCATGTGACTGCTGCAGCCAATCACTGGCCCCAGTCAGTGGTCACTTGCTGTAAATGGCAGTATCACTGGTGAAGGCAGTGATTGGTCGCTTTCAGATAAGCATATCTTTATTCATATTTGGTCTGTATTTTACAGACTGTAATAGGGAGAAAATGTGAATCCAGGTATCTATTTATGTGGCCGTGTTCTTCATATCTCCTATTTGGAAAATACCAATCCATATTGGCCCAGCAGGAAGTAAAACCAATGACAGCAAATATGGAGGCAACGATGATGACGTGCGCCCGCAATGTCATCTATAACACGGCTGTATTATGGAGCGGGGGTACGGTCGTGTTTTCATTCATGGACAACAAAGTACTGTCTTGAAAGTAGCGAGAAAAAAATGAGTCAGAAAGTTGTAGAACTTTGAATTGAATTGATATATAGTAGCATTTACATTACAAGCCGTGTGGAGAAGATTTTAAAGATCTCTTTCGCACGGTGCAGAAATTTGCCGCTACGGGGCATATTTGCACATGAGCAGGAGTTATTACAGACTATTTACACTCTGCGCTATTGCACACGTGTTTGAAAAAAACGCAGGAAGATAACTCCTGCCCTATCTTTCTCGTAAGTAGTATTAACTATGTGCGGGAAAGACAGGACAAGCCGTATCTTTTCTCATGCGTACTCTTACCACACAAGAATCCCAGTAGTGTGGAACCCATTCTTATTGTTTATTCATTTAGGCCTCCTGCACATCGCACAGCTAGATTCTGCATGTTGAATCCCACAGTGGAAACCAGCTCTGCTAGCAGCGGTGTCCACACATACCTGGTCTGTCGTGGAGAAATCTGTACTGTGGATAGACCCGGCGGCTCACCGTTGCAGTACAGATTTTTTTTCACATTTTTTTTACCCATGCCGTTGCTAGTCAACAACGCTGAATCAGCAGCCCGTCTATCATTTTCATTACAGACAGGCCGTGGGTCGGGCGGCTTCCATTGATTTCAATGGAAGCTATCCACGCAGAATCCGCGGAAGCATGCTGTGATTTTTCCTCCATTTGCAGATATGGCAATTGGTTTCCACAAGTGTGGAGGAAGAATCAATTTCCCATAGCATGCTTTGGGTGTTATTTGCTGCGGATCCGCGGTGCGGATGCCCGCCGTGGATTCCGCAGCAAATATATTCGGCCAGGGGCAGGAGCGCTAAAACTGCACATTTCACAATGTAATTAACTATTAGCGATTAAATCCTAATGTAAGAAATGTAAGTACCAATGGCACCTGCATGCTGAATGTGTTCTGTATATTAACCCTTCTACTCTATCCCAAGAAGCTGTTCTAATGGAGCGTAATAGTCTTGTTTTGTTTTTTTTCCCTTCTGCTTCCATCCTTTGATGTAGTCAAATCACAATGAGGTGAGAATTCCTACTAATGTACATTCCCATCGTCATCACTGTGCATGTCAATAACTATCGCTTAACGATATTGTGGTCAAATGCTGCACTGATTAATAGTCACTAATACTTCTACTCTCTTTATAATACTTACTAGGCAATGAAACCTACTTGCTACCATGCCTGTAAATACTTTATGTACAAATCTCTGTAGCCAGGTAGACTACGGTACTCGAAAATCACTGTTAAGAACTTTTTGTGTTGCTGTGTATTGATATCTACTGAGTCTTGATGTAATGAACAGAATGTTTTTTTTCTTAAGGGGTTATCCAAGAGCCCCAACTGCTCTTTATTACTCTTTATTACTCTTTGTTACTGTAAGGGACTATAGTTATCACTGTTTGATGATAGTATGATGTTGTTTCCATTGTATTGGTACTGTCTGTTTAAGAGAGGACAGGAACAGAGCTAAGCAAGAAGGAGAGATAGGACGTAGTTAAGAGAGGTGCCTGGTGCAGGACAGAGGTTGAAGCAGGAGTCTCTCCTGGTGTACCGCAGAGTTGGTGATACAGTCCAAGAAACGGTTTCCTCCTGGAGATAGACATGCAACGATTGAGAAGTTTGCAGAGTGTGCAGAGAGCAGCTAAGCTGTGAACAGAGAAATAAGGAAGTCTCTCTTGGTTTGTGTTAATGGCCATAGCAATTGTCATTTGGCAGTTTTCCTCTAGTGAACAGGGAAAGAAGTCCTAAATAATGAAGTCAGTGCCCAGTGGTTCCTCCATTCTCTCCCCTCCGATGATTCAGAATCTGCACCAATGGGCCTGAAAGAGAGTCATCCACGGGCATCTGGGCATAACATTGAATCCATAGCAGTGGGCCTGGAAGAGAGACAACCCTGGTCATCTGGGTGTAGAGTTGTTACAGCTCTCCCAGGCAAGAAGGCCTAAAGACTGTTTAGTGAAACAATTATGGTTTATTGGTAAATCGGGCAAGGACTCTGATTAATAAGCGCTCATGTGGACTCTTGAACTTTATTGACAGACTGAGATACACTTGGTCACAGAGTCACAAGTTACCGTTTGCCTGTCTTACAGTTAATAAATAGAGATGAGCGAACACCAAAATGTTCGGGTGTTCGTTATTCGTAACGAACTTCCCGTGATGCTCGAGGGTTCGTTTCGAACAACGAACCCCATTGAAGTCAATGGGCGACCGGAACATTTTTGTATTTCGCCGATGCTCGCTAAGGTTTTCATGTGTGAAAATCTGGGCAATTCAGGAAAGTGATGGGAATGACACAGTGACGGATAGGGCAGGCGAGGGGCTACATGGTGGGCTGCATCTCAAGTTCACAGGTCCCACTATTAAGCCACAATAGCGGCAAGAGTGCCCCCCCCCCCCCCCCCCCCACTGTCAGCATAAAGATCGTCCTCCTCTGGCACAGCTGTAACAGCTGTAGCAGAGAAGAACGATGTTTGCCCATTGAATTCAATGGAACCGGCAATACAGCCGACTCCACTGAATGCAATGGGCTGCCGGCGATCGCAGGATGAATGGTCGGAAAGGGGTTAAATATATAACCCCTTTCCTGCAATTCATCCAGAAATGTGTTACACTAAAAATATATACCGGCGTATAAGGCGACGGGGCGTATAAGACGACCCCCCAACTGTCACCTTATACGCCGGTAATACAGTGGAGCAAAGAATAAAAAGCATTACTTACGTTTTTAGATGATCTGCGGCGCTCCTGCAGGCTGTCACTCCCTCCTGGTCCACGGCAGACAAGCTTTCTCCACGAAAGACTTTAAATCCCTGCCTCCAGAAGCACATGTGCCTTCAGCCAATCACAGCCAATGACAATGATGTCATTGAATGGCTGTGATTGGCTGTGTTTCTGGAGGCGGGGATTTCAAGCCTTGAAATCCCCGCCTCCAGAAACACAGCCAATCACAGCCATTCAATGACATCATTGTCATTGGCTGTGATTGGCTGAAGGCACGTGTCTTTCTGGAGGCAGGGATTTAAAGTCTTTCGTGGAGAAAGGAATACTCTGCCGTGGATTAGGAGGGAGCGACAGCCTGCAGGAGCGCCGCAGATCATCTAAAAACGTAAGTAATGCTTTTTATTCTTTGCTCCACTGTATTACCGGCGTATAAGGTGACAGTTGGGGGGTCGTCTTATACGCCCGGTCGCCTTATACGCCGGTATATATTTTTAGTGTAACACATTTCTGGATGAATTGCAGGAAAGGGGTTATATATTTAACCCCTTTCCGACCATTCATCCTGCGATCGCCGGCAGCCCATTGCATTCAGTGGAGTCGGCTGTATTGCCGGTTCCATTGAATTCAATGGGCAAACATCGTTCTTCTCTGCTACAGCTGTTACAGCTGTGCCAGAGAAGAAGGATTTGTCTTCTATATGTTCTCAATGGGGTCAGCGCTGCTGCCGCTGGCCCCATTGAGCGCATATAGAATGCATCCATAGCGAGCAGCGGGAGGGGCAGACTTTCATATCAGGCGGACACCTTATCTCCCCAGCCACTCACAGCAGGGGGGTGGTATAGGGCTTAAACGTTGCAGGGGGAAGTTGTAATGCCTTCCCTGTCTTTATATTGGCCAAAAAAAAGCGCTAACGTCTCAGGGAAGAAAGTTTAATTTACCAGAACACCGCATGGTGTTCGTTACGAATAACGAACATCCCGAACACCCTAATATTCGCACGAATAGCAAGCTCGGACGAACGCGTTCGCTCATCTCTATTAATAAAGTGTTGTTTGTCCAGCAATGGAGACTCTTGCACTCCATGTCCGCCAGGCTGACATTGAACTGAGAAACCCGAACCCATTGCCTGTGGTCCCTTTCATTACAATGATCATCTATGTAATTGACTTATTATATGTTCCGTTTCAATGATTCATACTACGGTCATGTGCCCCCTGCTGTCAAGTCCACGGAACGTCCGCTGACATCACATACACAACCCATGAGTCTTTGCGGTTCAACAGGTACATCACTAGCAGTGGGCCTAATTTTGCATGCGCTGATGAAGACTGAAGGTCATTGCCACACGCGGAATTCATCTGAATGGAAGGATGTCCTACTATTAGTGATGTAGCTGCTGGTGGTTTACCTGACTTACCTGTAGACCAGGCCGTAAAGGCTCATGTGTTGTATATGTGATGTTAGTGGACCTTCAGTGGATTTGACAGCAAGGGTACACGACAAAGTCTGGGTCAACGAAACAGCACATATTTATAAGAGTAAAGCTCATTTCACACCAGCATTTCCCCTCCATTTAGACTTTTCCGGCTATGTGCTCCAAAAACAGAAGAGAGATGGAAATCCTGAATGGAGAATAAACACAAGTGTGCATGAGCCCTGAGTCAGTTACAAAGGGGGTTATTGGACATAAATGGAGAAACAAGGCCGTCTTCACACACAATGTCTGAACTGCGGAGATTCTGCTGCAGAATTTCTGTTGCTTTTCTGCTGGTGGCAAGGAGTTAATAAGCTTTGCAGAATTTGCTGCAGTTTGTGTTGTGGATTTCATATATGTAGTGTTTTTATGTGCGGATTTTCTGCTGCGGAGTATGTTGCGGTTTTGTGATATTCTAGTGGTAGATCCCGTGCTCAACTCATTCTGGTAAACTTAATTTTCAAAGGTCCACAGATGCAGATTTCCAAGCAGATCCAGTGCATCTCTGTAGCGGAAATCCCTCAGAATCGGCAAGAAAAGTGTATTTGTGGCTTTTGGTGCAGATTTTATGTTCCCTATTGATCTCCATGGCAAAAATCTGCTGCATTCCCACACAATTTCCCTAACATAAATAGACATGCTGCGGATTCACATTCCTGGTGTATCCACAGCAGAAAATTCTGCTAAGTGTGAAGGAGATTTGTTAAATCTCATTCACTCGCCTTGTACTGTAAACATTTTGCAAGCAGAAATTGCGCAGTGAATACTGCATATGTGAAGTCGGCCTAAAGAGTGGTTTGGGCTCCCGGACAACCCCTCAAAGGGCTTCTACCCACTAGCGATAATTTTTCTTGCGATGCAAGAGTGATGATTATGAAACCAATGATTTTCAATGGTTTCATACTCATTCGCGTTTTTTTTCCCAAAGTGTCGCAGCGCACAGAAAAAATCTGCGATATCACTCTGTTTTTTCAATAAGGGGCCGGTGGCAGCAGCGCTAGCCCCATTGAAAACATAGGGAGTACATTGTGGACTTTTGCCACAGCTGTGACAGCTATGGCAGAGGGTTCCTTTATCCCGCGGGGATGAAGGAATCCTCTGACACAGCTGTTACAGCTGTGGCAGAAGTTTGTGATGCTATCCCATTTCTTTCAATGGGGCCAGCACTGCTGCGGCCCCATTCAAAGCAGTGGGTTTGCAGCAATGATTTTCAGGGAAGGGCTTGAAATATAATATTCATACATCAATGAATGGCTGCCTGTGATTGGCTGAGCACTGTGACCAATCACAGGCAGCACTCAGCTGTCAGTCAATGCCTGAACGCTGCCTATGATTGGCTGTGCGCTCAACCAATGACACCAGCGCTTTCTGGAGGGGGGGATTTTTCAATCTTCGGCCTCCAGAACACACAAGGCAACTGCCGTGCCAGAGAGAAGAGCCGGGTGGCTCTTCTAGATGAGTATATATATTTTTTTTTTAACTTTTTTTTACAGTTAGCCATGATTTTCAGGGAAGGGCTCATATTTCAAGCCCTTCTCCGTAAATCATCGCTGCAAACCCACTGCTTTCAATGGGCCTATTGAAAGAAATAGGGTAGCATCCCGGACTTCTGCCACAGCTGTGACAGCTGAGGCAGAGGATTCCTTCATTCCCGAGGTTCCTACGGGGATGAAGGAATCCTCTGCCATAGCTGTCACAGCTGGGGCAAAAGTCCACAATGTATTCCCTATGTTTTCAATGGGGCTGGCGCAGATGAGTTTGGCATAGGTCCAAGGCCTCAGTCAGACGAGTAATTTTTATTTTTTTTTTAAACGCATGAATAGGCACGCTTAAAAAGCAGTTCTATTAGAACCAATGCTTTCCAATGAAAGTCCACATGTATGTTTTTTGGAAGCGCTAAATAATCTCTCCTGCAAAAGATAGGACATGCGAGTGCAAATTCACCAACTCACACAATTTTTCTACACGCGATGTGCAATTTTTTTTCTTCTTTTAAGCGCGGCTATTCATGCGCTTAAAAAAATCACTCATCTGACCGAGGCCTAAGAGTCAACTCTATAATCTAACACCTATGCTGTTACTATGCTTTCTTTTAATGTAAAATATCAGACAATTGGCTAATTTTCAACTTTTTATGTTAAAAACCCTAATAGATAATATGTTATAAAAATGCTTTAAATAAATACAAGGAAATCTGAATGTGGAAGTGTCACGCGCCCCGTGGTGTATCCGGTCAGCCCTATAACTACTGAGCGGTGGACTGTCTCTGCAATATCTCTTCTAATCTCTTCTGTGTACTATTTATCACTATCTTCTGCCCTACGTATCTCTTACAGGCCTGAGGTAAGACGTTTGCCTTTTTTCAGTAACAAGTCTTTTTTTTTTATTGCAGCTGGATGAAGAAACCACGATGTGGTGTGCCTGACCAGAAAAGTGGTATTTCCACATTTAGCGTCCGCCGAAAACGTTACGCCTTAACTGGGCAGAAGTGGAATCACAAGCATATCACATACAGGTAAATAGAATCTCCTTTTTTTAGTCTATGTGGTTTCCTCTGCTATCAAAACACTCCAAATTTCGAAAACCGTGCTGTTAGCTGATATTACAGGAGAGTGCTGCACCCGCGTGGCAGCCATTCTTTCTAAACTATCTGCCTTGGGTAATGGTGAAGGGTCCTAAGTTGGGACTCTAGAGGGCATCTGGATAGGGATTTTCATAATGAGATAAGCCCTTTAAAGAGTAATTTACTCTTATGCTGGCTGTCCACGGGTGAGGGGTCATTGCGAGATCCGCGACGATAAATCATACATGGAGCTCTCATGACACGCTTTCCATAGGATAACTATGGAAAGCGCAACCTACTACACACCATGTAGCTCCACAAGACGCTACTAGTTAGAGGAAGTAGATCATCTTGCTGGGTGGACCTAAGAGGGATGATTGTCCTCAGCCTACATCCTCTTGGTGTCCTTCCATAGAAGTTGGCAGCTGATGTCCTGTACAACCTCATGTGTCACACGTAGCTAAGGCCAGCCATGCCAGATGGGGTTTCAACTTTTTTTTTCGATGAAATCCCCTTGGTGACATATCCAACTGTATGCTCCTACAGTATCACACGTCAGAGTCTTCCTAAGAGGTATTCTGTATATTAATAAATAGTCACAAAGTACCGTATATCTCCATCAGAAAGACAAAACAGTTTGAAAGAAGTTACATGTACCGAAACACACTGGCTTGGTACATGCCAAAATGATGGGTAGGTAGAGAAAAATGAATACGCTCGTCATGTAGCACCGAACGTAGTCGAAAAATGTGATGTGAACAGAGACTAAAGGGAAAACTAATTGACTTTCCTAAAATTGATCACATATGCCAATCATATATTTATTGTGGATCCGATCGGTAAGATAATCGCTGGTCTACATACGGGATTTTGCTGAGTAGTCTGGGTGAGCATACTCAATATGTCAATTGTTATTTCGGACTTTTCTTGCAGTCTTGAAATGTATGTTTTACCTTCTGTCGTTCTCATTTACAGATTACTGTAATGAGATTTTTATAGCTTTGGTCTGATCTTGATAAAGTCTGGGTCTTTAAAAAATTGATTGAAGCTTTCAAGTTAATTACACTGAGTTAACTAAAGTGACAGACATTTCATGGGGAAGAGTTATCGCAGAGGCAATTGTTTGGCTGTTCTTACACGATAAGCGCCTAAGAATGTAAAGCTTTGGGTTGTTCCGAATAATCTGCCAACACAGTAGCTTGAAAGCTCCGGTTTTCGATCCCTGTGAAGAAACTAGAATATAGTGAATGTTTTCTCTTTCTCTTCTTTATTCAAGCCCGCTCTGTACCGATGGTCACGTCTCAAGAATGACTCCGGGTCATACCCTTCAGATAAAATGTGTTAACCTGGGTGATCAGGCCTAGAGAATAAGGGCTCGTTCGGATGAGCGCTGTTTTTGCGCACTATAGAGAAAAGATTTTGGCTGTAGTGATGTAAAGAACGCGTGAACAGGCTACTTCAAGCTACTTCTCCTATAGAGATAAATGGGAGAGCATGGGCGAAGCAACTTTATGGGGACACAGTGCTGGAACAGGTGCCCAGTGAGTATGAAACACAGGTCCTCCTACCCCGGTTCCCTCACCCTTGAGTCCCATAGCATAGTTTTTGGGGCTTAAAGGTGATGACAGGTTCCCTTGAAAGAAGGAGCAGAGCAGAAAAGGCATTGAGCGGATGCGAGGACACAAGGGAGAAGTTTTAAATACCCCGCTGAATGAAGGGACACATTGGGGCTTATTTACTAATACTGTCTAGAAATTAGACAGTGGAACCTTAGGCCGGCTGCACACGGCCGTGCGGAGCCCATCACGGCGCCCCCCAGAAGACCCAATACTTACCTGCGGATCCAGCGTCCTCGCTCCCGCAGGACGCTTCCTCACCCACCTCCGCCGCATCATGTGACACGCCCACCGCGTCACATGACGCGGCCGGCCGTGTCCCATGACATGGCTGGCCGCGTCATATGATGCGGCGGCGGTGGGCGGGGAAGCATTTTCACGCTATCTTCCGCTGTGCTACAGCGGAAGATAGCGTGAACGGACGGCTTCCATTGACTGCAATGGAAGCCGTCCGCACGTACACCCGCGGCAAATAGAGCATGCCGCGGGTGAGGACGGGTGAATTCACGGTGCGGAATTCCGCGGTGGAATTCCGCACCATGAGCACTGAGCTATTAGGTTCAATAGATCCTAATAACTGCGGGCAACGCAACGGATTTCCGCCGCGAATCACGCGGCGGAAATCCATTCGTGGGAAGGAGGCCTTAGACTAGACAGTCCTAAAATGCACAAGATTTAACAAAGTGGCTCTGCTGAATGATAGATCTGTCGAAGTGTCTAGTCGAAGTTTATGCCACTATTTAATTGGTTTAGTTTACGCCAAAAAATTGCGCCAACGTTTTGGAACAATTTTGTGCACTTTCTATTGCCATTTAGGCTTCACGCCCTTTTTATGAAAGAAACGCCCCCTTGTCAAACACAGCAAAAAAAAGTGTCCAAAAGTGTCTAAAACACATAACTAACGTGGCACAAAGCATGTCTGATAGTTTTCTAGCGCAACGTAAAACAGAAGACTGTTAAATTCTCAATAGTCAATAAGCCAGATGATGAGAAAAATTAAATGTTAAAAGTTTTTTCCCTAATTGAATCTTTTTGACGTAACATTGAGATGTGTCATAGAAGTCCTTCTCATGGTCCTCAGTTCTAGTCTAGAGGTGGATATACATGTACGGTCATTTTCTGATGTATTGAATGAATGTTATGGAAACTTGCCCACCTTTTTGTGCCTCGGAGGTAAGGTTGGGACATCAACACAAAAATATCGATAGTATCGACTATCGCTGAACAAACTATCGATTATTGCAAAATATCGGTGGAATACTATCGATATTTCGATATATCGACTTTTTTAAATAATGTATAAAAATAAAACAGGTCCAGGGTTAATAAACAAAAAAGTTATAGTTTTCTTTTAAAACTTTAAACGTTGAATTTATTATTAACTTATAATTATTAATAACATCATGAAAAGAGATTAAAGTTACAAGTGAAAATAAACAATTACAGATGAAACATAGAATTAAAATGAGGTATATGGAAAGAAGTTTTTTATCATTGGCCCCAATAATCGTTATCTAACGAGCCAAGAAATATTAATTTGCTGGCATGCTCTCCCGTCAAAATGCTCCTTCGAGCAGACAGAATTTCACCAACGGTCTACATGGCAACTTGTGAACAATGCAGGGCCTGGTAACGCGAACGCAGTGCCCCAAATGCGATTGTAATTGCGTTAGATGGGTCTCCTATCTTTTCTATGGGCACTGCGTTCGCGTTAGACGCTGAACGCACGACATGTTGCGTCTCCTTTTCTGGACGCGGCCTTTGTGCATTCAGCGCAGCCCTCCATCTGCAGGTGGAAATGCTTTCATTTAGAAAGCATTGCCCACAGCCATCGCTTTAGACGCAAGCGTTCAGACCGGCGTCTAACGCCATGAACAAACACACGTGGAAAAGGGGCCGAAGACCCCACTATTCTGACTATTCTGAGAGTCGTTTTGCCTGGAGCGAACCTTATTGGTGACAAAGAGTCACCTCACACTTTCCAAAAGTTTCTAGAACTTGTTTATAAGTTCATTAGTGCCGCGAGCAAAACTGCATCCTGACCAACACAAAGGAAAGGGCAGAATGTAAAGAAAGATAATCTGGTCCCCAGACCACAAGACACGTCTCTTCTTTACAAAAATCGATATTATATCGCCTTAAACTATCGATGTTACCGATATATCGGACAAACCAATATCGATGAAAAGTATTGCCAAAGCATTAGCGATATATCGATATATCGGTTTTCGATGTTCCAGCCTTACTCGGAGGAGACTGTTATTAGCAAGATTCTTGTGGGGTTTTGGTTATTGAACGGTCTCATTAACATAAGTGGTATGAATCTTACAATCCAAGAAATTGAAGATAGTGAAAACTATGATTAGAGGGAAGAATACTCCAGAGAAAGCCTGTGTTAGAGATGAACAGGGAAGGGATTATTACGTATCTGCTACTGCGCACATCTTCATGTGGTCCTGACTGAAGAGTCTTGTTTTCCAGGGAGATTAAATTAAATACCGTTCACTTATCATCTGAAAGGGCATGTGTTACCGCTGATGTACCGATTATACGTCTATCTGTGAAGACATCCCACAGAGGAATACATGTAGGCTCAATGCAATGACACATCCTGGAAATGACATTTTTAACCCATACTGTTTTCTACGACAATTTACATCACTATTTTCATGACAGTATATTTATGACAGCTAATACTTACAGAACTCATTTGTTTACACCCCAATGCACTGAATATCTCTACATACACGGATACCGGCTGGTGACAGCTCATACAGCTTTATGTATACTGCCCTAGTTATATAAAAGATGGCTCTTGTGAGCAGGACTCTCACTGCTATTTCAGCATAGACTAAGCTCCTGAGAGCAGGACCCTCACTGCTATTTCATCATAGACTGTAAGCTCCTGAGAGCAGGACCCTCACTGCTATTTCAGCATAGACTGTAAGCTCCTGAGAGCAGGACTCGCACTGCTATTTCAGCATAGACTGTAAGCTCCTGAGAGCAGGACCCTCACTGCTATTTCAGCATAGACTGTAAGCTCCTGAGAGCAGGACTCGCACTGCTATTTCAGCATAGACTGTAGGCTCCTGAGAGCAGGACAGTCACTCCCCTTTTACTCATACATTGTAAGCTCTTGCTTACCAGGACCCTCACTCCCATTTCATCATAGATTGTAAGCTCCTATGAGCAGGACCCTCACCCCTATTTCCTCATAGACTGCAAGCTCTTGTAAGCAGGACCCTCGCCCATATTTCCCCATAGATTGTAAGATCTTGTAATCAGGACACTTGCTCCCATTTCCTCATAGACTGCAAGGTCTTGTGAGCAGGACCCTCACCCCTATTTCATCATAGATTGTAAGCTCTTGTGAGCAGGAGCATCACCCTATTTCCTCATAGACTGTAAACTCTTGTGAGCAGGACCCTCACCCCTATTTCCTCATAGACTGTAAGCTCCTGTAAGCAGGACCCTCACCCCTATTTCATGAATGATTGTAAGCTCTTGTGAGCAGGACCCTCACCCCTATTTCATGAATGATTGTAAGCTCTTGTGAGCAGGACCCTCACTCCTATTGTTCAGATTTGAGTAAACAATTAAAAATCATGAACAACAACAACTACATACCAACCTTTTAACAGCGTACCATAGCTAAGCTATGCCATTTGTATATTTTCACAGTAATAGTGCCAGTCAGTGGCCCCCTCACAATATTAGTGCCCCCTCACTCAGTAAGGGCTCATACACACGGACGTATGCAGTTTTGGTCGGTGAAAAACAGACCAATTTCAGTGTGTTGTGTAGTTGCATGTTGCAAGCCATTTTGTTGCATATGTGCATTTTCCTACACCTGTGTGCCTACTGTGTGAAAAACGACCAGTTGATTGGACTCTTTGTTTGCATTGTCTCCTGGCTGCATGCATAAAAAATGCAGTGCACACGCATGTAATATCTGTGTTCACTGCTTTTTTTTTTTACAGCCCATAGAATTGGTTTGTGAATATGGACTAAAATAGGATATGCTGCATTTTTTAGGTGCAACATTGGTTCACATAAGACATACACATCTGAATACACTAATTCACTTAAATGGGTCTATGTGCTGTCTGTGCCCTCGCATATCCCTATGCAGTAATAATGGCCCCACATGCCACCTGCTCAGTAATAATGCCCTGCATTCCTCCACTTAAAATAATACACCCACTCAGCAAAAGTACCCCTGCATGGCCACCACTCAGCAATAATGCCCCTTTTCATTAATAATGCCCCTGCTCAGTAATAGTGCCCCCATATTCCCCCAGTCAGTTATAATCCCCCTGCATGCCCACGCTCAGTAAAAGTGTCTCTTCATGGCTCCCACTCAGCAATAATGCCCCTGGTGAGTAATAGTGCCCCCATGATTCCCCACTTAGTAATAATGCCCTTTTTCATTAATAATGCCCCAGTTAAGTAATAGTACACTCACCCAGTAAAAGTGCCCCTGCATGGCCCCACTCAGTAATAATACTCCTGTCATTAATAATACTGCTCAATAATAGTGTCCCCATACTTCCCCACTCAGTAATAATACCCCACACTTATCCCTGTACAGTAATAACACTCCTTCTTATCCATTTAACAGTAATAATGTCCCCCACATGCTCCCTTCTCAGTAATAATGCCCAACATGCCCCCTGCTCAGTAATAATGCCCACATGCCCCCTGCTCAGTAATAATGCTCCCATTTAGTAAAAATACCCGTATATTCTTCTACTTGATAATAATGTCCTCACATGCCCCCTACTAAGTAATAGTGCCCCACTCAGTAAGAATACCCCTATACTCCTCTACTCAGTAATAATGTCCCCCACATGCTCCCACTCAGTAACAATGTCCTTGCTCAGTTGCAATGCCCCTGCATGCACCCTTTGCTTGAATTGGAGCACTGGAGAGTGCCAATTTCAAATGCCTCATAACATCTATGTTACGATCATGTGGGCAAACTAGGCACGGGGCCCACACGATCGTGACCAAGAGGACTGGGTATGCACACGGGTCACACAGGTTTCAGGCAACTGGCCCTGGCTATAGGGATGTTGACCTGGTGCTACCTAAGCGGGGACATTGCCCCAATAAGGGCAGCCTAGCGGTCTTCGGATCTGGGCCCTAGCTGATCCTAGAAGCCACACACCAGAACAGGATGCATTCACATGCCACATGACAGGGACTCAACAACGGGACACACAGAGCCAGAATACACAGCATACAGCAGCACACTTAACAATCTAGGGCTTCTATTAAAATAAATATGCTGGAACCCTCGGGACCCCTGTTCTTGGGATCAGTGGGGGGCCAGTGGTTGGACCAACATCGATCAGAAAGCTTAGACCTATCCTTTAGGGCTAACTTCCTACAGTATCTTGGCACAATACTTTCTATACGCTCTGTGAATAATTTTGTTCTATTGACCTATAATTCACATACAGAAGCTGTAGCTTTCTAAGGTTGGAGATTAACAAGCCACAGAAAGCAGACAAACAACAAAAAGATTAATGAAATTACCCAATGGGAAGTGTCGGGAGAAGAGAAAGAGGAGCAGAAAATGAAATCTATATTTGACTAGAAGCAATTCATTTATTTCAATAAGCCACACAGCGAGCCAGCAAACCCAGCAAAAAGCCCTTATTTCAGCGAAGCTTTGATTGATGCCAGCTGGAATGAAAAGATTCAGGTGTAACAAATCATAGAGAATTGTAAGCCTTTTATTTTTATGAGACCCTGACAAATTATGTAGTATACCCTAATTAACTGATTAGAATGACTTGTGTTTACCGGAGCTGCTTCTCAATGCATTTCAACGGTGGAGCTTGGAAGACTGCGCTGAACTCTCCGGCACATCCATGTGTATCAGTACTCCGGCTTTTAATCTTCCTGCTGCTCTTCCCGCTGTCATGAAAAGATGACATGCAAATGTTGTCACTGCGCATTTCTAGCCGATACGGAGACATCTACACTAGAATGATTTACTATGAGGAGTGACACCAGCGGCTCCAACTTCTCATGATATGGCAAAAATGCAAATTAGGAAATGCTCCAGTGAAAATAAGTGATTAAGTGAGAAATATTCACACTGGAGTTATCTAAGGCGATGGAGAAGAGTAATGTTAATGATTATGAAAATTACCGCCTTGATTTATATTAAGGGGCAAGATGGCGGCATTTATCGCCAGAGGCGTCAACATTGTAACTACTCTTAGCATTCTTTTCTCATGTCTGTGGCATAAGATACACATCTTTGCTGGCATAGCCCGGTTGACTATATTGCAGACATTTTTTGTTCATACCACCCCATTCCCATCATAGTGGCTCTCTAGATTCGGCTCTAGAAGCTGTGACTATGCCAAGTGGGCGGCCCTTACTGCTCACGGTCAGTGAGTGATGTCACATTTCATTGACATTGTAAATTTATGGTTTTAAAGCTCCTTCTCCTATAATCTAGCAGGGGCAAGCCGAGAACCTGGAGGAATTATCATATGGCCTGTAGCAGCTCCCGCATGGCAGAGCTGCTGGGTGCTTGACCCAGCTCTACCAGTGACTAATTTTACTATAACGGGATGTTTTACCTTTAACTGGGGCTCCTATGGGTAGTACCCCTATGGATACCCCAATTACAGTGGAAAGTTGTGAAATACGAAAAAAAAATACATTGTGAATGACCCCAGAGGTCTTATATGGCATCACGGAGAAAACAGACTTTTAAAAAATTGTTACAAAAGTAGGGAAAAAAAATATATAAATATACAGGGTGGGCCATGGAAAAGTAGCCCGGCACCACATTATGAAAGCTGTCTAAAAGTAAATCTGTCTTTGTTGCCCATATCGACCAATCACAGCACAGCTTCTATTGTACCTTATCAATATAAGAAATAAAAGCTGTGTTGTGATGGGCATCAAATACAGATTTCATAAGAGTGTGGTGGCGGCTACTTTTCTGTGGCCCACCCTGTGTTAAGAAAAAAACAAAAAACAAACACCACCTATGCCAACCTAAGTCATTGCCAAATCCACCCTAATCGAAGAATGTACAAATTATATATCAAGACATCCAAAATGAAAAGGGGAACCCACCTATTGTACTTTGTTTTAGCATAAATGTACTCATTTAAAAAATAAAGACTTAGAAATTTAAAAAAAAACTAAACTTTTTTTTACACATTAATGAAAAAAGAGGGAAAAAAATATTTAAAAAGCAGTATATGTCACACAAAAAACACAGCAAAAATAATTTTGGCAGCACAAGTAAAAAAAATTAGAACCATAAAACCACCACATGGGTAAAGTCTCTGAAAAGTGTTTGGCCCTTTAGGGGTAAAAGAGGACCTTTTCTTAAAACTCTACTTTGTGCTATTGCTCTCTTATTCTCTGGTATTGTCTGTCTCCACCTGTTTAAAGGGGTTGTGCCAAGAGCTCATGAACATCATAGAGTGAGTCCCCCACTCAGGACTCCCTTTATGACCTAGAATAGGGATACTATGGGGAAGGGGGTGGGGGTGCGCACCGTTAAGAGTGGCTCCCGTTCTGGTAGTCTTACCTTCTGCCATCCTGGTGTTGCAGGTCAGCCATTTGAGTGATTGGCTATCCTTTAATATTTGCCAGGGGCCCCACATTCTAGTAAGGGTTGTACATGTTGGCACAACCCCTTTAATTGATATGTCTCCAGAGAGAAAAGTATCTATCCACAAAGTTCCTGAATCATTTATAGATATTGAATAGTATTTTTTTTTTCTGCCACAGTAATCACCGCACCTTTCAGATAATCCCTGAATGTTGAGGAGTAATCATAGAGAAGAGTCATAGAATGGTAGGGTTGGAAGGGACCTTCAGGGTCATCGAGCCTAACCTCCCTGCTCAATGCAGGATTTACTAAATCATCCCAGACAGATATTTGTCCAGCCTTTGTTTGAACAGTTCCATTGAGGGAGAACTCACCACCCCCCGTGGTAACCTGTTCCATTCATTGATCACCCTACAAAAAGTTATTTCTAATATCTAATCTGTGTCTCCATCTATTCGGTTTCATCCCATTGCTTCTAGTCTTTCCTCAATTATGCATGTTCACTTATAAAGTGTCACATATAGGTCACAATTCATTGGCCCACTATGTTATATGCTTGATAAAGCACCCAACAGTCATTCTGTGTAAAACCATACTCTACATGTGAATAGTAAATAGAGATGAGCGAATATACTCGCTAAGGCTAACTACTCGAGCGAGTAGTGCCTTAGCCGAGTATCCTCCCACTCGTCTGTAAAGATTCGGCTGCCGGCGCGGGTGACAGGTGAGTTGCGGCGATGAGCAGGGGGGAGGGAGAGAGAGATCTCCCCTCCATTCCTCCCCGCTCTCCCCCGCCGCTCCCCACCCCCGACGGCCCCCAAATCTTTAGAGACGAGCAGGGAGATACTCGGCTAAAGCACTACTCGCTCGAGTAATGTGCCTTAGCAAGTATACTCGCTCATCTCTAATAGTAAACCCTTTGAGACATCAGAAAGCGCTATGTGATTAAGGCCGCTTTCACATCTGCGTTGGAATCACCGGCCGGAGGGTCTATCACAGATCCAGCTCAAAATACCGACACTTTTTCTTCTCTCCAAAAGCCGGGCAGCTGGGCAGAAAGCGAACCGTCCAAATGGACCCCATTACAGTCAATGGGGCGGTCTGCCGCTGTTCATTCTGTCCAGAAATGGAGCCATTTGGCCGCGAGGATTCTCCTTTCCTGCTCCTCAAACAGAGCAGGAAAGCGGAACCCCAAGCGCAGATGTAAAACCATCCTTAACAACCCGGTATAAACAGTGACCGTGACCGGGCTGCACCTCCACTGTATACAGAACATGATAGTCATTAATAACTTTTTGTTAGTGAGTTGGGAAGAAGAGCTTTTTTTTATTATAGTTGTCCTTTAAACCATTATTGTAGCTGCATTTTCACAATTAAATCATGCCGGCACATTGACATTGACCGCCTATGTCTTGATGCGGAGTTTCTGTCCTGTTGTCAAACCAACTCTTTACCGCCTGACTTTGATTTCAGATAACCTCGACAGAACAAAATCCGTCCTTTCAGCCTAATATTAAGCGAATTCTTTGTGTCTTTTTATTTATACTATGAGTCCAGTTCTCTGACGTAAAAAGGAGAGTTTGACAGGCGGTGGCAGAGCCTTACACTAGAGACACAGTCTCATCACCCTCACCGGGACTGACACACAAAGGATATGAGATCTGTGGAGATGAATGGCTTCAGCAAACTACTGTCAGCCAGACCATCCATTGATTCTTGCAAGCTGATGAGATTGATCATGCCAGATAACAAGATCCAATATTTTGTGGAGAAGCATAAAACACAAGCACATTTCTGCTTAGGAACGAGGCACTTATTGCGCTTCTATTTTGCAATTTTCCAAAATGTAAAATCCATCTTACAATGGTACAATATTACCGAGAAAGTACATTTCTAATTACTATATAAAGATTTCCACATAAATATCTCTACTGATTGATATCATGTGCCCAACCGCCCATGGCATATTGTTTTATCTTAGCATTTGTTAGTGAGGGCTGATGCCGATACTGCTACAATGTCTAATGTACATGATAAAGCCATATGTACAAAGCCAGTATAGGAGTAAGATGCCATAAGCATTCCTAAGGGCGTAACTGGAGTCAGATAGCTCTGGGTGCAAATTTCAGAATGGAGCACCACTTCCAGCTTATTGTCACTTGACTTTGTCTCTGATTTGTGTCATTTATTTGTGTAGTTCTTTTCTTCTCAATGTTGATCCAGAGGAAGGCCAAAAAAAAACAAAAAAACAATGAGGTAGAAGACAATTTTTTCCATTTAAGGGAAAAAATTCCATCCTGACTCCAATCTGGCAATTGGAATAATCCCTAGATCAATTACTCTTTTGAAGTTACCGTATATACTCGAGTATTAGCCGACCCAAGTATAAGCCGAGTCAATAAGTTTTATCACAAAAAATGGTAAATGTTATTGACTCGAGTATAAGCCGAGCTATACTCAAGTATATACCAGGTAAACAAATAATGCAATACTCACCTCCCAGCCTGCGTCTGTGTCCCCGGCACGATTGTTTCCCCAGCAGTGCAGCAAGCTGCTTGAGAATTTTCCCTTCTGTCATCTCCCTGCTCGGCTTTGAATTCCCCTGCCGTCCGTGCTGTGTAAGTAAGCGCTGTGATTGGATCGAGCACCAGCCAAGCACAGCCAGCACTCGATAAACCAATCACAGCCATTCAGTGATGTTGTCCACTGAATGGCTGTGAATGATCGAGCACTGGCTGTGATAGGCTGGCGCTCGATCCAATCACAGCGCTCACGGCGGGGGAATTCAAAGCATGAACAGGGAGATGACAGTGGGGAGAATTCTCAAGCAACCTGCCGCATCGCTGGGGAGAACATTGCGCCGGGGACACAGACACAGGCTGGGGGGTGAGTATTGCAGGTTTTTCGTTGTTTTTTTTTTTTTTACCTCTCTTGACTATAAGCCGAGGGGGGCTTTTTAAGCATTAAAAAATGTTCTGAAAAACTAGGCTTATACTCGAGTATATATGGTATTTATGATTATAGCATATAATATTGTATCGCTCAAGTACTCCAAACACTACCTCCAAACAAGTACTCCATCCCTAGTGCCCCATATGATGATAATGCCCTCCTGCTGCTCCATAAAGTAATCGTGCCCCCTTTGGGCCCACATACAAATAGTACCTTTTTTGTGCCTCCACACACTAATAGTGCCCCCTTCTGTTCACCCATAGAGCAATAGTGAGCCTTCTATGTTCCCCTGTGCCTCAAGAAGTAATTGCACCCTCTTTATACCTCTATATAACAATGCCTCGATAAGGTTATAGTGGCCCCATAATTCATCTATATGGTAATATTGGACCTCATAATGCGACCTTTTAGTCCTGGGCAGATAAAGCTGACCGCACCGCTTTACTATTTGATCCACACTGCGCATATCATGCATCGATAGTCCGAGGCCCGATTCACATGGGCGTATGCGCATTTACGTGTGCATTTGCACATTGGGTTTTTTTTTTTTTTACTGTACTTTATGTGTGCGCAAATTGTGTACATTTGTGCACGAAGAAAAACATAGAACCCACAGTCCCAGCCATTAAAATGGTTAATTAGTGTAATTAGTTCCATATGTTTTATTTCCCGGTGGAAATCTGCAGTAAAATAGATTATTCTGCACGTTTTTTTGCACGACATAATTGTACATCCAAGATACGCACTTGTGAACGAACCCAATGAAATCAATGGATTCTATTCACTGCAAATACAGTCTTATTGACTCCCGTCTAAGGATGTCTTCAGCACAACCTACTAGCACTATGGACAAGGCTGAATTGCGTGTGTACATGCACATTGTACTGTGCTGTTTGTGCACGCAGAGCCTGCTCATATACACATGCAACGCACTCCGCCCCGGTTATGGCTATTCAGATAAAGGACATCCAGATGTGTTCTTTTTTTCACGGAATTGCTCGGTGTATTGCGCATTTCTATTTGCACTGTGGGCATTTGCACACCTCCCATAGACTATTTGCCTGCCTATTTGCACATGTAAACTCATCCTCTTTTCCCTTTTTTGCGCACGATCAAATAGGACCTGCACTATTTTGTGCACATTTTTGCACCAGAGGGCACCATGGGAGCGCGCAACATCAAAGGGGATGTTCAAAACTGGGGGAAAAAGAACATATCAGGATCTCATTAGTCTAAATAGCCTCTAAAATCAGGGCAGGAGTGAGTTGCGCACACATATGGACAAGCCCTGCGTGCACAAAAAAGTAAAGTACAATGAGCATACCTGTGCACAAAACTGCCTCGTTCACAGCGCAAATACGTTGTGCTGAGGCGCGCAGAAAAAAAACATACGCCCGTGCGAAGGAGCCCTTACTCACTGGTGTTTTAGTTACTTGTAGCTTGCTCTGAGCGCAATCGACTTTCAATGCACTCACTTCCTATTGACTTATACATAGCAACTCATCCAGTGAGCAGAGCTGCAGTGCAAAGCATGAGGAAAAGAAGGTGCAATGTGAACAAGAGGTTAATTTCCACAGACTCTTATTACACAATGCAAGTCATCTGTAGCCACAGAAAACAGTTGTGCCTTGAAGGAGAGGAGCTACAAAGCAGCCGCCACTGACATCCATGGAATCATTTAGTTTCCCTGCAATTAGCTGCATATTTCTACAGTGAAGATATATGAAGCGCTTAAACCTCAGCAATATTTTTTACCCGAGTGCGTTTTCATGCATAAGGAGTTGATATCCAGCATTTGTGACATTTTTTTAAATCACTGAATCAGTTTAATTTGAAATATTGCAAGTCCTATAGAAAACTGTGGATACATTGAATTGCTAGTGAATTGCCAGTCAACTGCAAACTCAGCTCCACTACATCAGTATATGAGTTATCCAAAAAGTTGCATCCTATATGGCTGATTTCTTTTCTCTTTATTAATAAGTCTTCTTCATTTGGTCCCATCTCTTGGTGTGGGATAGTCTATAAATTAAAGAGGTTGTCCAGTTGGCCTATCTGCAGGACTGTAGATCAGCAGTGGTCCTCCGCTAATCAGTTGTGCACTGAGCTGATGTCTTGCAGGTGCAGACAGCTCCGCTTGCACTGCAGTAGCCAGGTTTGGTATTTCTGGCATTAAAGGGAATCGGTACTTGGTCTGTAATACCAAGCCTGGCCACTGCAGTAGGAATGGAGCTATCTGCTTCCTGCAAAAATCAGCTCAATGTATAAGCGCACAGGCCAGATGGACAAGTTGTCAACGGGAGTCCCAGGTGGTGAACCACCAACGATTTACTATTGATGAGCTATCCTGAGGATAGGCTATCAATAGTTCACAACTGGACAACTCATTGAACATTACATACCAGTATACAGAAGTGTAAAAGTTTTGTTGTTAATACATAATTGTGTTTTTTTCCCCTGTAGTATAAAGAACGTCACTCCGAAAGTGGGAGACACAGAAACGCGCAAAGCCATTCGCCGTGCCTTTGATGTTTGGCAGAATGTAACTCCATTGACATTTGAAGAAGTTCCATATAATGAGTTAGAAAATGGCAAACGGGAAGTGGACATTACCATCATCTTCGCTTCAGGTTTCCACGGAGATAGCTCTCCATTTGACGGAGAGGGGGGATTTTTGGCTCATGCTTATTTCCCAGGACCTGGAATAGGAGGAGATACACATTTTGACTCTGATGAACCATGGACCTTAGGAAATCCCAATCATGACGGTAAGATTGGATACTATTAAATAGACGTCATCTAGTGTGTCTTCATATAATAAATTATGCTTTTTCAATGACTTTTAAAGAAAAAAAATCAAATATGTAGTAGAAATATATACAAAATAACCTTTAACCCTTTCCAATCCAGTTTCCGTGCCACCCAGCTCTTATCTATTTTGGGTGGGAAAGCACGTTGTGGATTCCTTGGAATCTAGTAAAGCTGTGTGTGTCATTTGTGGGAATCAGCATAGATGTAATAGAGCTGTGTGTGTAATATCTGGCCATCAGCATGGATGTAGTAGAGCTGTGTGTGTATTGTGTGTGAATCAGCATGGATGTAGTAGAGCTGTATGGTAATGTGTGGGAATCAGCATGAATGTAGTAGAGCTGTGTATGTAATGTGTGGGAATCAGGATGGATGTAGTAGAGCCTGTCATGTCCTCAGCATTGACACAGCAACAGCACTTTCTTTCTGGTGACGGGGCTTTGAATACCCCGCCTCCAGCAAGCGGGTGCTGTGCTTGGATTATGAGCGCCAGTCAGAACCTGTGCTCGATCATTCACAGCCATTCAGTGAATGACATCACTGTATGGCTGTGATTGGCTCATTGAGCGTTGACTGTGATTGGCTTGGCACAAACAGGGTTCTACTGGTTTGGTTCGCTCATTACTCAACAGGAGCTTTAAAACGTGATCAAGCATTAGCCAGCTAAAGAGATCTTGATTCGGTAAGATCTTTTTGACTTTTTTTCAACTTGTTCTAGTAAACTACGTGAGATACCAACTTTAATGAATACAGCTGGAGTGATGGAGAGGCTTCAGAGATTTCAGGCAATGTTCTTAAGGAATATATAGAAATAGTTCTCAACCAGAGAGAAGGAAACTGTCTCTAAAGTGCCATTTAAATTTTTACCTTGTAAGTCAATGTCTTGCTACAGAAGGAGACTTAAGACATGACTGCCATGTAAATAGCACCTTAGAGACAAATTTCTTCTGGAAGAGAATGTTTTACTCTTTTATTCCCTGGGGGAGAATTATGTGACGTTTCCTCCGTACCTTCTTCTAGTCGGTAGGTATTTCAGTGAAGTTATTCATTACCCCAACTTATTACGAGGTTAGAGAGCCATATCCCTCGTGCCTCCGATCCTGGTGTTCAGTGTTGGACACCGCAAGACTTTAATCGTCCTCCTTATCAATAAGTATACGGAGTCTATCTATGTAAATGTAATTGTAAGAATGCTGACTGGTTACAAACATTCATAAAGAACGTCAGGAGAGATTGGCACTTAATTTTCTTCATTCCGAGAAAGAATAGAAATGGATCACACTGTGTATAATATTGTTTTCAGTTTTTCTGAAGCATCTGTCAGGCGACATGTTAAGATGAAGTGACATATGTTAGATTGGAACTTTCCTTTTCAATAAATCATCCGACATCATGACATAATACAAAGAGTATACAGTGCGCTAGGTGGTATTTTCTACAATGCGATTTTTTTATACCTTGTTGCTGTTATTGGTATCTTATAAAATGTCACATTGTTCTATTAGGAAACATGCAATGCTGACCAAGGTCATTCTCTAACATTCACAAATAAGTTATTGTTACATCTTAGTTCGACAAAATCATAGTGCCTTTAAAGGACAAATATTTTCACACTTTTTTTCACCTAACCTACTGATATAAGGAGACTCTAATTAAAAGTGGAGCACTTTCCCAGATGAGGGCAACCCCACCACAGCAGGAATCTGGAGCAACCTTGACTGTCCCTGCATGGTGAAAGGGAATGTGACAAAAACAAGATGTTACACAAGTATATGAACCACAAATATACAGAAGGTAAAATGTAACAACACCCCAGATAAAGTAAGGGTGAATACACACAGGGGCGGATTTGAATAGTGGAATCTGGAGTGGGTGACTGCCTCCAGATCCCTCAGCCAATGCTGGCCATAGCATGCTATGGTAAAGTTATTCTTCATGCACACGAGCGGAAACCAATTGTGGTTTCTGCTTGAGGATGAAAAATCGCAGCATGGAAGTCAATGGAAGCCGTCCAACCAGTGGCCCGTCTGCAATTGACATGGCGGGTGGGCCGCGGATTCCATTGGAAAAGCGTGAGTTTAAAATAAAAAAATTTGTGCTACGCATGTCTGATGGCAAGCCGTGCAGACCATCCGCAGTACAGAAAAGAAAGCAGTACGCGCGAACAACTGCCGACAGGGCCGGATTCCGCATGCGGAATCCGACTCGCCAGTATGCATGCAGCCTTAACCTGTATAGAGATGCAGAACTGAACCATAATCCATAAGTTAATACTTTACTGTGTTATTCATTTGTGGCTTCTGAGGACAATCTTCATGCTACGCTGTGATGTTGGTTTGTGCTGTTGGGATGATAGTTTCTGCAGCACTGCGGAATCTGTTTGGTGTTTCTGGAATGATATTTTGTACTGCACTGTAGTATTTGATGCAGCTAGTGGCTAGTAGTATGTGAACTGCATGGTGACATTTGGCTCTGCAGGGGGTAATATGGGTCTTAAATGGTGGTATTTGGTACTGCGTTGTAGTATTTGTTTGGTAGTGAGCTCCTGTCATCACCATAGATTGGCTAGTGGGACCCACATAAAAACCATTTCAGGATCTCTGGTCTGGTACATCAACCCCTTCAAGGCCAGAGCTGAGCAGATTCATATATAGTTTTATGGGGAAACATTCAGTATGGTGGTCTATTGGGCGGTCCTATCACTGTATAAGTCTGCATACAGAAGTAGCTGTCAATCACTGATAGCTCCGCCTACTGGACCACTCAGCTCAGAATGTGCACGGATATAAATGAATAAAATACAAGTTATATGGCATGTTTCTCCATAAAACCATATATCGGTCCGCTCAGCTCATCCTGCTCTGTAACATGATGCCTGCAGTTTGAACAGCTGACAGGTTCCCTTTAAAAAAAAGTTTCCTTGTTACCCAAGTTCCTAAACTGCCAACTATGCACATCTAAATAGATGGCAGGGATGTGTTGAGCTTTGTTCCAAGACAAAGAAAGAGTTATATGACCTTCGTATGGTCTTCTATGCCATTGTCCCTCTGCTCTGCTAGTTCGAGACCCACTTTCAGTTGTCCAAAATGACCTTTTTTACCTACCTATTGCACACTGGGGACTGATCTTTGATTGGCCAGGACTGATCATTTAAGAAGTCCAACACTACCCATGCACTCTGTGTAGTAGGTGTTCAAAAGATTACTGCGGCCATCTTGGAAACCAAAAACATGGTCCGGAATCCATGGATCAGAGGAACAGCAGCAACAACGGGTACAATAATTCTATCCTCCCGGCCATGGACAGAATTGTTCCATAGGACTGGAGGGTTGCTTTAAGTGCTGCTAGGACTTATGGAATGAGCTGAACTCGGCTTTCTTAAGGCCGCCTGACCCCAGCTGCGATGGAATATCGCTAGCTAGCAATATTCCGCCATAGGGGAGGAGCATAGTAAGGTCTCCGCGATGAGCCTATCTAATTGATAGGCTCACCACGGAGAATCGTGGCATGCCATGACTTTAATTATGCGAGCGTAGATTCTCTGCTCGTAGGCGTCAGGCTGCACTTTCCACAGTTATCCTATGGAAAGCGTGTCATATGAGCTCCGCGGGCGATTTATCATCACAGATGTTGCTATGACATCTCGCCTGTGGACAGGCAGTCTAATAATGTATATTTAAGGAGTGAAAAGGTAGCAGTCCCATCTAGTTACTAATTCTTGAGGGAGTCCAGAGAATTTTCTGCCATATATGAAGACTCCAGTATTATAAATGGCTCCTGGCAGGTCCAGGCCTGTAACAGATTTAGCATTGAGGCCCATGAGCTTCAGGTTATGTCTTTGCTTCCTACACCTACAAAAGAGTAAATGACAGCTATAAAAAAAATGATTTTTGGCAGTCTTCCTCTATCATCTGCTGCCCTCGGATAGAATATCATTAGGGGACTGGATAGATCCACTCTTTCCCAGGCAATTAGCTAGCATTTATGGAAGATCTTGGATTTCAAATTGTTGACTTCTGTAGTGACCTCTCTGTGGACAAAAAAGAAAAGTACACGGCTATTTCACTCTTGAACTCACGTTAAGCTGGATGCTATTTCCCAAACTCTTCCAATTAACATGTCCATTAAGTCTGGCAACATAAGTGATGGCCCGGGACTGCCGCTAGTGCGCTTATCTCAGGGGAACCAAAGGTTTAGACAGGTTAAAATCCAAGATGCCCAATGGGTTGTCCTCTTAGATATAAAATTGTCTCTGACCAACTTATTACTCCATGTGAACTTATGTCTCCATTTTTCTGTAAATGTAGTGAGATCAAGTCACAATTTTACTAAAGTAATAGCCAACTTTCATCAGTTTTTTCTTTCTTAGTCTACTGTAAGAATAAAGTGCTTAGAAGATCTGAAGCTTCCTTTTGTCTCTTGATCCCACCTCCTCTTGAACCGACGTAGTGCATAAAAAAAAAACTACATAAACAAGTTACAATAAAGATCTAAAAATGTTTGCCAGCTTATATTTGGCTGCAGACAGATCTTGAAAGCTGACAAGTACAGATCTATTTTTTGCGTGCATAAATGACTCTTTGTCTAATTTCTACAGGCAAATATACTTGTCGTTGAATCTAAGATGTTTTCTTCAATGCTTCCTTTGATAGATAGTAGCAAATGTGCAGGAAATTAGGACTGCGCCAGAAATAATAGTTTCTGCTTTAAACTCTCTTGAGATTATTTTCACAATAAAAGTACAAGGCTTTCCTCTTAATTGTTAACTATATACAGTAAGTGATGAGTTTGGGTTCAAGACACTCCGAAGATGGTGCTAAGGAGCAGGGTGGAATTGCATAGGCTTCCACTGGAAGGGGTATTCTGGGACTTTGACCTGTCTTTAGGATAGATCATCAATAGTTGATGGTACCCCACCAATTTCCTGATCCTCTGGCCAGTGCCATCTTAGCAGCATTATGCCCCCCGGGCAAAGCAATGTACTGGGGTCCCTACGACAACTACTCACAGGAATAAAAATGTAAATTGTCGATAAAATGAAACATATATTTACCGTATATACTCGAGTATTAGCCGACCCGAGTATAAGCCGAGACAATAAGTTTCACCACAAAAAACTGAGAAAACTTATTGACTCGAGTATAAGCCGAGCTATACTCAAGTATATACTAGGTAAAAAAAAAAACCCTCCATACTCACCTCCCAGCCGGCGTCTGTCTGTGCGACAAGCTGCTTAAATTCTCCATGCTGTTATCCCCCGGCGTCCTCTCTGCTTGGCTCTGTCAGTGCTGTGTAAGTAAGCGCTGTAATTGGATTGAGCGCTAGCCAATCACAGCTGGCGCTCGATCCAATCACAGTGCTTACTTACATAGCACTGATGGCAGGGGATTTGAAAGCTGAGCAGGGAGATAACAGCAGGGAGAATTCTAACGAAGCTTCATTGGCTGTGAATGATCGAGCACCGGCTGTGATTGGCTGATGTTCGATCCAATCACAGCTCTTACTTGCAAAGCACTGAGGGCGGACGGTGGGAGATGACAGTGAAGAGAATTCGAGCAGCCTACCGCACCGTCACTGAAGACACAGACGCCGGCTGGGAGGTGGGTATAGAAGTTTTTTTTAAAGCCTTCCCTGACTCGAGTATAAGCCGAGGGGGGCTTTTCAGCAGAAAAAAATGTTCTGAAAAACTAGGCTTATGCTCGAGTATATACAGTATTTTATTGGCACTTCCAACAAAATCAGTGTTGAAACATTAAAACATGCTGTGCAGCAATAACTAGTCAACATGATTAAAGGGTTATTCACCTAGAAATATAGATTATGTTATATAGGGGTTGAGGCAGGCACAGGACAACGATGAGAAAACTCAGGAAGATGAGCAAGTTAGTAACCGGTGACCTAAATCGGAGAACCGGAAGTCTAAGTCTCTAGGGTTCAGACGATTCACACATCCATTTGGCAGGAAATCTCTCTTTTTATTATAGAAATTATGGATATTTACAATAGGAATTATGGGTGATTTCCAAAAGAAATTATGGTCAATTTGAAAGTGAAGCAGAAAGGGACAAAATTAAAGTCTTCACACATGGCATAGACAGATTGGAGCCAAGTTCATATCCCGCCACACAACATTATCATATAAAATACAAGGTGCATTGAAATGTTAACATTAGTACGGGGTCCCCATAGATTAGTATGGGGCCCCTATGCTTGTGGGGCCTCCGGGCAAGTGCCCATCAGGCTCATGCGTTAGGATGGCACTGCCTCCGGCCCATTGTTAGTGCAGCCAAGCCGAATGTCTCCATTGGTGGCCAAGGCTGGAAGTGTAATTGACGACTTCCCTTCTACTGAAATAAGTGGCAACGATGCCTTCTATTACACTTCCAGCTACTTATTTTGGTCAGAGCGAAGCCATCTATTAGACTTCCGACTCTGACCACCGTAGACGACATCCGGTGTCTGATCAAGTGGCCATTCAGTGTATGTTACACCAAGGTCCTCTCTATTTAGATGCTGCTCGGAAGTCCATTGCCGTTTAGCTTTGTGGCTGTAATCTTCTCACTTTGAGCAAAATGTTTGCCTCTTAATGTCACAGTTTCATGGCTGGTTACAGTCTAATGCATTTTAATTGCTTTACTCCTATGATGTGCTGACAACTTTTGCTCCCAGTAGGATGAATACTCAAAATCATTTTTTCCTTAACAACGAACACATTTTATGTTGATGAAACATAGCAAGTACGGTTTAATTACTTGATTGCCAATCATCTGAAAACTGGTAATTACCCCAAGGTTTTGAGGACAGTTTTTTTGATTACAAGCACTTCAGTTCATTCACCTGGGCATAAGTGCCTATCTCTGTACTTCAACTACCAATTTTGTGTTCAGCTTATTTTCTCCCAGTATGTCAAAGTTAATTTCTTACCGACAGGGAATGAGACATCCTCGCAGTCTGCCATATGGCCAAAGAAGACTTAAAGGGACACAATATACATCATTACCAATTTTTATACCTTCTTATGAGCTTGAAAAGTATCCAGAAGGCATTGCAGTGTGAGGAAAGTCATTTATAGCATCTCGTCATCTCAGTACTCCGAAGAACATTATTCTATAGCCATGTGCAGATACAGCGCCGGATTGGGAACTGGAAAAAAATATAAAAGGGGCCTCATGTTGTAGGTGGGTCCAAATTATTAGCAGAGGGGGCCAACATAGCTGATGCTGGATCTGTTCTTTGGGATGTCTGTTCATTACTTGTTTTTCTGGGCCTGGATAAGCTGGGGGCAGTGTATAATTGCACTAGCTCAGATCTTTATTGTGCCAAAAAGAAGCAGAGGGGGAAGTTTAATTACTTAATGACCATCGAAAGGCCTTTTTATGGCGGTCATTAAAAGGGTTGTCCGGTTGTAAACTACTCTCAGGATAAGTCTCAATAATACACTGGTGGGGGTCCAATGACCCTCTACTGATCAGCTGTTTGCCAGGCTGGTGCAAATGTACACAGAGCTAATTTCTATAGGAAGCGGACAGCTCTGCTCTTACTGTAGTGGCCTGGCTTAGTATTGCAGGCAAAGTTCCAATTTAATTCAGTGGAAACTTAGCCTGCAGAACCAAGCCTGGCACTACAGTAAGAACGGAGCTGTCTGCTTCCTGCAGAAGTCAATTCAGGACACTTCAGCCAACAGTTGATCATCAGGGAACCAGGTAAAAAACGACCCCATCCAATTTACTATCGATGACTTAGTCCATTTTCACCCAGCCGTAAAAATCGGGCGAGATTTTGCATTGCGAGACACATAAATCTTGCACGAATATGAACCCCATTCTTTTGAATGAGGTTATATACAATCATGTCCTATCTTTGGGCGTTCCCTCGGAAGGCATAACTATGGGACTGGAAAATGCATTGCACAACAGCTTTCTTAGAGTGATGGGAGGTGTTTTTTTACAATCTCTTCCTCACTACTGGGGGGTACAGGACCCCATAGTGAGGAGGATGAAGGAAATGGTCCCTCCATCTTGAGATCAATGGGGGTCTCATCGGTGAGACCCCCACCAATCAGACTTTTATCAGCTATCCTATGGATATGTGATAAAAGTATTTCTTGGTACAACCCCTTTAATATATGAAAAGTCATTTATTCAAGCATAATAAGATGCATGCAACTCCAAGACCATCACAACATGGAAAGAGTTTATGATTACTGCACTGCTATTCTTTTGCTGCAGGATACTTTATCTATAATTTCTATATGAAAATCTCTGGAAAAATTTACATTTACTTAAAGGGGTTGTCCCGCGAAACAAAGTTGGGGTATACACTTCTGTATGGCCATATTAATGCACTTTGTAATGTACATCGTGCATTAATTATGAGCCATACAGAAGTTATTCACTTACCTGTTCCGTTGCTAGCGTCCTCGTCTCCATGGTGCCGTCTAATCTTCAGCGTCTAATCGCCCGATTAGACGCGCTTGCGCAGTCCGGTCTTCTCCCTTCTGAATGGGGCCGCTCGTGCCAGAGAGCGGCTCCTCGTAGCTCCGCCCCGTCACGTGTGCCGATTCCAGCCAATCAGGAGGCTGGAATCGGCAATGGACCGCACAGAAGACCTGCGGTCCACCGAGGGTGAAGATCCCGGCGGCCATCTTCACAAGGTAAGTAAGAAGTCACCGGAGCGCGGGGATTCGGGTAAGTACTACCCGTTTTTTTTTTTTTATCCCTGCATCAGGTTTGTCTCGCGCCGAACGGGGGGGCTATTGAAAAAAAAAAAAAAACGTTTCGGTGCGGGACAACGCTTTTAAATCTGTTTTGTTTATGACAGCAACAACTTCCTTGTTGTGTCCTTCCAGGATCAACATTTATGTTCAGTTATTCCATAAGGGGGAATGCATGAACAGAGGTTTCTGCAGTTTGTAGCATCTTCTGTAGGCTTTTTCTGTTCCCTTGGGTTCTTTCTTTCCACTTTCAGGATTATCTATTGTATTCTTGGATTCATCAGAACCGGACCCCCACTACTAGGGAGAGTAGCAACAGTCCTGAATTTTCTCCATTTGTAGATAATTTGTCTAACTGTGGATTGATGTACACCCAGGTCTTTAGCAATGCTTTTGTAGCATTTTCCAGCGTCATGTGTCTCTAGAACACATTTTCTGAAAGTTGTTTGCATGAAGGCAGGGTTCACACTAACCAATCTTTCTTGAGAAGAACAAATTTGTCAGTCATCAGGCTTAGTGTACCTTTATTTAATGGGCAAAGCCTTCTAAAACCCACACTTCCAATCTCATCTTAAGGGCTCATTTAGACGAGCGCTGTGGGAGCGCATTAGAGGCGCACCTAACAAAAATAGGACATGCGACTGCAGGTCGCATCTAAGCTCCGCATGTGAATAAGCCAAAAAAGAAGTATGGGCTCACGTCGCCAGCAGTATCCTCCAATATCGCAGGGAAATCAGAATTTCAACGGCAGCTCCGTCCTCAAGCAGCTGACGGCAGGTGGCTAAACTCCATGTGAAAAAAAAAAAAAAGTGAAGAGGAGCTGCTACCGTTAAAAAAAGATTCGGGTGCCGGCGGGGGAGAGCGGTGAGTTGCGGGAGTGAGCAGGGGGGAGCGGGGGGAAGAGAGTGAGAGAGATCTCCCCCCCCCCCCCCCCCCATTCCTCCCCGCTCTCCCCCGCCGCTCCCCGACCCCCGCCGGCACCCGAATCTTTTGAGATGAGCGGGCAGGTACTCGCATAAGGCACTACTTGCTCAAGTAGTTTGCCTTAGCGAGTACGCTCGCTCATCTCTATTAGTAATCAATGCAAAATTTGGGTGATTTCTAAAAGTTCATTTAATTTTTCTGGCATGTTTTTTGGTGAATTAACATACCAGCTCTTCTGATTACCAACACTCACTTTTAGAAGATTTCCAAGCTTTCTGATTTCGGTTTAGTGCTCCTTTAAGTGTACTGTCACCCTCTTATATTATGTTTTGTGTATGCCTTATATAGTTCAGTTTGTACCATGACTTAAAAATGAATGGTTTGCTATACTGTAGCTTCGAGTTGCTGTTTTAACCAGATTTAGTAGACTCGATTTCAGTGGTCCCAGTTGGAAGCTTGGCCTTGTAAGGTCAGGAAAATCCCATTGTATCAGTGATGTGTGGCAGCCAGTATAGTTTATGTCTGAATTCCAGTGGCTTCTGTTGTCAGTTTCTGGGACTCGTTAGTCTTTACAGACATAACAGTGAGATAAGCGCTGCACATCTCCTGTAAGCACTGGCCTTTACTGACGTGATATACTCTTCGTATACCCACACTGGACCCATATAGATAAAGCCTAATATTAACATGCTTGACTTCAAATAGCTATTAGTAGGTTTATCTTACCGATGCCAAGTACTGCAGCTCTTCTCGCTTGGGCAAGGACTTCCTTCCTAAAGGAATCCCGCAATTATATCCTTGCAAGAAGTGTATATACAATGGCACCTGGAGGAAACGGGATCCATTCCCATGATCGCCACACTATATGTTGTTTTATCGCTTTCAGGGAAATTAGTCATTGGGGCATTGGCTGCAGGGAAATGTTCATTAGTGCAATTACTTTCTCATGAAAGTTTAACACTTAAAGGAAATGTATCGCCTGCACTTATTTTTGTACTAATTAAAACCAGATAGTAAAATATAAAACATTTCTCTAATCTCTTTTTATTTTCTAATTGTAGATTTTTTTCTTCTATTGTCTGTACGTGACTATGGTGGCGGCCATCTTGCCTGAGCTGCAGCTAAAGGGAGCCATCAGAAAATGACCTATTGTATAAACCAAGTTTTTATGTTAAACGTACCTTTAAAGAATTTTATAATTTAACTTTCGAAGTCGCAACATATATTAAAAATAAAACTAAAATCCTGCATTTTTTACATTGACTTTCACTAAGTCTAATAGTCTGATACTTTGTATTCTGTAAAGTAAACTTCTCAGCAGTCATTATTATCATCATCACAGGAAGTACCGTAATATACTGAAATGTAACACCTATATATAAACACAGGATGCACCATTCACAATAGGTGATGGTCACAGCTCGCCTCCTCCCACTCCCTGCACAATAACCTCTGCACAGGTCACATAGCATGTCCACCGCACTCTCCTATTAAAGTCAGTGGTTCCGATCCTGTTGAGTGTGTCTATGGCCTATGAGGCTGCTGTAAAGCATACCTCTAAATGCTGTAAAAGGCAACTTAGGCAAGATGGCTGTCTCTATATCTACAAGCCAAAACTAAAAAGAGATTATACAAATAGAAAATGCTTCACTATCTGGTTTTAATTAACATTCCCTTTAACAGCATTTAGAGATATGCTTTACTGCAGCCTGATGGGTCATAGACACAATAGACAGGACTGTGCCTATTGACTTCTATGGGAGTGTGTTCTAGGCATGCTGTGTGACCTGTGTAGAAGTCATTGTGCAGGGATGGAGGAGGAGGTGAGCTGTGGGCATCACCTATTGTGATGTCTGGATCATGTGTTATCTATACAGCTTACCTTTCATTATAATCTTGTCTATGGATGATAATTATGAGAAAACTGCTGAACAGACAAACTGAGCCTTGATTTGCGTAAATCGTCTTCTCATCACAGTATCCGCCTCTAGCAGCGATCACGGGATTTATTCAATTATTTGCCTAAATAAATTTGTATTCAACACAAACTAGCTTCTTCTCTTCATATCCAAAAAATCGACAATTTGGATGCTGCGCTTCCATGATGGAAGAACCAGTCACCTGTTTACCCACACAGGGCTGACAAAAAGTCAGATGCAGCGGCAGACGACCGACGATTTAATGGTCTGCAATAAATGATTGGACTTTCCCTGCAGATCCGTTTGAATAATTATCATGCAAGCTACTTGATCTAATGAGTGGTTTGCGTGATAATTGAGCCGTGTAAAAGGGCCTTAACATATAGGTCTTTCACGCGGGCATGCAAATCGTGCAGAAGTTAGCTACACAAAAAAATCACGGCTAGCTGCCCTAAAAATTGCGTGAACAGGCGATTTTTCCCTCGGGGCTTCAAGATTTCCCCATAGCAGGGAAAGAGAAAGAGCGGGGCTAGAGGGGATTCCGCCATAGCAAGGAGTGAGAAAAGGCGGCGCTATAGAGAGGGTGGGGCTAGAGGTCATACCGAAGGAATTCCCCATAACAAGGAGATAGAGGTTGGGGGCTAGAGGGAGGGTGGGACTAGAGGATGGTTCCCTTTAGCCACGCCCTTTCTCCTCCACTCTCAGGGAAGCCCTCTAGCCCTGCTCTCTCTTCCCACTATGGGATTCCCTCATTCTCCCCTGCAAGGGAATTCCTTCTCTCCCCGCTATGGGGAATTTCTGGTTGTCCACTGATAAACAACATTAATTAGCGGTGGAAGAATGTGCTGCTGTTCAGAGTTCGGGGACAGCTGAACAGCAAGTTTAAAATGTCCTGCTGTAAACTCACATTGTACATATTTGAAAGGGTTCTCTGGAAATTTCTACTTCTACTAGGAAATTGCTTGTTCTACTCAACTAACAGATCAAATGCATCTTAGCCCATATAATAATTTACATGGTCAATGTGAAATTTCGCTCAGTCATTTGCATTGTGTCATATCCAACATACATGTTGCTAAGCTGAACCAATGATATTCTTTGCATGTCTGATCACTTTTAAAGGGGGTATCCAGAATTAGAAAGACATGGCTGATTACTTGCAAAAACAGCACCAAACCCCTGTATTGGTTATGTATGGTACTGCAGCTAAGCTCCATTCATTATAAAAGAGCTGAGCTGTGATACCGCACACAACCTGTGGACAGATGTGGCGCTGTTTTTGGAAGTAAGCACCATGTTTTTATAATCCTGGACAATCTTTTTTAAAACTCTGACAATATCATGAGGCGATCGTTAGTGCCTTGCCTTTCTGCTATTCAGTTACTAAAGATATTCTTTCCCACTTTTTCTTTAGCTAATTAAGTATGATTAGAATTGTGTATGAGAGTGTAATTACATTATTGATCACAATCTTCGACAATAATGTCCTCATTTATTTTGTTCCACAGGAAATGACCTATTTCTGGTCGCAGTACATGAATTGGGTCACGCTTTAGGATTGGAACACTCCAACGATCCAACCGCCATCATGGCTCCTTTTTACCAGTACATGGAAACCGACAACTTCAAGCTACCTACTGATGATTTACAGGGAATTCAGAAAATATATGGTAAGACTGGATTCTATATATCTTCTACATTGTCTGTCGAAACTCATGCTTGTGGTGCCTGAGATATTTGGGATGTTCAAACGAAAAGTAGACCCAAGTGGGGGGCTTTGTGGAATTGTCCTGTTCTCTCGACTATGTTTGGAGTTTCTTCATGTAGTACTTTAGTGGCATTTCTGGCCCCTAAAAAAGGCATGTAAATTTTTAACTGGTGCATGCAATTTTAACTCCCGTTATAACATTTGGCATACATGTACAATACTGGGCAAAAGTTTTAGGCAGGTGTGGAAAAAATGCTGCATAATAAGAATACTTTCAAAAATAGAAGTGTTCATTTATTTTTGCCAGTTAACTAAAATGCAAAGTGATGAGCAAAAGAGAAATGTAAATCACATCAATATTTCCCTTTGCCTTCAAAACAGCATAAATTCTTCTAGGTACACTTGCACACCGTTTTTGAAGGAACTCGGCAGGGAGGTTGCTCCAAACATCTTGGAGAACTAAGCACAGATCTTCTGTGGATGTAGCTTGCTCAAATCCTTCTGTCTCTTCATGTAATCCCAGACAGGCATGATGATGTTGGGGTCAGAGTTCTGAGGGGACATATCGTCACTTCCAGGACTCCTTGTTCTTCTTTATGCTGAAGATAGTTCTTAATGACATTGGCTGTATATTTGGATTCTCTCACCTGCTGCAGAATAAATGTGGAGTCAATCAGACACCTCCCTGATGGTATTGCATGATGGATAGGTATCTGCCTGTAAAGCACAGCATTGAGGACACCATTAAAGGTAAAGTCCCCTGGTGCAAGCACCGAGTCATGACTGACTCCTAGGGTAGCATCACATTGTAACGTTTTCTTGGCAGTCTGTTTTTTTGGGGTGGTTTGCCATTGCCTTCCCCAGAGGACACCATTAATCCTGACCAAATCCTTGGGAGGAATTTTCACCTGCTCCACTGCTGCCTGCAGACACTCATTATTGTACCGCTCTCCACCATGCTTCACTGCTGCCTGCAGACACTCATTATTGTACCGCTCTCCACCATGCTTCACTGCTGCCTGCAGACACTCATTATTGTACCGCTCTCCACCATGCTTCACTGCTGCTTGCAGACACTCATTATTGTACCACTCTTCACCATACTTCACTGCTGCCTGCAGACACTCATTATTGTACCGCTCTCCACCATGCTTCACTGCTGCCTGCAGACACTCATTATTGTACCACTCTCCACCATGCTTCACTGCTGCCTGCAGACACTCATTATTGTATCGCTCGCTACCATGCTTCACTGCTGCCTGCAGACACTCATTATTCTATGCCTTTCCAGCCCTTCAGAAAGCAAACTGCCTTCTGTTACAGCCAAATATCTGGAATTTTGACTCATCAGTCCAGAACACCCACTGACGTTTTTCTGCACCCCAGTTTCTATGTGTTCATGTATAGTTTAGTTGTTTGTCCTTGTCATAGAAATGGCTTATTGGCTGCAATTCTTCCATGAAGACCACTTCTATCCAGACGTCTCCAAACAGTAGATGGGTGTACCTGGGTCCCCCTGGATAATTCTAAGCTGATGGCACTGCTGAACATCTTCTGCTTTTACAGGGAAGAAAGTATAATCAGTTTCCTTGGCCAACCACTGCATTTTCGGTCCTCAATGTTGCCGGCTTCTCTGCGCTTCTTTAAAGCAGTTTGAAGAGCACATCTTAGAAGCCCATCTACTTTGAAATCTTTGCCTGGGAGAGACCTTGCTGATGTAGTATAACTACCTTGTGTCTTGTTGCTGTGCTCAGTCTTGCCATGGTGTATGACCTGTGACATGAAACTGTCTTCCACAACCTCACCTTTGTAGCTGAGTTTGGCTGTTCATCACCCAGTTTAAGCCTCCTACACAGCTGTTTCTATTAATGTAACATCCCCGACTTTGTGCAAGTGTACCTAGAAGAATTTATGCTGTTTTGAAGGTAAAAGGCGGTCACACCAAATATTTATTTGATTCATATTTCTCTTTTGTTCATTCACTTTGCCTTTTGTTCATTCACCAAAAGAAACCATCAACACTTTTATTTTTGATAGTATTCTTACTCTGCACCATTTTTGTATGAAGTGAGCCCAGGAGCCGAGCCTGCGCCGTACCTAGCAAGTTCGGCTTTAAACCACAGCTGACACTCAAGCCGCAGAGGCTGGGATTGAAGATAACTCAGATTCTGGCCTTTTGACCATTTAGATGCCACAGTCAGTGTTTTGTTTGACATGGCAGCCTAACATCTAGAGAAGGTTCGGAGGCCAGCCATGGATTTCAGTCTACCAATCACTGCCTGCCGCAGATAACCAAAATAAACGTTTACCATTTTTTTGCATAAAAAAAGAAAAAATGAACATAATTGGTATTGCCATGCCTGCAATAGTTATCCTGCACAGTGGAAGCTGTAAAAAAATAGAATTCCAGAATAGTGTCACTCCATCTCCCCAAAACCTTGAATAAAGAGCAATCAAAGAAGCATGTATGCCAAAATGCATACATGCAATACAAACTGCAGCTTTTTTCATACACAGCTGCTTTTTTTTATAGTATTTTTCCTCTAGGTAATATTATGTGAAAATGTCAGAGAAAACACCATGTCTAGAGTATGCGGCAGGTTAGAAAAGAAAAGCACAATGGACCCCAAAAAACGCACCAAAAGTTACAAGATAACGGCACAAAAATATACTTTTTCTAATGCTTTTCATAATTCCCCATTAAAGGGGTTACACCAGAATTACTTATCCAGTTAATTTCAGTTATCCTCTATCCTTACAGTAAGGGCTCCTGCACACTTGTGATGTTAAAAACGCATCGCAAGTTTGTGCTTTGCAATTTTTGTGCGATGCGATTTTAACATTAGAAAGTCCCATTGACAATTGCGTGAAAAGAAAGCGCAAGAAAAACGCAAGTGTGTGGGAGCCCTCAAGAACCCCCTTCTGTGTCGGTGTAGAAACCTTCTTTCCTCTAGACGTAGAGGGCGCCCCCTTGTTACAGTCCTGGGTATAAATAGATGATGGGAGAGATCTCTGTATTGTCCCCTGGTATATTTATACATAGTTATTAGGTCGCCCCTCAGATGTCTTTTTTCAAAACTAAATAACCCCAATTATTGTAGTTCGTCCGCCCGTTCCGTTTATTACTTTAGTTGCCCGCCTTTGTACTCGCTCAAGCTCTGATTTGTCCTTCTTGACTACAGGTGCCCAAAACTGTCTACAATATTCCATGTGTGTTCTGACCAGTGACTTGTAAAGAGGAAGAACAATGTTCTCATCATGTGCCCCTGGAGCTTTTGATGCACCTCATGATCCTATATGCCTTGGCAGCAGCTGCCTGACACTGGTTGCTCCGATCTACTTCCAGTTAACTAAAATCCCCAAGTCCTTCTCCATATCAGTGTTACCCAGTGGTTTCCTATTTAGCGTGTAATGGTGACATGTATTTCCTCTGCCCATGTCCAGAACCTTACATTTATCAGTGTTAAACCTCATTTGCCACTTTTCTGCACCCAATTTATCCAGATCCTCATGCAATCTCCTTGCATCCTCTCTTGTGTTAATTACTTTACATAGTTTTGTGTCATCTGCAAATATTGATATTTTACTGCACAATCCTTTTACCAGGTCATTAATACATATATTAAAAAGTGTAGGGCCCAATACTGCCCCCTGTGGTACCCCACTAGTAACAGTGACCCCTCCAATACTGCCCCCTGTGCTATCCAACTAGTAATGGTGACCCCTCCAATACTGCCCCCTGTGGTACCCCACTAGTAATGGTAACCACTCCAATACTGCCCCCTGTGGTACCCCAGTAGTAACGGTGACCCCTCCAATACTGCCCCCTGTGCTATCCAACTAGTAAAGATGACCCCTCCAATACTGCCCCCTGTGGTACCCCACTAGTAACGGTAACCCCTCCAATACTGCCCCCTGTGGTACCCCACTAGTAATGGTAACCCCTCTAATACTGCCCCCTGTGGTAGCCCACTAGTAACGGTGACCCAATCAGAGTACGCACCATTTATACCCACCCTCTGCTTCCTATCACTGACCAGTTACTTACCCCCTTACACACATCCTCACCCAGACCAAGCTTTCTCATTATATATACTAAAGAGTCCCCAACCGATCAGCAACTTACCCCCTATTCTGTAGAAGGGGGATACCATGAAATTCTGGTACAACCCCTTTAATCGACAGTTAATACCTGTTTTTTTGCTGTGAAATTTTTGCAAAAACATGTTGTTTTTGCAAACTAGACTGTGTGATACCAGCCTTGTACAGATTACCTTAAGGCCCTGAAAAACAGACTGGCTTCTAGTATTTGGCCGGTGTAGGTGTCTGAGCTAACAGGAGTCATTTCCATCGGGAATCATGTCTGTTGATACCAAATAGTCCTAAATTCTGTGTATCCTGTGTGTCAATAAGCCAACGGGGCTCTCAACTGTTTCTTAAGTGTTGATGAATTGCGGTCTGTTATAAAATAGTCTTACATTGTATTATATGGCACATGTCGCCCCCCTGCTACAGGTAAACGAGGCACTTCCTAGAATTGGACCACTGAGGCTCATTGATGCGCTGTTTGTTGACCGTTTTTCGGGTGAAACATTACTCTGGTTGATATACGGTCCCTTGGGATGTAGATGGATGAGCATTTAGATTGGCCCTGACCACCGGTGTGCGGAGGAATAAAATGTACTTTGCCTAACAGACGTGTGATAGAGATTTGCTGAAAACACGTTGACTCTTATTAATAGGCTCCATTATCATAATTTACTTTGCTTTTTGTACAAAACTCAGCATTCTTTCACATTCGCTTTTTGATGAGCTAGTCGATTTCTTGAGATTCGCATTCATGAGAATCGTTCTTAAAAGGTTGGCATCTGTACATTTGGAGAAAAAATGGCTGCTGTCATCTCTTTCTGCTGACAGGTCACTTACGACTAAGAATATACTACTGTTTCCAGGAGCGGGAGATGGTGCATTGATATTACTATCAGTGATGGGATCATTGGCAAGGATAGAGCTGATCCTGGTATTTGGAAGGTGTATGAAATATTAGAAATGTCATTTTTAGCCATAGTAGAGAAATCAACAGAGATAGTTCAGATAATTTGATCACTTTTTATGGGGTGGCGGGTTTTATTTACAGCTTTACTGAGAGGGGGGATGGGGTATAATAAAAATAGGATTTCGGATGACATAGATGCTAGACTAGAGTAACGAATCCAATAAATCTAAAATTTGCTCGCTTGCAGGTTATCATTGGCACAATTCCACTTACTGCATTAATTTAATCCTTATATTAATGCAGTTGCACGTAGAAACCCATTCAACAGGACCTCCTCATTTCTGCTGATGTGGCAGAATTTGCTGCAAATTTGACAAAATTTGGTGCAGGTTCTGCATCTAATCTGCAACAAATAAGACTTCTGGTATGGATGTGTAAACTTTTCATCACTTGTTTCTCATTGACTCCCTAAACAGTATAAAATAGTCCGCATGCTACTCTACCGTACTTATGGTGTCCTATAAATGTTCTTAGGTCCACCTGAAAAGATCCCTACACCAACAAAACCTCTTCCTACAGTGCCACCACATCGGCCTAACCCACCAGCAGATCCTCGTAAGAATGACAGACAACCTCGACCTCCCCGGCCTCCCAATGGAGGGGACAAGCCGTCTTATCCAGGGGTGAAGCCCAACATTTGTGATGGCAATTTCAACACCCTGGCTATATTACGAAGAGAGATGTTTGTCTTTAAGGTAAGATTAAGAAGTCTTGAGCTTCAGGCTTGGATGTTTTGTACCGTTGGGATTCTTTTACAGGTACATAATTAGCCGTTACATCTTCTGTGATCCTAGGCTTAATTCTGCAACCTTTCAGCTACTGTATATGTGTTCACAACTTCAGGGATCTCCATGTACATGATCATTGTATACATTATGGTACTTTTGACTGACTTCCTTACCATTTTCAATATTTCTGCTTGCTGTCAGTGAATTAAATCTCTGCTTGATTGTTAGTAAATGAAAATATTTTGGTTTATATTCATTGTCAAAACCTTTGCTGACCGGGTCCTATCTTCACACAACTGCAGGTTTTAGCATAAGCAAGTCAAGATAATTTGACAGGTTAGGAGGGTTTTCAGCCTCTGAGTGTTAACAGTTGATATTTCTATTCACTGACAACATGCATAGATCTTGAAAATTACATGAAGGAAAACCCTTGTCTATATTAGAGCATATGGACGTCATTGAGGTCTCATTTGCAGGACTGTTCTTGTACGGAATTACATGGATAGTCATTGTTTTTTGTGTGGCAATCTGCGGCTTTTATTGGTATAATTTTGGGGTACATACAACTTTTTTGATCACTTTTCTTTCTTTTTCTGGAGAAAAAAATGGCAAAATCAATAAAATCAGCATTTTGGTTCTTTTTCTATTTTTGTTTTTACAGGGTTTGCCGTGCGGGATAAAAAGTATGATCACTTGCAGAAATGTGCATGAAAAAGGGGGAATTCTTTTTTACTTGGGTACCTTTTTTACCATTTTTATTTTTTCTTTACCTTTTTCTATGTCCCTGTGGGGGATTTGAACTTGTGATCCTGTGATCGCTTAGTGTGCTGCCTTTTGTCATTTACAATGACAGCCATAGCAACTATTGGGCAGATTGGATGGCAGAAGAGCGATGACATCACAGCAGTATCGCGACTTGTAAGAGGTTAATGGCCGGGATAGAAGCTACCTGCTGTCCTAACCATTGCAGTAGAACCCTGACTGTCAGTTACAGCTGTCTCCCACTGGGGATTGTTATGGTTGAGCTTTTACTCAGCTTTATGGTGAGATTGCACCATCTTTATGCAATGTACGGTACCCAATGGTGTTCCATAGGGAGACCCCGAACACCCGACAAACGTTGGGAGCTGGGAGGGTATAGTGCTGACCCGTCACGATGGCACTAAGCATGCCTCATCCTGGAGGGACACATGCAGCCAAGGCCAGTGTAGCGTCATACAACCCGTATGACCGGGGGACACTTGTCATGTGTGACGCCACCATTCCTGCATATGCCGCCATGACCCTCGGTGAATAAAAAATGCAGCCACAGATGGTTCTTCAATACCATGAGTCTCTGGGAACAGTCAGAGCCCGGAATAAACTTTATTTGTGATAAATGAGTAGCAGTACAAGGCAGCTCAATAAAAGACTTCACAGTGCAGGCAATTAAGTAAACTTTAGAGATTAGTGACTTGTAGATTATTGACTCGTAGTACTTCCACCCAGCCCTGGAGATGCGTGGGTATGACAGACATAAAGGGTGTACCTCTACGCTGTGATCCAGACTTCAGACTGCTGCGTAGGAAAAACAGATAAGCAAATAGAACCTCTGCACTGGGCCTTGCACAACACAACAGACTTACTGATGCTCTCCTTCTGTCTTTGGGGCTCGCTCCATTCATCATCCATTCAGAGCAGCATGGGAAATCTCTATGTGGCTTTGTGTTAGGTGGAACTCAAGTGGGAGACAAGATGGAAGACTACTTCCAGCTTTCAAGCACTCACATTTATACCTTTTCTCATATCACATAACATGACCTAACTGATACATTTACATGCAGGCTTTGGATTTTATTAACTACTTAACCCCTCAAGCGCTGCAGCTGTGCAACACACATACTGGAAATAACAAGACAGGTTTGCACAGTGCATCAACACAGGACATACATGTATGACATTGATGGAGGGGACCAGGATAAAGAACTGCGTCACTACGCAATGCATGTATGTCATTTCACAGGATCTGATTTTCTCCCATGATGTATGTGTATAGCATGGGTTAGGAAGGGATTAAAGGGGTTGTCCAAAGACTAAAATGTCTACTATATGCTAAGTGAGCCTGTACTCAACTGTTTCACTAATGCAACTGCTCCAGTTCACAATGCTTCTCGTTAGCCGGATCACATACCATCTAGGTATATGATACATGACCACTGCAGGCTAATGTATTATGTTACAACGAATGACTAAGCGCATGGTAAAAATGTAGCCCAAAGGCAACCCCTTTGATTAAACCATTGCAAGGTCGACACCTGGAAGTCTTTGTCATGTTCCTCAAACAATTCCTAAACAAGTTTTGCATTGTGGCAGGGGCATTATCCTTCTGAAAGAGGCCACCGAATACTACTGCTGTTAAAGTGGTACTTGATCTGTATAATGATTATGTAGGTAGGGCATGTTAAAGTAACATCCGCATGAATTCTAGGCCCAAAGTATCCCAGCAGAACATTGCCCAGAACATTATATTAGCTTGACTTCTCACTATACTGCATCCTGGTGCCATTTCTTCCCAGTTTAGTGAAGCACATGTACCCGGCCAAACACATGCAGTAAAGGAAAGCTTGGTTCATAAGACAAGATCGCCTTCTTTCACTGCTCCATGGTCCAGTTCTGATGCTTACCTGCCAACTGTAGACGCTTTTGGGGATTGAGGGAGGTCAGCCCCATATGAAACAACCTGCAATGTTCTGTGTGTCCTGACACCTTTCTTTCATATCTAGCAGTAAGAGTTTCAGCAATTCAGAAGTATTTGGTGCTGTATGCAAATGGTATGCTGTAAATAATGCAGCTCATGAAAGTGCAGGGACTGAGGCGCAAGGCACACCACTGAGGAGATGGTGGAGTTGCTGTTTAGGGTTGTCATGGTGGCACTACCAACTCCTCCCCTGAGGGACGCGATTGACCCTTGGCCAAGGCCCTGAGGGCCTCTCCGGGAAATGAAGGTGCAGGGGTTACCTGAATAAGTTGTGTCGTGGACTCGTAGAGTTTTGTCACGGGTGACGCCACCGTTCCTTGCTCCGCGGGCTATCCGACAGGAAATAAGAAAGTCTACACATGGGCTAACTTGATAACACTCAGTTGCTGGGAACAGTAAACAATTTTACTTGCAATAAAAATCTTGACATGGGCTTACAAGTTGTGGACAAATTCACACACCAGTGCAGGAAAACAATTGAACAGGTCAGAGAGGAAACACAGGATGAAACCGAGCCTACAGTCCAAGTTATCTGTATGACTCCGCTACTGGACACATACACTCCGGAGGAGGACAAGAATACTCCAATGAACACTCACTTCTGTAGGACTCTAGACACTGCACCGCGGACTTCTTCTCACTCTTCTGTACTCTCACTCTCTCTTAAGGTAGGGGTCCTGGGAATAGACCTCCAGGATACCTCTCTTCCGCTTCCATTCTTCACCACATGAGGGTGTAAGGTACCCCCATGTGGCTGGCACTCACTCCCTCTCTCTCCGACTTAGTTAAGCCGGTTCTCTCTTTCTCAGGTTTTCAGGAGATCTCCCTATTTTTCACCTTGCACATATATCAATCATACTCACATGACATCACAAATTGTTACATTTCCAGATATAACGCAGACATTTACAGACATTAACCTCTTACATACTGCAGCTCTGCAATACACATAACTAGTAACAAGACAATTTGCACAGAGCATCCATAGTGAAGACATGACAATTAAGACAATTATGGAGGGGCCAGATATAGGTACTTCGGGCAACTACAAAAGGACTCTGTCCAGCATGTCTGCCGTTCTATGACATTGTGTCAAACCACAATGAATCGTTCTCAGCCATTAAAGGGGTTGTCCCACCCAAAACACTTTTCTTTTAAATAGCTGTCCATGGCATCAGTGCTCACATCCTGAGTGCCATGATACCAGTAGTTTGGAGCAGTGGTGCTGAAGCCCCACATAGGCTGTAGCGATCTCCTGAGTTTCGCTGTCAACACAGACCATGAGAGCTGCGGCAGCTGTTAAACTGCCTACCAGAGAAAGAAGAGAGGTGAGTATTACCTTTTTTGTTATTGTATGCTATATCCTGCTGTTTACATTTTTTTTCAAAATTGGACAATCCCTTTAATTGTGACCATAGGCTTATGTCTTACACTTCAACCGCGGCACTTAGTTCCCTTGTGGCAACACTTGGTAGGGTTTTTTTTCGAGAAATCTAAACCCCATACTTCACTCAGTTTTTATTGGGTTCGGCCCCGTAGTTCTTTTTGCTAGAAACCCCTGAACACCTCAGGTTTGATTATGATCAACTTGTAGACATGTATACTAGTAAAGAGCCGGTCCCAGGATGGTGACTGCAGTTTATACATATAAATCCCCAGATTCAGGAAAATGATTCAATGGGATTAGGAATAACAGTTATAATATAAAGGCGGCAGCTATTTCAAATACACAAAATCCTCAGGACAAACCAACGTGGAGGTCCCTTTATGTGTTGCCCCCACTGGCCAACTTTTATAGACACTGGTGGAAGTTTTCAGAAGCCTCCGCAGGCTTTTCTTTTATTCTTGAAATTGAAATATATCCCGGTAAGCAACATTCCAGTGAAGTTTTTTTCTACAGGATTGGCCATGAAAACTTAGCCCGACACCGTACTCTTAAAAAAGCTGTCTAGAAGAAAATCTTTGTTGCCCTTCGCAACCAATCACAGCACAGCTTTCACTTTACCTCCGCAGTAAAGACAGATTTTCTATTAGACAGCTTTCATAGGTGTGTGGTGCCGGGCTACTTTTCCATGGCCCACCCTGTAGATGCTATGGTGATGATGAGTGAGTGTGTGGCATAGCGTGCAGTTACATAATACATGCACATGAGGGCAGCATTGTTTTGATAACAAACCGCACCACAACAGGTTAAGGTGTATATATATTATATGTGTACCAAGCATAAGCAGAAACCTGGAGCTCGTTGTGCAGAACGTCTAGTGTTTGTTTTACTTCTTATTTTGAAGAAGCGAACTGGCTTTCTGTGAAGGGTGAACAGTCTTGGGGGTATTTTTCTGGAGATGTTGTTTTACAATGTGATGTTCTCAGCAATAATCTCCTTCCCTGTGGCGTCCAATGCTCTGTGAGAGATTCCAGATACAATGAGGCTTATTCCTTAAGGGAGGGAATTAACACCGGCAATATCCACAGCCCTCAGATGAAAATATATAAAATATGGCAGCTGCACGCTATAACTAACCTAAGAGAATACAGTGGAGGTACAAAAACTAGGATCTAGGGGCAAACCACAGGAAGAAAATCAACTCGAAAATGATGAATGGTGGACACTGCTTTACTGGATGCCAGTCTGCGGATGCTTAACATATTGGCATGCTTTTTATTGTATTGTTATATGCAAAATCGAATTTTTATTGTGTGTATATATATATATAGTGGCGTCTTGGGCTAAGAGTTTATTTCGTTCCATGACGAAGCTCTTAACCCAAAACACTCGTATGGCAAATCAATTTTCCCCATTGAAATGAATTGAAATGCCATTCATCCGTTCTGCCATTGCTTTCAATGGGGCTGCCACTGCTGCCGGCGGCCCCATTGAATGCAATGGGCTCCTGGCAACCCCTGCAGTGATTTTCGGGGAAGGGCTTTAAATATAAGTATACAAAATATATATATATATGTATATATATATATATATATATATATATACACACTCACCTCTCCGCTCTCACCAATTGGCCTGACTAGTTATATGCAGCCTTGTACTTTATAGGGAGGGCAGTTTTGGTTCCTCCTTATACCCGTCCTTATTGATTTGTGGACACATGTAGGTGAATGTTTGTCGCCCCTGTCTATACTGTCAGCAGTGGTTGATATGGAATTTTAAAATTTGTGTAGTTTGATCTTTTTTAGTATATAATAATAAAAGTTTTAGGGTCCCACTTTAAGGTTTATTGCCTCTGGCATATGGTATCATTCTTACTATTTCTGACACCAGATTCAATATGGCACACAGTATACTGCACACTAGATGTATTTTTATTTTGGCCTTGTTTGTCGGTTATTGTACTACGAGAATCATTTTTTAATTATTGCTATTAATTTATGTACGGTGTATACTGATTTATTGTTTCTTCCTCCTCCTTTTGTGCTGCATTCTTTTCTCACTTATTAATACGCTCACTACGTACTTCATCAATTTGTCTATTAAATGCACATTATACTTTATAGTCCGGCTGCTTGAGAAGACTTTAACGCCTTGAAACGCGTCCCGAGCTGGCATCCAATACAGCTGTTTCCATCATTTAGCATTTCTAAGTCAACCTCTCCTTGCAATTTGTGCCTACATCCTAGTCTTTGTACCTCCTCTTCTCGTTACTTCAGGATAACTGCACAGTGTTGTCAGAGCCGATGGCCGCACATACGCGGTGCTGCTCCATTCCTTCCAATAGGGCTGACAAAGATAGCTGACTGCTCGTACTTGGCTATCTTCATCAGTCCCATTGAAAAAAGTGGAGCAGCTTTGTGTCTAAGTGCCCACTGGCTCCATTCGGTCTGTTTCTTACTGTGGGGAATGCACTGAGGAGGTGGTGGGCACAGGACCCTCGTTCTTGGGATCGGTGCTAAGAGCCCCACTCATCAGAGTTTTATAAGACAGCCCCTTTAAAGTTGTCCAGTTGTAAACTATTGATAGCTTATACCCTGGAGAGGTCATCAATAGTAGATCGGTTAGCACTAGAGATGAGCGAGCACCCAAATGCTCGGGTACGCGTTATTTAAGTCGAGCTTTTTGTAAAATTCCAGAGCTCTACTCGAATAACGAACCCCATCGACTACAATGGGAGACTCGAGCATTTTTGTATGTGGGATACCTGGTCGTGAGCTTCTTTTTTGGGGGGGTTTGTGTGCGTGTTATCTCTCTCTTTCTCTCTCTCTCTCTCTCTCTCTCTCTCTCTCTCTCTATCTCCCTGCCTGCCAAAAAATTTGCCATTGACGTGCGCGCTGTGTCGAGGCGGGGAGGAGCCAAAAGAGGCACGTCACAGCAGGGAGGAGCCAAAAACTGGGGCGGGGTCGAACACCACGTGATGCTGGTTCGAGTAACGAGCACCATCGAGTACACTAATACTCGAACGTGCATCAAGCTCGGCAGAGTACGTTCGCTCAACTCTAGTTAGCACCCATTGCCTGGGATCCCTGGTGATCAGCTATTCTCTGAGCATTTTTCTGGAGGAAGCAGACAGCGCTGTTCTCCCAGCAGTGGCCAGGCTTGTTATTACATGCAAAGTTTCCATTCACTTCAATAAGAACTTTGCCTGTAATTCCAAACCTGGCCACTGCAGTTGAAATGGAGCTGTTTGCTTCCTTTAGAAATATACTCAGTGCATGAGTGCCTCAACCCAGAGACAGCTAATCAGCAGGGCTCCTGGGCAATGGACACATATCGATACATAATTGATGACCTCTCCTGAAGATAGACCAGCCATAGTTTACAACTGGACAACCCTTTAGCGCAGAAGAGCCTTTTTTTATAACATAGACGATTCCACTGTATCAGAGCTGCTTAGACATCACATGACACCCCTGAAAGCTTCAGTTTCTGCAGACTTAGGCTAAGATTTATATAAGGAGGTTTCACCCTGATGCAAATCCAGTCTATACTTCAGTATTTTATGTCATACTAGTATTCAACCCCTTTAACTCCTATATTTCACAGTTCAGGATTTTAAGTCATATCCCGCTATGAATTTATTGGTGCACAGAGGCCTCAGATTTTGCGCTACGTGGATAAAACACACTGCATTTTGCAAATCAATATTCAATTACTTATGGTTGCAATATTTTAGATTAATTAGGAATATTGATGCGGATCTCTTCGTCTGGGCATTAAAATTTCACTACTTAATTTGCAATGTAGTAAAGCTTTGCTTAGAACACCATTTCATTTTCATAGTAGCTTTTTATGTTCCCAGATACTAAATGTGTGTTATAAATAATAAAATGGAGACATATTTAAATTCACACTTTGTGGTATAAAATAAGCTCTCCCGGCATTTACATTAAAAGCCGGTCTGGATTACGGGCGGCTTGTTTTTAAGGGACTGTCTGTGTGAGTAAAAGAGAGAAATATCCAAGAAAAAGCAAGTGAACCTATTAGAAATACCTATATTGCTGCATTGATTACTAATAAAATGTCTAATTGTTATCCAAGTCACACTTAGGGCTCATGCTCACGGCCATGACGGACTCCGCCAGTGGAATTTTGCAGTGGAGTCCGCCACAGCGCCCCCCCCCCCTAAAGCCCCCATACTTACCACTCCGGATCCTCTGTATGCGTCCCGCATGGAGGGTTGGCGCGCATGCGCAGTACAGCGCATGACGCACCAGCATTGTCAGATGACGCGGCCCGCGGTGGGCAGGGCTGCGTATTCATGCGATACTTACGCTGTGCTTCAGCGGAAGTATAGCTTGATGGCCAGCTTCCATTGACTATAATAGAAGCCGGCCGCACCTATTCCCACGGCCTTTAGAACATGCCGCGGTTTATTTCATGCTGCGGAATTCCGCAGCATGAACATTGAGCTATTATGTTTAATAGAACCTAATAGCTGGCCGGCAACACCGCAGATTTCCGCTGGTACAACGCGGCAGAAATCCGGCCGTGGGCAGTAGCCCTTATGGACAAACACAATGTAACTTAACTAATGAGGCCTCAGTCACACGGGCGCATCGGCACCCGTACACCGGCGCTGATGCGCCCGTGTGTCTGCAGGAAGGAGACGGACGTACCTGCAGACGGCCATCTCTCTGCAGCGCTGGAGGAAAGAACATGTGACCGGCTTTATTCCCTGCACTGTCACCTAAAGTTCTTGAGTAGAGATGAGCGAGCATACTCGCTAAGGACAATTACTCGATCGAGCATTGTCCTTAGCGAATATCTCCCGCTTGGAAGAAAAGCTTCGGCTGCCGGCGGGGGTGACAGGTGAGTTGCGGCAGTAAGCAGGGGGGAGCGGGGGGAAGAGCGGGAGAGAGAGATCTCCCCTCCGTTCCTCCCCGCTCTCCCCCGCTGCTTCCTGCCCGCCGCTGGCAGCCGAACCTTTTCTTTCGAGCGGGCAGGTACTCGCTATGGGCAATGCTCGATCGAGTAATTGCCCTCAGTGAGTATGCTCGCTCATCTGTATTCATGGGTGAGTTCAAAATATATTTTTCCCTATTTTCCTCATTTAAAACCTATCATCCGGTGCATTTATGAAGTGAAAAATATCGCGTTCTTGTTACCGTGGAGATCAGGTGCTGCATAAAGGGGCACACTAGTAGCTCTGCAGTGGCTCTCTTTCAGTCTCTGTAGTACCATTTCAGTGGCAGCGCCCCTCCTTGCAAGGACCAAATCTCCCAATACAAACTTTTGAGTCCTCTTTTATTTAGTAACTGGCAACAAAGTGCCACTTTCTCAGCATGAACTGTCAATAACAAAGTGACGGGTTGTAAGTTGCTGAGATCCCAATGAACAAGGGACCGATATAGCGTCACGCACAATTGTCACGCTTGCCTAAATATTAGCTGCAGTAGAAGACAGGAAAAAATCATCAGCAAACATCTGATTTACTAAATTATGGCTTGATTTAAAGAGGACCTGCCACCTCTCCTGTCTATCTTAGTAAATACTTGCATTCCTCATGTAACAACAAAGTATTTTCTTTTACAACTTTGTGTTGCACTGCTCCTCTGTTATTCCTCTTGAATACAGTGGCAACTGGGTGTCATCATTCCCTTTGCCAATAGGGTGTGTCTCTACACAGTCTGATACTGTCAGCCCTGATTGGATAATGTCAAACTATGTACCCTTCCCTTCCCAACTGGTAACACCTAGTTATCATTATATTCATAATGTTCTAGAAGGAGTAAGAGAGGAACTCAGCATTCTAAAGATGGAGTAAAGATGCTCCAGAATTGGTATTTAATAGGGAATAGGAGTATTTACTAATATACTTGACAGAAGAATGGGCAGGTCCTCTTTAAGTTGTTGGTAGAAATGTATTTTTATGTTGCAGCTCAAGGGTTCATTACAATTTGAGCTATGCATTACATTTTCTTGGTCAATTATAGGAGCAGGAAAATGGTATCATTGAACCAAACAGATCTATATTATGATGGAAATGAACAGCACTAAACTAACCCTATTGACTATAATGGGCTACCCAATTGACCAACCCCATTGACTATAATGGGCTACCCCATTGACGAACCCCATTGACTATAATGGGCTACCCCATTGACCAACCCCATTGACTATAATGGTCTACCGCATTGACTAACCCCATTGACTACAATGGGCTATGATCAGAAATAGTGCTATTTAGTCTGAGTTTTTTGCTAAAATCACTGATGGGAGCTTTGAACAATACCTTTGATTTTGATGGGCACACAGCCTAAGATTATGGTCAAACGTCAGATACAAATCCAACATGTATTTCCACGGCAGAAATCTGATGCTGACTCTTGCATGTCTCCCTCTGGTTTGCTGCAGACATTCCCCCGTGTGTGCAGAAGACCTGCAAAAGGATTAGTCCAATGGTCCCTTAGATTTACACCCGAAATAAGCAACAAACTACTTATTTATGTGATGAATTTTTTTCCATGAAGTCATCAAAAATCTAGCCATAAAATTACTGTTACATGTAAACAGGGTTCTGGAAACCCCTTTCACAAGCATGGGATGCAGATTGCATGGAAACCCCACCAAAATCGGTGTCAAATCTGACAACTTGAATGAGCTGTTTTCCAACTAAAGAAAATACTAGTTATGCCATATTCAGATGGTAATACGTGAGTTATACCCAAGAAACAAGGCCACAACTGTAATTGGACAACACATGGACACCCGTCCTTGTGCTTATTTGTGCTATTGATATTTACGGATTCTGCATATTTCGTGGGCTATTTTTGTCCATGAAAACAGACACAAATAGGACATGCAGTGATTTCTTTCGACCAGACCATCAATCTGGGTGAAAGCTCATTCATATGAATAGCATCATAGGCTATTTTGTAGCCATGTCGTGTCTGTGGAATACACGAATGCCATACGACCAAGTATGCAACCATCTGAATAGGTCCTAATTTGTAAAATTAATCAAAATAACCACTGAGCAAAGGTTATAAAATGCTAAATTCATACATATCTTTCAAAGTACCTACAGGAAAAAAAATGATGCACTTATCTTTTCTTTGCATTGCATTTTCCTTCTCATGCATTTCAAAGGACTCATAATTGGTTTGCCTTCAGGTTTTTGGCTTGGAGGCATTCCCAGCATTGTACAGCTGGTCTCCCTCATGTATGTGCACAAGCTCAGCTACCCCTCCCTTCTCTTTTAGAGGCTGTGTAGCTTACCCACTGAATACTACACAGCTATCTCTCCATCCTCTCTGGTCTGTATCCCCCTTACTGCTGATTAGAACTGAAAATGTACCTGGAATGAACTACAGCTCTCTGTAGTAGTAGCTTTTTCTGCTCTCTGTCCTCCTGATCTCCTCCACGATTGACCTGGTACTGTCATACAATCCTTTGTAGTAGTGGAAAGGCAGTGAATGCCTGTTCACAAAAGGGGAGCAGACAGTTTACTCTGACAGAATTTGCTAAGATTTCTGTCCTCCAGTCTGCAGTTCCTTGAAAAACAACACAAGCATTTTTAATGAAAACCAATTACAAGGAGTCTTCATTTCCAAAACACATTGATAAAAAAAAGGCCAAAGGTGTATAACATTTAACGCCTTTCTTAATACGCTTCTCGCCATTTATGGTGTTTGGTTCACTGACTGTTTTAAGATTAACCATAAAATATGTTGCTGTTTTCAGTAGCCTAAACCAAAAGAAATCACTAGGAATGTTGCTTATTCAATTGATGCCTTATTGCTAAACGGGAAAAAATCTATCATGATGAAGTTATATAGCGGGATGCTACAACATTATATATTACCCATAAATAGCTTGCTCTACTTTCAAATGTCACTGCAGTTGCTTTGACACATTTGTATATTTACTGCCCATATTATTTATAATGTTTCCAGTCAACAAAGTATGTAGATGAGTTTATGCAGTAACGTGTATATATCCAGGAAGCTTCTAAAAAGATCACAAGTACAGTCATACCTCTACTTTCGCCGGTTTCCAGTTTTGCCGATTCTTCAGTGCAGAATTGCACCTCTACTTACATTGCCTGCTTCTAGTTTTGCTGCTGGCCTACATGACCTCGCTGTCCAATCACAGCCATTAATAATAGCTTGCTCCAATCACAGCCATGGATGAATGGCTGTGAGTAGAGCATCCAGTGCTAGCTGTGATTGGCTGAGAGGGCTGTCACTCAGCCAGTTAGGGCAATCTCTTGCTGGGAGGCGGGGAATTCAATCCCCGTCACTAACAGCAGATGTTTTGCCGGCTTGACAAGCGCCCAGCAGTCAGCCATAAGCTCCGAAAGCACTGGTGGGGACCCCGACGGCACCTGAGAGGTGAGTATTGATTTTTTTCCCCCTAGGTAGTGTAGTTAGGACGTTTAGCACTGCCAAAAACGCGGTACCAAGTTGTGCCACGTTTTCAGCAGCACTGAAACCGCTACCCATTCATTTCAATGGGCAAAGCAGGTCCAAAAACGCTTTTGTGAACTGCCCATTAAGATTAATGGGAGCGTTGTACAGCGTTTAGTGCCGCGCTGAAAAAGCAGTGCTAAATGTTGTACAAAAATGTGGTTTGGTGTTTCTTTTTGGAATGTCTAGAACGGCAGCTTCTCCTGTTATGTTGGTGAGTTTCCTCTCAGGAACTGCTAGCTTCATCTCCTTCTACAACATTTCTATAGGATTAGGCCTCGGGTCACACAAGTGTTTTTTTCGCGCATGAAAAGACGCGCAAAAAGATCACCCCTTGCGTGTGGAAAAGATCATGTGAACGGGTGAATTCCAACTATTAGAAGTAGCTTGTTCACACGATCGTAGGTGCGTGTTTTCCAACTTCCATAGGAGTGTATGGAAAACACGATCCAAAGGTAGGAAGGTCCTATTTCTGCACGCACCACGGAGCTTAGATGCGAGTTGCACTCACATGTTCTATCTTTGGCAGGTGCGAGTATTTTTCGCGTCTAAAAATCGTTCATGTGAATGCTTCTATAGGAACCCATTGGTTCTTTTAGAAGAGCTCTATTTGTGCATGAAAAAAACGCTTGTGTGCCCGAGGCCTCAAGGTCAGGACTTTTACTTACCCATTCTAAAACTTTATTCTTCTTTAACCATTCTTTTGTAGAATGACTTGTGTGCTTTGAGTTGTTGTCTTGCTGCATGACTGACGTTCTCTGGAGATTCACCGCACGGATGGATGTCCTGACATTTTTATTTAGAATTTGCTGGTGTAATTCAGAATTCATTGTTCCATCAATGATGGCAAGCCGTCCTGGCCCATATGCAGCAAAAGAAGCCCAACCATGATCCTACCACCACTGTGTTTTACAAATGGTTTGAAGTTTTTATGCTGTAGTGCAGTGTTTTTCTTTCTGCAAACATAATATTTCTCATTTAAGCCCAAGAGTCTGTTCCAATAACTTTCTGGCTTCTCCAGGTGAACTTTAGCAAACTGCAGACGGGCAGCAATGTTTTTTTTTAGAAAGCAGCAGCTTTCTCCTTGCAATCCTGCCATGCACACCATTGTTGTTCAGTGTCCTCCTAATGGTGAACTCATGAATGTTAATATTAGCTAATGTGAGAAAGGCCTTTAATTGCTTAGAAGTTACCTTTATTCCTTTGTGACCTTGTGAAATATTTTTTACATGCCTTGCTCCCTTGCTCTTGGCATGATTCTTGTTGGTTGACCATTCCTGGGGAGGGTAATAACGGTCTTGAATTTCCTCCACTGGGTCTATCATGAAGCCCATTGATACAACACTAGCAAATGGGGGTATTGCTAGAAACTTAAAAGATTAGGCAGAGGCCTTTGGTTCCCCTAAGGCTCCAAGGCTCTAGCTACTCCTCTGGTTTTCAAGATTGTATTAAAATGTGTATTAAACCTAGAGAAGAGAAGGTTGATAAGTGATAAGACCTCTTTATATAAATATGTAAATGAACTCTATATGTAGATCCCTTGAGATGATTAACTATTGTCTAGCTGCACTAACCCCTAAACCCCTCATCCTGTACCTTAAACATGCATGTGTCTATTCATGGAAAGTTCTTTCAAAAGAGCGGTCAGAAATTTCCCACACATCGGCCACCATCTAATCTCTGCTTCCAGCCCTACACCATATATGAGTGGGCGGATGTAATTAGGTCGGTTGCAAACATCGCCTTCATGTTATCATGTTTGCATGTGTTCTTTCTAACCTCGCAGTTATGAGACCCTATCATTACATAATGCAAATTGTATTTACAACTCATCTCTATGTTCAATTTCTTGCTGTAGAAAAAGGTCAACTGTTACCTATATACCATGTAGCCAAACCAAGGATGTCATTAGGTATGTTTGTCTCTCCCTTCCACATGACACTTCCTTTAATTGTTGAATCCATGACCTTTTTATCCCCATCGTTTATAAAACAGAAAAAGTGACCTTCTGTTCTTTTCCTCCAGGCTATAGATTATAATCAAGATGCTGTAAAATCAGTTTACCATGCTCATAGATTTACAATAGCATTACTTGACTTCCATGAAAATATTACTAGACAGTGCTAATTCTACAGTTTTAACTAAATATCAGTGTCAAGTCTTAGAAATGTCTTAGCAGGAAGTCGCCACGGGCATACCATCACTAAAACGTGAAGTATTGACTAATTTCCCATAAAAATAGTGTGAAAGTCTTTTTGGAATGAGTAGATAATGGGAATTTCCATTTAGTTTAATACTAGAGATGAGCGAGCACCAAAATGCTCGGGTGCTCGTTACTCGGGACGAAATTTTCGCGATGCTCGAGGGCTCGTTTCGAGTAACGAACCCCATTGAAGTCAATGGGCGACCCGAGCATTTTTGTATATCGCCGATGCTCGCTAAGGTTTCCATTTGTGAAAATCTGGGCAATTCAAGAAAGTGATGGGAACGACACAGAAACTGATAGGGCAGGCGAGGGGCTACATGTTGGGCTGCATCTCAAGTTCCCAGGTCCCACTATTAAGCCACAATAGCGGCAAGAGTGCCCCCCCTCCCAACAATTTTTACTTCTGAAAAGCCCTCATTAGCAATGCATACCTTAGCTAAGCACCACACTACCTCCAACAAAGCACAATCACTGCCTGCATGACACTCCACTGCCACTTCTCCTGGGTTACATGCTTCCCAACCCCCCCCCCCCCCCCCCTGCACGACCCAGTGTCCACAACGCACACCAAATTGTCCCTGCGCAGCCTTCAGCTGCCCTCATGCCACACCACCCTCATGTCTATTTATAAGTACGTCTGCCATGAGGAGGAACCGCAGGCACACACTGCAGAGGGTTGGCACTGCTAGGCAGCGACCCTCTTTAAAAGGGGCGGGCGATAGCCCACAATGCTGTACAGAAGCAATGAGAAATCCAATCCTGTGCCACCTCCATCTGGAGCTGCACACGTGGGCATAGCAATGGGGAACCTATGTGCCACACACTATTCATTCTGTCAAGGTGTCTGCTTGCCCCAGTCAGACCGCGTTTTTTTTATAAATAGTCACAAGCAGGTACAACTCCGCAATGGGAATTCCGTGTGCACCCACAGCATGGGTGGCTCCCTGGAACCCAACGGCTGTACATAAATGTATCCCATTGCAGTGCCCTGGACAGCAGAGCTAACGTCAGATTAAATGCAGGTGGACTTCGGCCCACACTGCATGCCCCAGTCAGACTGGGGTTCTTTATAAGTAGACACATGCAGTTACAACTCCCTGTGGACCCACAGCATGGGTGGGTGCCAGGAAGCCACCGGCGGTACATAAATATATCCCATTGCATTGCCCATCACAGCTGAGGTAATGTCATGTTAAATGCAGGTGGGCTTCGGCCCACACTGCATGCCCCAGTCAGACTGGGGTTCTTTAGAAGTGGACACATGCAGTTACAACTCCATGTGGACCGACAGCATGGGTGGCTCCCTGGAACCCACCGGCGGTACATAAATATATCCCATTGCATTGCCTATCACAGCTGAGGTAATGTCATGTTAAATGCAGGTGGGCTTCGGCCCACACTGCATGCCCCAGTCAGACCGGGGTTCTTTAGAAGTGGACACATGCAGTTACAACTCCCTGTGGACCCACAGCATGGGTGGGTGCCAGGAAGCCACCGGCGGTACATAAATATATCCCATTGCATTGCCCATCACAGCTGAGGTAATGTCATGTTAAATGCAGGTGGGCTTCGGCCCACACTGCATGCCCCAGTCAGACTGGGGTTCTTTAGAAGTGGACACATGCAGTTACTACTCCGTGTGGACCGACAGCATGGGTGGCTCCCTGGAACCCACCGGCGGTACATAAATATATCCCATTGCATTGCCCATCACAGCTGAGGTAATGTCATGTTAAATGCAGGTGGGCTTCGGCCCACACTGCATGCCCCAGTCAGACTGGGGTTCTTTAGAAGTGGACACATGCAGTTACAACTCCGTGTTGGCCCGACTGCATGGGTGGGAGCCAGGAAGCCACCGGCGGTACATAAATATATCCCATTGCAGTGCCCAGCACAGCTGATGTAACGTCATGTTAAATGCAGGTGGGCTTCGGCCCACACTGCATGCCCCAGTCAGACTGGGGTTCTTTAGAAGTGGACACATGCAGTTACAACTCCGTGTGGACCGACAGCATGGGTGGCTCCCTGGAACCCACCGGCGGTACATAAATATATCGCATTGCATTGCCCATCACAGCTGAGGTAATGTCATGTTAAATGCAGGTGGGCTTCGGCCCACACTGCATGCCCCAGTCAGACTGGGGTTCTTTAGAAGTGGACACATGCAGTTACAACTCCGTGTGGACCGACAGCATGGGTGAGAGCCAGGAAGCCACCGGCGGTACATAAATACTGTATATCCCATTGCAGTGCCCAGCACAGCTGATGTAACGTCAGCTTTAATGCAGGTGGGCAAAAAATTAATTGGATTACACTGTAGGCGAGGGCCCAAAAAAATTGGTGTACCAACAGTACTAATGTACGTCAGAAAAATTGCCCATGCCCAACCAAGAGGGCAGGTGAAACCCATTAATCGCTTTGGTTAATGTGGCTTAATTTGTAACTAGGCCTGGAGGCAGCCCAGTTAAAATAAAAATTGGTTCAGGTGCAAGTTTCAACGCTTTAATGAGCATTGAAACGTATAAAAATTGTTTACAAAAATTATATGACTAAGCCTTGTGGGCCTAAGAAAAATTGCCCGTTCGGCGTGATTACGTGAGGTTTCAGGAGGAGGAGCAGGAGGAGGAGGATGAATATAATACACAGATTGATGAAGCTAAAAGGTCCCCGTTTTTGATGGTGATAGAGAACGATGCTTCCATCCGCGGGTGCAGCCTACGTATTGTTTAGGTATCGCTGCTGTCTGCTGGTGGAAAAGAAAAATCTGGGGAAATCCAGGCTTTGTTCATCTTTATGAGTGTAAGCCTGTCGGCACTGTCGGTTGACAGGCGGGTACACTTATCCGTGATGATTCCCCCAGCCGCACTAAACACCCTCTCTGACAAGACGCTAGCCGCAGGACAAGCAAGCACCTCCAGGGCATACAGCGCGAGTTCAGGCCACGTGTCCAGCTTCGACACCCAGTAGTTGTAGGGGGCAGAGGCGTCACGGAGGACGGTCGTGCGATCGGCTACGTACTCCCTCGCCATCCTTTTACAGTGCTCCCGCCGACTCAGCCTTGACTGGGGAGCGGTGACACAGTCTTGCTGGGGAGCCAGAAAGCTGTCAAAGGCCTTAGAGAGTGTTCCCCTGCCTGTGCTGTACATGCTGCCTGATCTCCGCGCCTCCCCTGCTACCTGGCCCTCGGAACTGCGCCTTCTGCCACTAGCGCTGTCGGATGGGAATTTTACCATCAGCTTGTCCACCAGGGTCCTGTGGTATAGCATCACTCTCGAACCCCTTTCCTCTTCGGGTATGAGAGTGGAAAGGTTCTCCTTATACCGTGGGTCGAGCAGTGTGTACACCCAGTAATCCGTAGTGGCCAGAATGCGTGTAACGCGAGGGTCACGAGAAAGGCATCCTAACATGAAGTCAGCCATGTGTGCCAGGGTACCTGTACGCAACACATAGCTGTCCTCACTAGGAAGATCACTTTCAGGATCCTCCTCCTCCTCCTCAGGCCATACATGCTGAAAGGATGACAGGCAAGCAGCATGGGTACCCTCAGAAGTGGGCCAAGCTGTCTCTTCCCCCTCCTCCTCATGCTCCTCCACCTCCTCCTCCTCCTCAACGCGCTGAGATATAGACAGGAGGGTGCTCTGACTATCCAGCGACATACTGTCTTCCCCCGCCTCCGTTTCCGAGCGCAAAGCGTCTGCCTTTATGCTTTGCAGGGAACTTCTCAAGAGGCATAGCAGAGGAATGGTGACGCTAATGATTGCAGCATCGCCGCTCACCATCTGGGTAGACTCCTCAAAGTTTCCAAGGACCTGGCAGATGTCTGTCAACCAGGCCCACTCTTCTGTAAAGAATTGCGGAGGCTGACCCCCACTGCGCCGCCCATGTTGGAGTTGGTATTCCACTATAGCTCTAGAGCCTGGCCAACATGTGGAGCGTAGAGTTCCACCGTGTGGGCACGTTGCACAGCAGTCGGTGCACTGGCAGATTAAACCGATGTTGCAGGGTGCGCAGGGTGGCAGCGTCCGTGTGGGACTTGCGGAAATGTGCACAGAGCCGGCGCACCTTTCCGAGCAGGTCTGACAAGTGTGGGTAGCTTTTCAGAAAGCGCTGAACCACCAAATTAAAGACGTGGGCCAGGCATGGCACGTGTGTGAGGCTGCCGAGCTGCAGAGCCGCCACCAGGTTACGGCCGTTGTCACACACGACCATGCCCGGTTGGAGGCTCAGCGGCGCAAGCCAGCGGTCGGTCTGCTCTGTCAGACCCTGCAGCAGTTCGTGGGCCGTGTGCCTCTTCTCTCCTAAGCTGAGTAGTTTCAGCATGGCCTGCTGACGCTTGCCCACCGCTGTGCTGCCACGCCGCGCGACACCGACTGCTGGCGACGTGCTGCTGCTGACACATCTTGATTGCGAGACAGAGGTTGCGTAGGAGGAGGAGGGTGGTTTAGTGGAGGAAGCATACACCGCCGCAGATACCACCACCGAGCTGGGGCCCGCAATTCTGGGGGTGGGTAGGACGTGAGCGGTCCCAGGCTCTGACTCTGTCCCAGCCTCCACTAAATTCACCCAATGTGCCGTCAAGGAGATATAGTGGCCCTGCCTGTGCTTGTCCACGTGTCCGTTGTTAAGTGGACCTTCGCAGTAACCGCGTTGGTGAGGGTGCGTACAATGTTGTGGGAGACGTGGTCGTGCAGGGCTGGGACGACACATCGGGAAAAGTAGTGGCGACTGGGAACCGAGTAGCGCGGGGCCGCCGCCGCCATCATGTTTTTGAAAGCCTCCGTTTCCACAGGCCTATACGGCAGCATCTCCAGGCTGATCAATTTGGCTATGTGCACGTTTAGCGCTTGAGCGTGCGGGTGCATGGCGGCGTACTTGCGCTTGCGCTCAAACAGTTGCGCTAGCGACGGCTGCACGCTGCGCTGAGAGACATTGCTGGATGGGGCCGAGGACAGCGGAGGTGAGGGTGTGGGTGCAGGCCGGGAGACGGTAGTGCCTGTGTCCTGAGTGGGGGGTTGGATCTCAGTGGCAGGTTGGGGCACAGGGGGAGAGGCAGTGATGCAAACCGGAGGCGGTGAACCGCCTTCGTCCCACCTTGTGGGGTGCTTGGCCATCATATGTCTGCGCATGCTGGTGGTGGTGAGGCTGGTGGTGGTGGCTGCACGGCTGATCTTGGCGCTGATCCTTGCACACCACAGTTCGTCGGTCGTCTGCACTCTCAGTGAAAAACTACCACACCTTTGAGCACCTTGGCCTCTGCAGGGTGGCATGGCGCGAGGGGGCGCTTTGGGAAACAGTTGGTGGATTATTCGGTCTGGCCCTGCCTCTACCCCTGGCCACCGCACTGGCTCTTCCAACCTGCCCTGCTGCTGCACTTGCCTCCCCCTCTGAAGACCTGTTCTCAGTAGGCTTAGCAAACCAGGTGGGGTCAGTCACCTCATCGTCCTGCTGCTCTTCCTCCGAATCGTCTGTGCGCTCCTCCCTCGGACTTACTCCAATTACTACTACCTGAGTGATAGACAACTGTGTCTCATCGTCATCGTCCTCCTCGCCCACTGAAAGTTCTTGAGACAGTTGCCGGAAGTCCCCAGCCTCATCCCCCGGACCCCGGGAACTTTCCAAAGGTTGGGCATCGGTCATGACAAACTCCTCCGGTGGGAGAGGAACCATTGCTGCCCATTCTGGGCAGGGGCCCGAGAACAGTTCCTGGGAGTCTGCCTGCTCCTCAGAACGTGTCATTGTAACGGAGTGAGGAGGCTGGGAGGAAGGAGGAGCAGCAGCCAGAGGATTCAGAGTTGCAGCAGTGGACGGCGCAGAACTCTGGGTGGTCGATAGATTGCTGGATGCACTTTCTGCCATCCACGACAGAACCTGCTCACACTGCTCATTTTCTAATAAAGGTCTACCGCGTGGACCCATTAATTGTGAGATGAATGTGGGGACGCCAGAAACGTGCCTTTCTCCTAATCCCGCAGCAGTCGGCTGCGATACACCTGGATCAGGAGCTCGGCCTGTGCCCACACCCTGACTTGGGCCTCCGCGTCCTCGCCCGCGTCCTCGTCCTCTAGGCCTACCCCTACCCGTCAGCATGGTGTATTACCAGTAGTGCAGAAACAGAACGCTGTAATTAAATGTGCCGCTTATTGGCCTGTGGTTGGAGGCTGACTTCGCTTACGGAACGCACAGCAGAGCCAGGAAAGAATTTTGCGCAAGCCCGCTGTAACACTTAGCTGGCTGCGTATTAATTAGGAATACTACCCCCAGCAGAGACGCAGTAAAGTCAGGACGGTCACAGGCAGCCCAAATAGATTTTTTGGGGCCAAATTTTTTTGGAAAAGCCCACTGCCTATATAGACAGTATATGTCTTTCACGTTTTTCACTGTCCCTGCCTCAGCACTACTGGCCCTATACTATGTAAAATTACTGCAGACTGAGGACGCAATGCTCTGCACGGCCGATATCCAAAAAAAAAAAAAAAAAAAAAGTGCAACACTGCAAAAAGCAGCCTCAACAGTACTGCACACGGTCAGATGTGGCCCTAAGAAGGACCATTGGGGTTCTTGAAGCCTAAAATCACTCCTAACACTCTCCCTATAGCAGCTCCAGCATCAGCAGCACTTTCCCTGAGCTATGTCAGAATGCATCTGTGGCGAGCCGCGGGAGGGGGTGATTTATATACTCGGGTGACACCTGATCTCGCCAGCCACTCACTGCAGAGGGGTGGTATAGGGCTTGAACGTCGCAGGGGGAAGTTGTAATGCCTTCCATGTCTTTCTATTGGCCAGAAAAGCGCGCTAACGTCTCAGAGATGAAAGTGAAAGTAACCCGAACACCGCGTGGTGCTCGCCTCGAGTAACGAGCATCTCGAACACGCTAATACTCGAACGAGTATCAAGCTTGGACGAGTACGTTCGCTCATCTCTATTTAATACCTTAGACATTACGATCAAAGTTGCAGGTCTTTATCTGCGGCATTGACATGATGGCAAGCATGTGCACCTGGCAGTAGGTCAATGTCGTTGGTAGATATACAGTGAACATGAGTGTTCATATACTGATTATTTTGCTTTGATTTTTATGCATAGGTTTGGTGTGGTACAAGTATAAATGAATTAGTAGTTTCTGAATTGATCTAATTAACTTTGTGAATCTCTACTTTTACAGGATCAATGGTTCTGGAGAGTTAGAAAAAATAAAGTAATGGATGGTTATCCTATGCAGATAAGTGTCTTCTGGAGAGGACTGCCACCAAGTATCGATGCTGTCTATGAAAATAGTGAGGGAAACTTTGTCTTCTTTAAAGGTGAGACACATTTCATTTAACACCATTAGAGATGAGTGAACTGGTTCACCAAATCCCATAAAAAAGCTAGGATTGGTCCAAATTACGAGGGTGAGTCAAAAATTATCTGTGCTCTGGCTGTAGAACTTATTTTAATCAACTTTCAAAAAAGACAAATACGTTATTTTTTGACATAATCTCACTGCTTTTCGATACACTTTGTCCATCTGTCAACAAGCCTTCATAGTCCCTCATGAAAAATGTTTTAGGCTGAGCTGCAAGCCACAAATGCACTACTGTCTTCATCTCTTTATCAGACGTGAGTCTTTGTCCTCTTAGGGCTTCTTTCAGGGGACCAAACAGACGTTTTATTATAACTGGGGGCAGATAATTTTTGGCTCACCCTCATAGTTTGAACCGAACTGGAAGTCCATAAAACCCCCTAAAAACTAGTATTGAACTCTGTCTCTGAGCCCTAAAACTAGGGTGGTGATGTCCTCCTGAAATATTGTGGTTCAATGTTTAACACTGTTGCCTTAAGCGCTGCGGTCCTGGGTTCATATCTGTATTGACTTTCTACAATTGTACATCTGCAGATACTATTGTTTTCTAGTAGTGGTGACTATGTGTCTTAAAACTATTTCTACTCCAAGGCTCATGATCACATAACATAGAATTGGACTGTAATACTGTCATTTTTAGCATTATTTTACATTGCAATTATCCATTTTTTTCTTAATTTAAATGGTTACTGAGCTTTAAACAAACTTTACATAAAGCAATAGTACAAGCAAATATATAATATAATTGTTCTATATCTTATCAGAGAAAATGGCTCTTTCTCCATTAATCCTTTCCTTTGCTACTTCCTCATGATTGTTCACTCACTCAGAAAATCTGTTAAAATCTGTCTTAGTAGACAAGATGGACTAACAGATCACTGACACCTAAGTGACCTACTGCCCATAGATGTCTATTTAGTGGGGAGGCGAAGAGGAGCCAAGTGTGAGGAAAGCAGAAAGAGACACACACAAATGCTGTACCAATAGTGAGTGTTTTACTGTCTCGCACTGGAATCACATCTACACTGCTTAGTACTGTTGCATAATGTCTTCCATGCTGCTACTCCTTTGTATATGAGAGACAGCGCTAGGGGAGCAGGATCTTCTCTTCTCTATATGTAAAGTGTATGGGAGAGATCATAACAGCTAGTCTCCACCCATTGGCTCAGGGAAAACTGAGATGTGGAGATGCAGCCTGCAAATTAAAAAAAAAAAGTGAAAACTGCAAGTTATTTAATGGCCAGATATAGATTTGACAAATTTTCATTCTTACTAAATGTACATTAACTTGTCTTAGCTGGTTTTAAGCCTGAGACATTTGTAGAGCGCTGATCTAAATAAATACATTATACTGATATTATTATAAATTGGATTACACTCCTGGATCGAGAATATGAAAAGTGAGGTTTATGTCAAACATGACTAGGGGACTGCTGATACTCCACAGAACAAATAACGATACTACACAGCATGCTGTAGGTTAAATGGCCACAGAAGCCCCTTTATTGAAATTACAAATTCAATCACATAGGATAGCATGAAAGTGAAAAAGGATCACTTTTCCGTGAGTGTGTGTGAGTGCTTCACATGCTCCACCCACTGATCACATGACAGTTATGTCATAGAAGGTCCTAAAGCATATATAAAACACAGAGCCTGACAGCAGCCATATGCTCACAGGACCTGTGATGATGTCACCGTCATGTGATCAGTCACATAGTCTTTGAGCTCCGCCCCTGTACACATGATGGTGACGTCATTGCAGGTCCTTTATGTTATTAAAAACCTGCAGAGCTGGACAGCTGTCGTGTGCTGACAGGAAACCCCTATGGTCTCAGTTGCTATGGATACAGCAGTGCTCAGTCTGGCTGTTTGTAGCTGGTTGTGACACAGCTGGACACCTGTGTGGAGACTCCAATAAATTACACCTCACAATGTACACATACATAGTTGGTGCATATTGACCAACAGCTTTGAAGCTTTGTCCTTCACCACTATCTTCACATCTCCTGAATGTTATATCCTGTAACCTCAAGTGCTAATGCCGCCAACACCAGTTGAGCATTCATCTAATCGTGAATCATTGTCCAGTGTTGAAACTAACTGTCGCTGTTGTGCAAACATGTCACAACAGAAGTTTCAACGCCTCTGTGAAGCTAATACAGCTTACATGACACAGCGACAAGCAACCTTTTACCTTCACCACCAGCTGCAGTTTGTAAATCTTGTGCAGTAGATATGCGAAAGCTACAAGTGAACATGTCTCCTCAGTGAGCAGCTGTAGTTCGTAAATCACCATTTGCAATGTTCTGGAAAATTGTAAATAATGGCAATGGCTTACTATTTGTATGGCAAAATTTGTACCAACTCCAAGTCCTTACAGTGTATATTAGTAAGTGGTGCATCGCGCCACCAGATACACTGCTTGTATCCCTTCGGAATGTTCACAGGTTCAAATGTTGCAGTATCGGTATTGCTATTTTGAACATTTACTGACGTTTTCTTATTCATAGGTGTTTGACCTGTTCAGCAAAATTGCAAATGATGGCAATCGCTTACTATTTGCACGGAAATATTTTGACTAACTCTAATCCCTTTCACTATACATTAGATTAGTAAGTGGCCACAAGAAACACTGGTGCTATAGATAATACTAATAACTAATCAGATACAATAATGCACAGCGGTAACATATTTAAATTGCAAACCTCATAGTGGGAAATGAGGCCATTATGAAGTTACCTCATCGAAACAAGTCAACCTGCCCCAGCCATAAACTCCATCTCGAGAGCACCCAAACAGTGGGTCTGACACATGATAATTTAAATGTCTTCTTCTCACCCCAGTGGACCCAAACCCACCATTGCCAATAAATTTTGACCACATTAGTCCTCAATAACCATCATAACACCATATCTTTCCTGCCTATTTCTGCTGGCAAAAAAGCAGAAACAATGGCTCATGGGCAGACTCAGTTATAATCAAATCTCCACAATAGTGCTACTCACCTCCATTGGCTTTGTGAGGCACAGTCCTTGGAAAACCTGTGTAGTATATGGCCTCTGCCTGCTTTTCCATTTGGCTGCTCAAATCACCAATTGTCAGACACTAATGCAGAGACGAGGGAAGGACTCCGTGCCGGCACAGGGCCACCACTCTACCTGATAGATTTAAAACTGCATTGAACCATGGAAATACAGCTTTATGTTTCAAAGTGGAACAGGCTTCTTCCACAGGTCCACCCATCCACATCTCCCACTATGTTTTACTGCTTAAAGAGATTGTCTCAATTCTAGCTATTTTGCTGCAGGAAGCTCACAGCTCCTCACACTGCACTGTGGCTGGAATTGGTACTGCAGGCTGAGTCTTTCTAAAGCCCTACATAAGAGCCCGGAAGCTCTTGAACGAAAAAGAAAGCACAGCCCTGAATCACCCATATAAAAAGCCAGCCTGCCAACCCTACCCATCTCCGACCCGGTACACTATCCCCCCGTTTGCCTGAACCCTTAGCTAGGAATGTCCACAGCCCATCTCATGATTCCCTGCATCTAGACAGACTCTGCTCACACGGAATCAGACTTATTAAGCAGATTGCTCTATTTATGAAATCTGCTCACTTGTGAAATAAAATTCATTCTCCTGTTCATCTCAGCTTTCCAAATTACATACTGCTGTACTTGGCAAGTGTAGACAACATTCACGTTAGCAAACTCCAGGCAGGCATGCATAAGCCCTAGTACATTGTAGAATCAGAGCAGTGTTCTTGCAGTTGCTAACAAAATAAGGGATGCTTAGTACTCCAAGCTTGTTAAAGGAAGGCTCCAATTTCATGTAAAATAAATGTTTTGCTTTTATAATATACATTTTTGTAAATTTCTAAAATAATGTTGCAGTTCCTCAGAATTTTCAGCTCCTTAACTTGTTGTCAGTAGATGGGAGCATTCCTGTTTATACCAAGAGGCTGAAACTTTATCCTGATAATGTCCCCCAAAACAGCTGTTGGGCTTCTGCCAATGGCATTTAAAATGCCCAACAATGAGAGGGGGGCTCCCTCTGTCATCTGAAAAGCTTGCTGTAACAAGATCATCGGTGGCTGTTCAGTTGTCATGGCAGCCTGGAACCTTGTGAAGGCCGCCATGGATGCCACGTATTCTTGCCTATTAAGCTATGACTGTGGCTTAATAGAATGCCTGTGTAGCAGGTGGAGGTGTAGCAATTCAGGGTTCAGGATACGATGCAGCAGATGGAGAAACCAAAGTGTACATTTTTTACTAAAGAACACAGACATCAAAATGAAAAATAGAATAATAATGATTCAGCAATTGAATTTTTATCTTCGAGTATTTAAGCACTATCTACTACTAACTAAATGTAGGAATAGAAAAACCTTGTGAACAATCTGTAGTATCATTAATATCTTATGAACAATATCAATATTGGCACCATTTCACATAAATACAGGAACACATAATATAAAAACCCATTTTCTCTTGAGTTAACACTCCACTACTGTCAATACAGTCTATTAGAAATGCAGCTTACAGAATACACTCATGATGTCCCTTTTATCTCAGGCTCCAACACTACCTTAGACACTGTTCCACTCTCTGTTTGGCAATACCTGAACAGGGTGTCCGACCAGCGCAAGCTTATTGACAGCCAAATCCCCCTCAATATGGCTCTGTCATTAACGGAACCCTCAAGAGATTACAGTGGGACATTTAAAATGTGATTTCTCTCATGCGAGCGCTTCTAAAGGAACTAGAGTTGAGCGAACGTACTCTGGCAAGCTTGATGCTCGTTCGAGTATTAGTGTACTCGATGGTGCTCGTTACACAAACGAGCATCAAATCGTGTTCGACCGCGCCCCAGCTTTTGGCTCCTCCCCGCTGTGACGTTCCTGTTTTGGCCCCTCCCCGCCGCGACGCAGCGCGTCATTCCAAAATTTTTGGTCTGGCAGGAAGGGTAAGGGGAGGAGAGGGAGAGGGAGGGGGAGAGAGAGAGAGAGCGAGAGACGAACCAAGGGGGGAAAAAAAATGATCAGGACCCTGCATTCCACATACAAAAATGCTCGAGTCTCCCATTGTAGTCAATGGGGTTCATTACTCGAGCAGAGCTCTCGAATTTTACGAAAAGCTTGACTCGAATAACGAGGACCCGAGCATTTGGGTGCTCGCTCATCTCTAATAGGAACCCATTGGTTCTTTTAGAAGTGCTCTCTTTGAACACACATAAAAAATGCTCATCTTACCGAGCCCTAAAATAGTACCAATGAAGACTATGTTTTGCCCCACAAAAAAAAAACCCTCACACAGCTGCATGGATGTAATAATAAAAAAGTTATGAGAGTCAAAAGATAATGATAGAAAATAATTGTTTTTAAAGTATTTTTTTGAGCAGTACAGCAAAAGAAAAGCTATATAAATTTGATATTGCTGCACTCGTACTAATCCAGTGAAGAAAAATAGCATACATGAACCACGTAAAAACAAACCGAGCCAAATAATGGTGAAATTGTGTTTTTTTTGCATTTCAACCCACTTTGAAATGATGAACATTAAATGTTACTATTGATAACTCTAACTCGTCCCACAAACAAACGAGCCCTCATGTAGCCATCCTGCCAGAAAAAATAAAAAAGTTATCTTTTTTTTTTTGTGGGGAGGAAAACTCAAATTAAATAAAAAAAAAACAAAAAACAAAAAGAGCTGCAGCAGGAAAGGGTTAAAAATGGACAAAGGTTAGAGTGCGATACTTGAGCTAGACAATTCGATACGTTCTGTCCTTTCAGAGACAACAGCCATAAAGTTTCTAACTAATTCAAGGCTCATTAAATTAGTTCTCTTTATTACCCCAAATGATTTCTATTTAGACCAATACCAAATGATGTAGTGATTCATTTCATGTCAGGTTAACCATGGCGGTTATAGATCTGCCTCTCTTGGCGCACCGCTTCTTACTAATTAGTCAAATTCCAGATGACAAGAGTATATACTATATGTTTTCCTGCTTGCATGGCCCAGCACAGCACGTTCAAGTGACTTCTCTGCCTACCAAACTATCGGCTTCTAACTTGTTTCTTTCATCCAGTCAATGCCAGAAGCAAATGTGTATCACAAAAACATCAACCGGCATACAATAGACCTCTAATCTAAGAAGAAAATTGAACTGCTAGTGATATCTGTATTGGCTAACTGAATTGAGTTAAATTGGAAAATTTCAAAGCCGCAGTCTGTATGTCTGTTCTTTAAGCATGGCAGCCGAAAGGAAAAGCACTATGAAAGCTGCAATTTCAAACAACTCAGCCATCAGGGCAATTGCCTATATTCCATTTTCCCCTCCACTTTCTTGGTAAAGTATTGTAGAAGTGTATAACATATCATCATGTAGCTTTTCATTTGCAGAAGAAAATGTATATGTATTAGTACCAGTATTATGAATGGAAGGCTATGTAAAAAATAATCTATTTTGGAGGAAATACAAGGACTTACGTTTCACATTTCGGTGTCACGCGCAACGTTTGGCACATTGTGTTTGCTAGGACTCATTACACTGCAATCGTTTGTGACAAGTAAAGAAATGCATTACATGTTATGGATGTTGCCAAGTTGAAGGTTTGTAAATAGCTCGGGATAAAATACAATATTTGGATACAATGGTTGTCACCAAGATGGGAACATTTTCGTTTTGTCTGTCAATGAATATTCCTTAGTCAAGTTCAGCTCCCATTGTGAGTTCGGAAATGTTTGCTGCCTACATAGCGTTGTGTAGTGATGGATTAGCTTGAGCAGTGATGTAGCTAGAGTTTCTTTCAACTGAAACAATTTATTATCTGTTTATTAGTGCTTACTGAACCAGACTAGACCCATGTGTGGGGTCAAACTTTGCTCAAGGTTCGATTCAATGCAAACCCAAACTTTGGGCAGTTTGTCTTGGGTGAATCTGCTAAATTGTTTATGCTTCTTTTTCCTACATTTGGCGAGTTTCCAAAGAAGGGGAAAGACAACGAAGGAAAACAGGGAGGAAAAAGAAGAAGCAAAAATAAAAAAAAGAAAAAAATGAAGATAAAAGAAGGAAAAAGGGGGGGGGGGGGGCCGCAGGGGTCAGGGGCGGCACGGGGCAGCGAGGGGGAGCGGGGAGGAGAGTGAGAGAGATCCCTCTCTCTCCCTCCCGATCCCCTCTGCAACCCCCTGCTCACCCCCGCGGCCCCCCGAATCTTTAGGGACGATCCGGCAGGTACACGAAAAAGGCGATGCTCTCTTGAGTATATCGCCTTACCAAGTATGCTCGCTCATCTCTAAAAAAGAAGCAAAAAAAGAAAAGGAAAAACAATTTAGCATTCTTCTTAGTTTCCTTCTTTTTCCGTCATTTTACTTCTTTCTTCTTTTTCCTTTCTCTTGTTTTTTCTTCTTCTAGCATATTTGGGGCCATGTGCTGTCTGTGTTAACTCACGGGCAGCGCACAGTTCCATTACAGCCTATGGGGCTATGCAGATTTACAATTTTTTTTTCTACGCACACTACTTGTCCACATAAAAAACTCATCGCATGTCCTATTCCTATCTGAAAAATAGGACACGCTAGTGCATGTCTGTGCACCGTGTCCATGTGAATTGTACAGGTGTCTGTCTGCTGTCCGATGCGAGTCCATCCGAGCCTCTCCGGAGAACTCACACATACAGTTAGTGTTAGCCCAGCCTCAGAGAGATAAGAATTTTTGCAATGTTCATTAAAGGGGTTGTCCCGCGCCGAAACGGGTTTTTTTTTTTTCAATAGCCCCCCCATTCGGCGCGAGACAAACCCGATGCATGTGTTGAAAAAAAAACCGGATAGTACTTACCCAAATCCCCGCGCTCCGGTGACTTCTTACTTACCTTGCGAAGATGGCCGCCGGGATCTTCACCCTCGGTGGACCGCAGGTCTTCTGTGCGGTCCATTGCCGATTCCAGCCTCCTGATTGGCTGGAATCGGCACACGTGACGGGGCGGAGCTACGAGGAGCAGCTCTCCAGCACGAGCAGCCCCATTCAACACGGAGAAGACCGGACTGCGCAAGCGCGTCTAATCGGGCGATTAGACGCTGAAAATTAGACGGCACCATGGAGACGAGGACGCTAGCAACGGAACAGGTAAGTGAATAACTTCTGTATGGCTCATAATTAATGCACAATGTACATTACAAAGTGCATTAATATGGCCATACAGAAGTGTATACCCCAACTTTGTTTCGCGGGACAACCCCTTTAATACTTGTATAAAAGAAATGCCTTTTAAAGGGAAACTTCTACAAAATTATGATTCGCAGCATGCCATGACAGCCATGTTGGGAGTTGACTTTTTGCAATAACTAGCGAGCTACTGGTTGGAGATGACTGATTTAGAGGATATATTAAGAAATTGCCTAAATTGCAATACATAACCCCTCAAGCCACAGGGGATATCCAATAATAATTAGCAGAGCTGCTGTTGTCTACACTTGAAGAACTGTCATCAGATTCACCATGAACCCCAGTGTGCCGATTGTTCTTTTCCAAGAAATTCTTGTGCTTCTTGTACTTCCAATTCTTCCTGTTACTGTAACGTAAATAGTAAACGTCTGAATCTAGGTTTGGTTAAACAGATCTGTATAAAATTCTTTATTGTGTTGTGTTTTTATTTCATAGGTAACAAATATTGGGTATTTAAAGACACAGCATTACAACCCGGTTATCCTCACGACTTGATCTATTTAGGACATGGCATTCCACCTCATGGGATAGACACTGCTGTTTGGTGGGAAGATGTCGGAAAGACCTATTTTTTCAAAGGCGACAGGTATGTAAAATAGGAAGAAGAGAAAATGATTTGCAAAACGATTAAACCAAGTCAAAAAGTTGGAGCTCGCATATGTTATACACTGAAAAAAAGGCCCACTTGCAATATTTTCAGCCATTACATTTCACCAATGAGATTTTAATGCCGGAAAAAGAATTTGTCATGTATTTTGCCTGAGGTGATAGAGCTTATATGGTAGCGGGCAGCTGCTGATAGAAAGTGATTTAAATTAAGGGAAAGCATCGGCAGGCAATTTGACAGGCACAGGAGAGTTTTGTACTTTTTTTTTTTCTAAAATTGAACATTTAATCTATTAACTGTGTCAGAATAAAATATTATATAATTTCTTTCCTGCAAAATATTGAGCAAGATCCTCCGGTTTGGAGCAGAAGTATTGAAAATTAAAAATATGAGCCTTTGCTAGATTTAAAGATGTTGCTCAGCAAATTCTTGCTGTCGTTAATATATTCTGGTATTTGGAAAGCATTAATGTTATTCAGCAATGTGATTATTTTACACCCGCAAGGGACATTTTTCATTATGTTCCAAAATAGTCCATGTTCTTTCATATTGCCAATCCTTTCAAAAGTGAGCGGAGTAAATTATGGTGTGGATGAATTATGTCTAGTTCCACTTTAGAAAAAGGTACTAAATCAAAACAAAGCGACTAAATAAGCAACAAGAAAGTCTTTGGTAGCACATTGGGGGTTAGTCTAGCTCTACAAGCCACGAGCTTGATGAAGAACTAGCTGAAATACTATATATACTCCAAATTGGAAAATGTTTCTGGCAGAAGTTTAAAGAATATATTCTGTAGAATGTAAGTGTCAAACAAAATTGAGGTATCTTGGGCGGGATTATCCTTCTTACTTTGTGATAGGTTTATAGTAAGGGTCTTAGGGTGCCCATACACATTCAATAGCATTTAGTTGACAGATACACTATCCTACCAAAAGTTTTTTTTACACCCCTATCGTAGAATTAGTTGTGTCCTATTAGTATGTCATGTGTACTAAACCATGCTACATAGGATGCAGATCCTTGGAGGTGTCAGCCATAGTTTTGATGGGAAGTGCATGCTATTGGATATGTAAGTTATTCTGCTCTACACAAGCCATTCATCCTGAAATACAATTCATTGGCCTGTCTACAATGGTGCACAGAGAATCATCATTGGACAGTTGAGCAATGGAAGAACATTCTATAGAGTGATGTATCAAACTTCTCCATCTTGAAGTCAGATGGGAATACTTAAGTGTTGAAGATGTATAGGGAACGCATTTTTTTGAGTATGTTGTGACAAGTAAGGTGGGGGTTCCGTTATGGTCTAAGGATGTTTTAGGCGGCATACTCTTGATCTATTGGTTGTAATGGCAAGAACCATGAACATGGAGGTGTACTGTGACATTCTAGAAAATTTTGTGCTTCCAACAATGTGACAATACTCTGGAAGTGGTCAGCAATACTTCCAACAAGACAATGCACCTTGTTACAAATCCAACGCTGTTTTATATTGGTTTGAGGATATGGATGTTCAACTATTGGACCAGCTGCACAGGGTCCCGACCTAAACCCTACTGAACATCTTTGGGACGAACTGGAATATTGGGTCTAGAAATATTAACAGTGTCCATGTTCTTCTGAGAGAACTTGCCAAATGTTTGTTGGATGCATGGAGAGAAATACCAGCTAAAGTGTACCAAACACTAGTAGAAAGTATGCCAATATCATTAGGGTCAAAAGAGGACCCACTCAGTATTAACATATGTAAATAAATATAACTTTTGATTCTTGTTTAGGTGTCTATTTGCTACTAGTACTATATTTCTCCTGACTCCCCTTGAATGCTTGGTTCGGCTGTGCATTTATCTGTTTCCCATCGAGACAGTGGAGAAAGCCATTGCCAGACAACTCTAGCTGTGACTTAGATCCAGGCAGAACAAAAGAATCAGGCATTGAAATTAAGCCTGCTTGATCCTTCTTTCCCCACATCATCTGTCGAGAGAAAGTTGGGAGGCCCACATACATATTCGACAGTTGGCCGGTCCCAGACAAATTTTGTCTTGTTTGTATGGAAGCCTATAGTCTTTCAAGAATGACTGTACAAGTAAACCAAAGATAGGATAACAAAGCAATAGCAAAATGTATGTACAGTATTATGGTTAAGATAATGGTTTATTGATGAAGACATCCACTAAAAATAGTAGATTTATCATTATGTAATAAAGAGACAGACGCTGATCTTTGTGTCAATAGACATCATATCTTCTCAAAAAAATATGAGTTTATCATAAATAAAAACTCATTACAGTACTTGGAAAACTTGAAATTACCAGAACGTCTACTTTAAAGATATTATCCCCATTCAGACAGATATGGCACATATATTTAATTGGAAAGTATGTAATGTAAAATCAAGAGCTCTATCTGGAAGTACCAAACACTGTTAACACTGAGTGGTGTAGATATCTAATAACTGTATTAGGTGCCTTTATCATATTTTGCTTATACACTGCAGCTGATATAGGATGCCCTCAGAGGCAAGAGGTTATCTAATTTGGTACACACCATTTTTATGATTCGATGAGATAGTCAATTACTAGAGATGAGCGAGCACCAAAATGCTCGGGTGCTCGTTACTCGAGTCGAACTTTCAGTGATGCTCGAGAGTTCGTTTAGAGTAACAAACCCCATTGAAGTCAATGGGCGACCCGAGCATTTTTGTATATCGCCAATGCTCGCTAAGGTTTTTATTTGTGAAAACCTGGGAAATTCAAGAAAGTGATGGGAACGACACAGCAACGGATAGGGCAGACGAGGGGCTACATGTTGGGCTGCATCTCAAGTTCCCAGGTCCCACTATTAAGCCCTCTCATCTGATTGGTCCAGCTGAGCCAAACAGAGGCAGCAGTCACACACCCATTCATAAATTCATGAAAGGGTGTGTGAGTGGAATCTGCCTCTGATTGGTCAGGCTGTGACCAATTAGAGGCAGCTCATTCAGCAGGCGGGGATTTAAAATCCCCGGCTGCTGAATACTACTCACAGCTGTTCAGAGCAGTTCAGGAGGACTGCCGCTGGCCACGCTGAACTCCGTCTGCCGGGACCAGGTGAGTATATATATATATTTTTTTTTTACACATTTCTGGATGAATTGCAGGGAAGGGCTTATATATTTAACCCCTTCCCGACAATTCATCCCCTGATCGCCGGCAGCCCATTGCTTTTAATGGAGCCGGCTGTATTGCCGGCTCCATTGAATTCAATGGGCTAACATCGTTCTGCCGGGACAAGGTGAGTATATATATATATTTTTTTTTTTTACACATTTCTGGATGAATTGCAGGGAAGGGCTTATATATTTAAGCCCTTCCCGACAATTCATCCCGCGCTCGCCGGCAGGCCATTGCTTTCAATGGAGCTGGCTGTATTGCCGGCTCCATTGAATTCAATGGTCAGTGCTCGTTTAATGGAGACGAGTACCGCGTGGTGCTCGTCTCGAGTAACGAGCATCTCGAGCACCCTAATACTCGAACGAGCATCAAGCTCGGACGAGTATGCTCGCTCATCTCTATCAATTACCAACTATGTAATTTAAGACCCCTATACATTAGGCAAAAGTCATCCGAACCTGCCAATTTCGGCAGTACTAGCAAACTATCTTATGTGCATGGGGACCTCATGACTTTTCCATCACAAACATTGTGGGAAAAAAGAACAATCAGGCATGTTGAATTTCAATCCCTGGTCTTTTTGTTCTTTTTGAAGATAAGCCACCACAAGAGGGGTTTGGTTGTAGCTTTATCCCCTTTGCCTATGAAAAACACATCAATGCCTAACTGAGTGTTGATGTGTGTAGTAGAGTCAAGAGAAAAATAGCATTTGATCAACAGCAATGGAATGTGTATGGGCACCATTACATTGCTTTTGGTCTATCTCTAGGCGAGATTTGTTGAGGAGTAGAGAATATAAAAGACAAAATCTTTACCCCAACATCATATAGCCAATCAGAATCAAAAGCTTCCTTTTATGCAAATGTCAAGACAAACAATTCATTACTTATTGCTTACATCTTCATCTATGACTTTTTCTAATGACTGCCATCCTTTGTCTTAAAGGCTAGATACATGGTGATCATAATTAAACCAAAGTATTCAGAGGTCTATAGCAAATCAATATGTGGCAGAACCCAGTATAAACATTGGTGTGTATACTGAATGGTGCAGTGGTGGGGGGAGGGTGATCAGATTTCTCAAAGAAAAGAAAATAGTACAAAATCTTGCCGATTGTTGGCACTGTTAGAATAGAATTAATGGCTAAGAACCATCCATTGTGATTTGGGACTGGATTATTACTCAGTGATTTGTCATATGGGAAAAAAAACAATAGGTATAGTTCAAAGTGTGCTACTTGCATATGTTTGATGTATTTGTTACCTCCTCACTGAAAAGTTTAATCAGCAAGACACGTTCCGGCAATGTAAGAGTCATAACACTGCAGTCGTACTGTAACAATCTGAATAACAGTTCTACAGTATCCAGGTGCATTATATACTTCATACTATTAGGCCTCATGTCCACGGGGAAAATAAGATCAATCTGCAGCGGATCCCTCCTGCCCCGCGGACATGAGCGCTGAAAATAAGAATTTAAAAGCATTTACCTATCCGGCGCGGGCGGGGAAGGTCAGCTGTTCCTCACGGCCGGATCTTCATTTTCGGCCGGCAGATGAATTCGTCACGCCGGCGGCACGTCGCCGGCACGTCGTCGACGTGCCGCGCGCATGCGCCGGGCACATCCGCCGAGCCGAAGCAAGAAAGATGCGGCCGTGAGGAAGAGAAGACCTTCCCGGTCCGCTCCGGATGGGTAAATACTTTTAAATTCCTATTTTAGGTCTCCCGCGGATCCGGACGGCTTCCATAGGCTTCAATAGAAGCCCGCGGGAGCCGTCCCCGCGGGAGACCCGCACGAAAATGGAGCATGGTCCAGATTTTTTCATGCTCCATTTTTTTTAAAATCCCTTTTATTGACCATCCGCGGGTATTTATCTACCCGCGGGTGGTCAATGCATCCCTATGGGATGCGGATCCGCATGCGGGAGATCCGCTGCGGATCTTAAATCATATTTTGCCCGTGGACATGAGCCCTTAGGCCTCATGTCCACGGGGAAAATCAGATCCGCTGCAGATTCTACATGTAGAATCTGCAGCGGGTCCCTCCTGCCCCGCGGACATGAGCGTTGAAAATAGCAATTTAAAAGCATTTACCTATCCGTAGCGGGCGGCGAAGCTCTGCTCTTCCTCACGGCCGGATCTTCATTTTCGGCCGGCGGATGAATTCCTGACGCCGGCGGCACGTCGCCGGCACGTCGTCGACGTGCCGCGCGCATGCGCCGGGCACATCCGCCGAGCCGAAGCAAGGGAGATGCGGCCGTGAGGAAGAGCAGAGCTTCGCGGCCCGCTGCGGGTGAGTAAATGCTTTAAATTCCTATTTTAGGTCTCCCGCGGATCCGGACGGCTTCCATAGGCTTCAATAGAAGCCCGCGGGAGCCGTCCCCGCGGGAGACCCGCATGAAAATGGAGCATGGTCCAGATTTTTTCATGCTCCATTTTTTTTAAAATCACTTTTATTGACGATCCGCGGGTATTTATCTACCCGCGGGTGGTCAATGCATCCCTATGGGGTGCGGATCCGTGCGCGGGAGATCCGCTGCGGATATTAAATCTCATTTTGCCCGTGGACATGAGCCCTTAAGGTACAGCCACACATATTCCCCTGGTGGCAACATTTGGTACTGTTTTTTCTTCAAGGAATCTAAACCCCATACCCTATGAATATACACACCAACCTGTATTGGGTTCCGCCCCATAGTTTCTTTCCTAGAGACTTCTGAATACCTCTAGATTATCTTATTCGGTGTTCACAAAGAAACATTATTGATGCCACTTCTATGAGAGAGAACCTATAGGAACATAATATAGCTTCTAATGATGTAGTGGTTGATACCGTACACTGACAAACATAATTTGCACAGTAGACGTAATAGTTATAAGCATAGTGATTGGATATGAAGGTTGTCAATGCAATGTGGTTGGTCCAGGGCTAATGCCGCCCAAAATATTCCTGAATCTTTAGAGATTCCCTTCAGTGGAAGAGCTTTACAAGAGTGAAATGGAAAGTGACAATTGGACACCAATGTTTGGGAGAGCAAATTTTTGCCCTTTTTTAATTCAAATCATATAATTATAATACTATTATATGACCATTCCTTGATTGAGAACGTTTTTGAAGACTGGGAAGTGAGTAAGTAGTGTTGAGGGAACTGAATCAGTAGAACCCTGTTTTAGGTAGAACTTTCCTAAAAGCTTGGTTTGAGTATTATACAGAGCTTCTATTAATCTTAGATAGAGTTATACACCAGTTTTAGGGGTTTTAGTGAACTTCTGGTTCAGTTCAAACTAATGCAAACCAAACAAAGCTTTCTGCAAAACTTTAGAGCACTGGCCGAACCAAACTTTTCAAAAGTTTGATCATCACTAGTGGTGAGGATAACCTATTATGGATTCTGGAATGTCAATGATAATTAATTTCACATAATCAATTAGATCAGTATGAGGATGAGGACATACCTATTTAAGAGGACAAAGCCTACTCATGAACATAATGAGCATTCAGAATATCTTTGAAGTATAATGAATGTAATAAACATATTTGGAATGAACATAATATAAAACTTTTCAGGTGAACTGTGGATACACTGAATTTAGAGGCTTGAAACTCTTGAATAAATATTATTTTTTTATAATGCCAGCAGAAGCTGTTCTATTGAGTTCATAACAAGATTAACCTTACAATGTGGCACAGAAGTTTACTTAAAGCCCATCTTCCATAGTAAATCATTATCTGCATATTTCTACAGTTAACAGACCATTAATGCTCTTATATACAGATAATTCCCATACCAATGTCATCTGTGTGTGGTATGGCATTTCATGCAGCAATCCAAGTAAGACATATGGGACAAGATAATATTAAATCTCTTCATTAAATCAAGTTGTTCCATGCATTATCCAGATGCCTTGATTTAATATCCATCTAAAGTAATAAGCATTTATTGGCATATGAAGTAGCTAGCTATGTAGTTGTTGATTCATTTTGAAGAGTCATTACGGTGAGGATAATCATTCTTTAGTTCTAATTATAATACTCAGTAATCATGCGCTTTCCAAAAATAGTGTGTGGTATCACAGGAGACTTCAAAGAACACTTCAACACTTCAGCTCATCAGTGTCCCAGCTTGTAGGAATGATGGATCTGTTTCAGAATTTCAGCTTACTTTAAGTCTAAGAAATGATGTTAAAGGATAACTCAATGCAAATATTTAAAGGGTTTTCCAGTTGTAAAGTATTGATGGCCTATCCTCAGGAGAAGTTATCATTAGTAGATTAGTGGAGGTCTGCTGCTCGGGACCTCCTCAGTATAGGTCATGAATAGTAGATTGGCTGAGGTCCATTGGCTAGGACTCCTGCTGATCAGCTGTTCACAATCATGTACCGAACTGGATTTTGAAGGAAGCTGAGAGCTCGGTTCTTACTTTAGTGGCCAGACTTGGTATGGCATGACAAGTTCCCACTGAAATAAAAGGGAATTTTGCCTGCAATACCAAGCCTGGCCACCGCAGTGGGGATGGAGCTTTCTGCTTACTGCAGAAATCACTGGCCTGGAAAAGAGCTGATCTGTGGCCCCTGAATCTTTTGGCATGAGCGGGCATGTACTCGAAAATGGCAATACTCGCTCAAGTAATTTGCCTTAGAGAGTACACTCGCTCATCTCTAGAAGGGACCCATTGACTTTTCTGTGAGAGTGCTATTGACATGTTCTGTAACCTACATGGAGGTAATTGTGCAAGGAGTGGGACAAGGTGAACTGTAACCTTCACTTATTGATAATGGTGGATCCTATGTTATTTATATATACACCACCTTTCCCCAAAAATAAGCCCTACCCTGATTTTTCAGGATTTGGGGGGGGGGATTAAATTTATAAGCCCTACCCTGAAGGACTGTGAGGATTTCCTTGATTGAGCAGAAAAAAATCTACAAAATGTTGAAGGAAAAGAAATGTCCAGTGTACCTGTAGAAGCAAAGGAATGGAAGCATGTGACCCAAAGAAGCAGGTGGTTCAGGTATCAGCCATCAGCCTGTGATGATAATGAGATGACTACTGAAAAGTTTTCTCTCAGAACAGGAAGCATCAGAATATTATTAGGCTAAGTGCTCAATATGAAAACTGCAGGATTTTAGGATTTTTGTGACATTAATAATTAAAGAAGAAATCCCCAAATATTACTAAACAAATAGCTTTGACCTAAACACTTGATTTATGCTAAGATCATTTTCTGATGACACCTCAATTATCCACAGGTCTGCAACCAAAAAATCTGCATAGGATTTTCTTACTGTTTCTTATAGATTTTTACTCACTGAAACCTGGAAAAACACTAAAAAAATGCTATCACGTCTAACTTTTTTGCAAAACTCATGTTTTTAGTTTAGTTATTTTAGTTAAGCTTGAAATTTTCCTTTAACCTGAAAGCTGATATCCTATTTTTCATTCTAAAAATCATATCCAATGATGATTTCTTACTTTCATTTAATATTTATAAGACTGATACTCAAAAATAATAAAAAGAGAAAATGAGAGAAGGGTGGGTGGGTTTGGCAGTGTGAGAAAGCTCAGCTGATCATGTCCTAACAGGTTTATTTTGTTTGTAATGAAAGGTGAGGAATCTTACTGACTGGGTTGAGCATGTTTAGACATGTTCTCTGGAGTTTAACAATAGCAACCTGCTGTCACCTGGAACATCATTTGCTTGGTACAGATACTGAGAGAAGGAATTCACTTAGTTTTTCTTCAAAGAGAGAATTCTCATTTTTTGTAATGATGTTCAAGGGCTCATGAAGTGCTAGAATACAATCCATCTGAGTGGCACCTATTCAATGATTCATCCAAAACAAGCCTCAAAGCAGTCTTGCTGCATAATGGGAATACATGTGCATCACTTCCTATAGGCCACTCAGTGCATTTGAAAGAAAACTATAACGATTTGGCTGTGATTCTTAAGAAAATAAACTATCAAGAACATCGCTAAATGGTTTGTGGAGACTTCAAAATACTAACCATATTGTTGGGCCAGCAGGCTGGTTATACAAAATATCCCTGCTTCCTATGCTTGTGGGACAGTCAAGCCAAAGACCTCTATTGGACAAAAACTGACTGGCCACTGCAAGGTGCCTTAACCCCCGTTGAAAAAAATGTCATTAATACTACTTTGGTTCCACCTGAAAAGATTTTATTACCACCTCTTCACCTTAAATTAGGGCTTTTGAAGCAGTTTGTTTAATCACTGGCTAAAGATGGGGAATGTTTCATATATCTCTGTTCCAAGTTCCTAAAACTGTCTGAAGCCAAGTTGAAAGAGGGACTTTTTACTGGCCCTGACATATGAAAACTTTTATCTGATCCCCTCTTTCAGTAACAATGGGTGAAAAAGAAAAAGAAGCGTGGGACTCTTTCAAGGATGTAGTGCACAAGTTTTGGGGAATACTAAAGACCCTCTCTACAAAACCATTGTACAATGTATGTGGGCTGCGTTTAAAGCCCAAGGATGCAAGATGAGCTTAAAGTTCATTTTTTAAACTCCCATGTCAACTATTTGTGATATTTTTTATCTCACTCATATGCATTTGTAATGTAAACCCCTCATATATTGCAAAAAACTGTATGTGATGGGGGAAAATGGGAGGTCATTTTTGGATTCAGCACCCTAGAAAACATAAAATTTACCTAAAATATCCCATGCAGCTGAAAAAAAATGTTCTTTTGTAGACCTGTGTTTTGAATGATTTTGTAAAGTTACATATAACTAGTATTGTGGTTTCCTATATTGTGTAATTTACTGCACACCATGTAAATAGTGGTAAATAACATTTCAAAGTGTTGCCAGTAAGGCCGCCTGCAGACGGGCGGAGTGCGGAAATTCCGAGGCGGGATTTCCCACGGAATTTCCGCCTTTGGAAGCTGCCATAGGATGGCGTTAGCAAACGCAATCCTGGGCAGACGGCTGCGGTTTGTCCGCGCGAAATATCGCGCGGCAAACAAACCACAGCATGTTCTATTCCTGTGCGGGGCACACCGGCCGCCGGCTCCGGTCCCTCACCGTCAGTCACCGGCCGCCGGTTCCGGTCAGCGCATGCGCCGGCTGCCCAGCAGCCGGCACATGAAAGATCCGGAGCTGCGGGGCGCGGGTGAGTACGCGCTGCTCTCTGCAGGCGCTCGGGTCAGGTCGCGCGGCGAGAATTCTCGATGCCGGATCCGACCCGGCCGTCTGTAGGCGGCCTAAAATGGATTAAGAAATTGCTTACTTAATTGGTTGTGAAGGACCTAGTTGAAGAATTACTGTTTTACCTACTAGAATGTTCTCATGGTCTTCTTGTCTCTATACTATTGTAGCTTCTGTATCTTTAGTGTCATTTCTCATTTGACAGCGTGTAGTTACGATGAAATACGATAAGGAATTCTGATTTCCTAATTTAACACTTTCCATTATCCAGTGATGTTTAGGGTTTACATGACATTTTGTGTTTGAGGGTTCTAGGAAGCAACTTTTTAAAACAACTGACCCTCTTCTGAGACTCTATGGAGGTATGGATTCACATGGAGTTACTTTGTTTCAGGTACTGGAGATATAATGAAGAAATGAGAGTTATGGACCCTGGTTACCCCAAATCAATCACAATATGGAAAGGGATCCCAGAATCACCTGAAGGGGCCTTTGTTGACAAAGAGAATGGTATGTATAACTATTAGACAGTTTATCTTGCTAGTATATCAGACATCACATAAACATGACCATATTACCAATTTTTACAACTCACAGGAACGTCTAAACAAGTTTATCAAAGTGGCTCAGGCTATCTGCTAAATTTGACAGGTCTTTAGACACTTTTGTCTAACATTTAACCACCTATTAGTTGCGCCTACATTTTGTGGCAAAGCATTGGCAATTTTGGCACACATTGCATTTTAAACTGTGGCTTTTACCATTGTTATATTGTGGTGCTATGCTCTAAGGTTCCTTGCACTAATATGCCAGCTGCCAATGCCTCCTGTATTATGTCACCATTTAGTAATGTGGCCCCATTTACTAATAGTCTCTCTCAGGTGGCCTCACTAAATAATAGTCCCCTTCATGTGGCCTTGGCCCTATTTAGTAATAGTTAACCCCTTTCTGAATGTCCAGCCAGGAAACAAGTTCAAAGCATCTTCTTCTCCCTATCAAACTGTCTATCATACATTCCGGACACAGCACATTGTAAGCAGAGGACCCCTCCCATGGGAACCATGGGAAGGGAGACAGATTATCTTCTGCATAGAATGCCCTACAACTGGAACATGTGAGAGACGAAAAGAGTGATATAAGAGGTTGCTTTGAAGATACTGCCTGGCTGGGTATTCAGAAGCGGATCCCGGACAGACCAGCTGATAGTGTGAGTGAGATCAAAAGTTGCTTTTAAGTGGCTGTCTGGCCAAATGTTTGGAGGTTTGCCCCTACTGTGGGTTGGGGCCATTCCATATCATGCCCCACTGTTGCTTGATTGTTTTTTACCCACAATTACTATTGCTATTAAAAAATTTAAAAAAAAACTGCTTGCACCAGCCTTGAAAGGTAATTAATAATTGGGCCGATGGTGTACTGACTGGGTGGCAACCCTAGACTTCTGTAAAACAGAGATATCCTTCAAGTTGCCATATTTAAGGATGTTGTTTATCTGTATTATGTATGCCACATTGATTAGAAGCAAAGTTGAGGAAACCCACTGAAACACATAATCCAGATAATAAAGGATTTACCATGGACTATGTATGTAAAAGAAGACTAAAATTATGACAACTGCAAAAAATGGCCAAATTTAAATCAAAATTGACAATGAGGTCATAGAATGCGTGCAAGACTTCATCTTCCTTGGCTCAAAAATTGACCAGGCTCGAGAATCTATGCCAGAGATAAAACGTAGAATAGCACTGGGGCGAAGCGCAATGCTAACATGGACAAAATCTGGAAAAGTAGGTATATCAGTATAGCAACTAAATGTAAGATAGTACAAGCCACTGTTTCCCCCACAGCCATGTATAAATGTGAAAGCTGGACTGCGAAAAAAGCTAATAGACGGAGGATTGATGTGTTTGATCTGTGGTGCTGGCGATAGCTGCTGCGCATGCCCTGGATGGCGAGAGTAACAAACAGAGAAGTCCTGAATCATATAAGACCCGATATATCATTGGAGGCCAAGATGGCCAGACTCAGACTCACGTATTTTGGCCATGTAATGCGAGCACAGTTGCTAGAAAAATCTATAATGCTTGGACAGATCAGAGGCAAAAGAAGACCCGGCCGCCAAAGGACACGATGATTGATACTGTCAGAGCTGATACTGTCATGGATATCATACAATTGAAAGAAGCAGTGCAAAACGGAAAAACATGGAGGGAGCTCGCCTTTAGGTTTGCCAGAGGTCGTGAACGACTAAATGGTTAACAACAACAACATGTACATATGTTCACTTAACCAGTTGCACCAATCACACAACCATACAAGGTTAGAATAAAAGTGCCCACACACTTTAACAACTGTCAGATGAATGATCGTTCATCCGACAGTCATTTTCCCCAGCTGCCCCATACACACTAATGTTGTAGTTAAGCGACAGGGCAGGCAGACAGCTATGGCATTGGCTTATCACTCAGGAACCATAGGATCTTGCATTGAAATTCAACGTGACCCGATCCTGCTTTCTCTTAACATCATCTGTTGGGGGAAAGTTGTGCGGTCCCCATACACAGTAGAGAGTTGTCCAACCCCACCGTTAGCAGTGGGTTCAGAAGACTAAACTCTAATCTATATGGGGACCTTATATTAACTCTATATTGTTCCTTTCTAATCAACAAACAATACATGAGGAAGCACTCTTTTGTATACATTGTACCTGTTTGTTTTCCCATACAATTGCCTACACTTTCAATAAACATCCTTGATATATTTTAGTAACATATATGTTTGGCCCCTAGACAAAAATTGAGTTCAGGATAGGTGATGAGTTGTTTTGATGGTACAACCCCTTTAATACATCTGGGTCTTGCATCACCTTTGGTCCTCCTTCCATGCAGTTACACCTGGCTTATCTTGGGTCGGAACCGTGTTGATATGGACACACAGTAATACACTAATGAGAATCCATAAAGTGTAATATAATATTTAATAAACCAAGATAGAATCCATTCTAAAATGTGTCTTTTAATATCTTTCCAGGCTTCACTTACTTCTATAAAGGCAAAGAATACTGGAAATTTCACAACCAGAGACTGAAAGTAGAACCTGGATACCCACGGTCAATTCTTAAAGATTACATGGGATGTGAGACTTCAGTTGACCGAGACAAAGATCGAACCAGTACTCAAGATGATGTAGACGTTGTCATGAAGCTAGACAACACAGACAGCACTGTGAAAGCCATAGCTATCGTAATTCCCTGTATCCTGGCTCTGTGCCTCCTCGTTTTGGTTTACACAGTGTTTCAATTCAAAAGAAAAGGAACACCCCGTCACATACTGTACTGTAAACGCTCTATGCAAGAGTGGGTGTGATATAGGGATTCTTATTGTAGAAATTTGAGGTTACTTGAGATTCAACATCAGAGCTATTATGCTGTTCCCTAGCTAAACACAGGCATCTGTGGGCCAGGGTCATATGGCTGATCTTTAAAATCCAAGAGGTTTTGTGTCCTGCACTTGAGTGGGGATTCAATCATCTGGGGAGCTTCCATGAAATACAGTTTCTGCCATTCCTCCAGTTTTTTTGTATTTCTTTCTCATTCAGTTTTACGCCTTTCTCTGGAGGCAGACTTTGTGTCCAGATGTAAAAGGAGGAGGTAGAATAAATCCTGAAAGCATTAATTTTTATTTTCAAGTTCCTCTAGTTTTTGAAGACTGCAGATCCTCTTCGAAAAGTTTTACACTGCAGTTCGCAAGCATCAAATCAACAGAAGAATCACCGAAAATGAACCTTCGACAGAGTGTGAAGACCCAAAACAGCTTTGTTTCCAAAGAGGATTGATTCTCTGTCTGCTATGGCTAGATGCCCACAACTAAGCTTGTGGGAGAACAACGTGATGTGGGACCATGAGACTGTTTGGACAGACTTTTTTTCTTTTTCCAACAAACAAGGGGCCAAATTATCTGCAATACAGTAACAGCCTTAATGATACATTCATTTTGTGTTTTATACAACTTTTTCTGAGCTTTGTCCAAAATGTTTTGAACACATTTTTAGTCATTAATATACTGAACAAAAACTTCTGTGCTTTACTTTTTTTTTATATATATTATTATTTTGCGTCATGATATTTGATCAACTGCCTAGGGCACTTACTAGGTCTGACAGGAACAATCATTTGGAACCTTGGCGGGAAGCAGAATGTCTACGAAGTGCATTGCTATGAGCTGCGGCAAAACGGCAGTCCTGTTGTGAAGGAAATTGCAACGAGTATTGTAACCCTTTGAGAGCTATTGTATCAATTCTTCGATTTCAATGGACTTCACCGGCTTGTTGGTTAAACGGTATGAATGTGCGGAAGAATTACTATAAATAAGAGTTCAGTATTTTGATAAAGAAATTTCAGCTCTGAACAGATTTGAAAAGGTATTTTATTGTAGAGTATAGAGATACAGTATAGAGCAGGATATGTCAAGGGAGATCGAGGTCATGATTGGTAGGAAAGACGAAGTGGTGGAACGAAGCTGTTGCACAATGTCTGATTTGCCTTATACGATTCCATCTGGGCACAAGTAATGTCAATACCAGGGGGAGATCTATATACTAGAAGTATCAAGCTAATTCGTCCTTGAATTGCATGTTTACTATAGTTCTCAAAGGGCGAGGAGTTGATGGAAACTCAGCAGAGGCACACCAGAGTAGGAGTAGCACCAAAGCATTTTCTTCTTGTCAAACATATTACATTCATCGTTCCATCTGATCTCCAGCGTTCAGTCCTTGTTTCTTTTCATTTTTTGGCGTTCCAAGAGGAGAGTCAGTGAGTGACATCTCTATGGAAGTTCTTACAACTGCTTTTTGCAGTATTATACTTTACAAGCACTATGCTATAAACACTTAATGAAGGGTATGTTGGATGTAGTTGCAGTGTGGTCAGCTGGCTTCATCTTAAAGTCAGCATGTGGGAAATGGAGTGTTCTATGGAAACAGTATGCCTTTATCCAAACTTGTGTCCTGTTGACTGTCATGATTTAAACATTGTCGTTTTATAGAAAGCTTGCTGTGTAAAACGGAGCACCGTTCTTGCTCTTTGTGCCCTCTGACCTTTAGCGTATGTTAAGCAAGAGAAACTTATACTTAAGATGTATGGCGAATGCAAGTTGTAAATGAATGACCATTTATAAATTAAGTTTGTCTAGTAAATTTATAACACATAGAGTGTGCGCATATACTCGCGTTTCAATATAGCATATTTTTTTTATTCAAGAGTACTTGAATTTTTAAAGAAAATATGTATATGGCTGGGTGGAATAATTTGCACACAAATGTCTATGTGGGCATATAGTATATAGCACATTGTATTGCTGCCTCATCCCTGCAATGTTACTTACTGAAGATAAACATATGCTAACTACAACCTTACTGCTCCATTTTTAATTTTTTTTTCCTTACGCAATAAAATCTTCACCTTTATCATTTCAACCGTGTAGAACCACATCACACAAAAATATACAAACCAAGTTCAATTATTACAAACATACTTCAATTAGGGGTTGTTGCAAACCCCATTACTGTCCCCCAGTGTCAATGAACAATTACTTCTTTTTTGTGCAATGGTTGTTGCAAACCCCATTACTGTCCCCAAATGTCAATGAACAATTACTTCTTTTTTGTGCAATGGTATACTAATAAAGCTTTAGCTTATTTTACTATTTTTATTAAAAACACCGTTAGAATTTATTCTTTTAATATTTTGATAGTGAAGAACTAAATCATAGTTTCCCCCTACAAATATGAATGGCATATTCATCCTGCGGCTCCTTGGTTTTTCTGACCAAGCAACGCTCTTGTCTAGATGCTGTATAGTTTAATTCAAGTAGCTGGGCTTGTGTTGCCATTGTACACAGTTCTGGACTGGGAGTGGAGTTGTGTCAAGGAAACGTCAAGGGGTTGTCAGGTTGATATTGGTATGCTGTTGATATGCCATCAACGTCTTTGGTGGGAAAATCCATTTAAAATGCCCATGTGCTGAAAGATGAGTTATTTTATATCAAGATTTATGGTTGTTTTAGGTAGTTTGCGGGAGCAAAGCATGGTTACCACGATATATAGCAGTAAAGTATTTGGTTAAACTGTGTCAAATTTGCGCAGCGGGTGAATTTAAACATTGCACCTTCTACTTTGCTCAGATTATTGCCTATTAAAATAGTACAGTTTATGATAAAATATTTTGGAATATTGTCATTATATAGATGTATATAAAATAAAGTAAATGGACCATGTGATAACATGGCAAAGCTACAGTAATATCACAAAGATAGTTGTTTAAGTTGTCCCTATATTGGGAATCCTATGGGCACAATTTGCTCACCCTGCTCAACAGTGAGAATAAATTGGTATAGCAGTATTTGAAAACCTGTAAAAAATACTATTAGAGTTTCTAATAGTTGTATAGCACCAACTTCATATATCAGATCATATTGAATTTTTTATCTTACAGCCCAACTTCACTCAGAGTAGGGCCAATAACTTACTGCCCCATGTCATACTTATAAGGGTCCAGTTAGTTGAGACATGGGGTGTTATTTGTCAATACTAGTGTAGTCATTGCTGTTATTGGCATGTGTACCAGGTTGTGAGTGATAAGGAGGGACCGTAGGAATGAGGAGCCATTGGCTCCAGCACCAAGATTTTAGAATTAAAGGGGTTATCTCATCAGAGACAACCTCTTTCAAAATGCAGTTTCTAGGGCAAACAGCTGATCGCCCTAAGTGTTAATCCCGCCACTCCTAACAAACAGCTGATTTTACCAAGGTAAGCCACAACCAGCCAGAGATTATCTCAACAAATGTGGTATTCCAATAACCATTCCAACGAATGAAATCTGCCAGAACAGGAACTGCTGTAACAGAGTGACTCTCCGTTCCAGGTCATAGATAGGGTTCCCAACTCCATTACGTTCCTATACCCTAATAGGCTATACTGTATGAACAAGGGTTCTGATCTTGGAACAACCCCTTGAAGCTTCAAAAACAATGTGAATACATAATTTGGCAGCAGACTCAGTGATGGTGGTTATGGAGAGTGGGTTGTTAACCAGCAGTAGCAGTGGCTGGATCAGTAAGGCTTATATTTGGGCCACTACACTACAAATATAGGGCTTTTTAGCCATTACTTTGTGAGGGGGGCATCAAATAAAATATTAACCACTGGTGAAAGAAATTGTAGCATGGACTCTGCTTTAGTGATTTTCTTTACCTAACAAAGGATGCTTTAACACAGGATGACTGTTGAGCTCTTAAGCGCCCAACACATGTCCCAAAAATGATTACTCCTGTGCATTCACACAGGAGCGATAATTACTCATTGAATGGAGGCAGGGTGTGCCAGAGATCTCTTCCAACCACCCGTCTCCATGCAGAGTAAACAGGCAGTCATTCATAGATGAACATCTGCCTGTTCACATGGGCCAATTGTCATCAGGTGTTTACACCTGTATTAGATGACCAACAAATGACAAGCAAACGAATTCTCATTTGGCATTCAATCGTTGGCCGTGTTTACACTGAACGATTATCGTTGAGTGTTGCATGATACAGCGACTACCTGAATAATAATTGTCCTAAGTAACAGGGCCCTAACGATATAAGAAAAGCCCAGCGAATACTATGTCTCCAGCCTTCATAGATCTCTGAGGGTGCATTCACAAAGGCAAGAGAGAGTGATGCCCAACACTTCGCCGCTTTGCTGTGCGATGTGCAGGAGACATCTGTATGTTCTATTCTCACACGATAATAGAACGTTCTGCAACTTTTCCGTCTCGCCTTGCTCGAGAGAAAAATCACCAATGTAAATACACCCACGGCAAATAATGGGTTGTATATTCATGTGATTTTTGTGCCTCTCACAACACACATGATTTGCTCACCCATGTGAATGCACCCTTGGTGTGGTATGAGGGTGTAGAATGAGATTTTGGGGTTATCTACAGTCACACCTAAATTCTTAGTATGACTTTATGAGAATAAACAACCAATTCAAAATAAGTGATCTGAATAATCAGATGAAATAAATTCAATTTAGTTTTCTACTTTATTCACTAAAATGAAGATTTACCTATATAGAATATACAAAATATTACAAAGCCAAGTAGAAATTCAGTATTTTAACTCTTTTTACATTAAATGATAAGCTAAAGTCTATAGAGGTCTACATCCCATAAGGGAAAAAATGTAATATAAATGAAAAATGTACATGGTGCAAAGTTACCCTGTGTTATTTATGCTGTAATTAAATGTCGTCGGATTAGATTTCCTGTATGAAGTATGTTTTTTTTCTCCCACTTAGGGTCTGGTAGAAGAGATATTCTATTTTGCTCTTAATGACAAACACAGAGCTCATTTGTGTGCAAATACAAAGCTGAATAACTGGTGCTAAAGTATATCGAGACTGTGAGATGTAACCGGGCAAACGTCTGTAGTGCTTAGACTGACTATTTACATGGGTTATTGGAAATCAATGCATAAACACTATGTTATTTGCATAAGTCGTATTTTAATACCTAAAGTCATTGCACAGAAAATAAAGTCAAAATTAGCATTTATTGAACAATTTTATGTGATCCCCCATATTGCATCATGGAAGATACGAGGGTCCATAACTGTGCTGTTATTAATAATTTTATTTTAATGTATTGTATTCCATAACTCGGCAATTTTTGGTTTTCCAAGGAAAAAAAACTTGTTTACAAAGCTTTATCACTGTGACTGCATCGTTGGTCGCACGGGCTTCAGGCAGCTTCAAGAGAGTGCAAGCCTCTGTGCTTTCGGACAAGTGTTCTGCGTGTCAGTCAAAGTGGTAAAGGCTGTGCAGTGATTTATTTCTATTTATTAATATTTATTTTATGTTTCCTTTTCAGGAGGGTTGTTTGGGCATAGGGCAGGTTGTCTGCTGTAAGTGTCTTAAGGGAAGGGATCATTGGCTTTTATACTATTGCATCTTCTGTAATTACCATTGTTTTATTGTGTTGTAATTAAAAGACAAATAAAGCTGCAAATAAATAGCAGACAATATCATTCTCTACTCACTTGTTTTTTCTATTACTTTTGCATCTGCATATTACTTAGTTTACATTAAAACATGGAATTGGTTGGCACCCGTTCTGTATAATGGGGACAAAAGCACGCCATGTGCCACTGTATGGTGCCTACATATAACACTGTATTATGGATACCTGTAAGGGCTCCATCAGCGGTTTTGTTCTTCATCCTGCTGTTCTGTTTTACTTCCCATTGATTTCAATAGGATTTTATGAGCATCAGTTATGCTCAGTTTGGTTCCATCTGGTTTCTATTTTTTACATGGAAAAAATTGTAGCGGTAGAAAAAAAGTGAAAAAAAAAACTTCCATGTTTTTAACATTAGAATCATAGAATAGTAGGGTTGGAATGGACCTCCAAGACCATCAAGTCTAAACCCCCTGCTCAATGCAGGGTTCACTAAATCATCCCCAACAGATGTTTGTCCAGCCTTTGTTTGAACACTTCCATTGAAGGCGAATTCACCACCTCCCGTGGTAACCTGTTCCACTCATTGATCACTCTCACTGTCAGAAAGTTTTTTCTAATATCTAATTTGTGTCTCCTCCCTTTCAGTTTCATCCCTTTGCCATTGCTTCTAGTCTTTTCTTGTGCAAATAAGAATAGGGCAGATCCCTCTGGACTTTGACAGCCCTTCAGATATTTGTAGACAGCTATTAGGTCTCCTCTCAGTTTACATTCATAGTTCCTTTAACTGTTCCTCATAAGACATTTTTTTGCAGACTGCTCACCATCTTGGTAACTCTTCTCTCAACTTGCTCCAGTTTGTCTATGTCTTTTTTAAAGTGGGACGCCCAGATCTGGACACAGTATTCCAGATGAGGTCTGACTAAGGAAGGGTAGAGGGGGATAATTACCACACGTGATTTAGACTCTATGCTTCTCTTAATACATCCCAGAATAGTATTTGCTTTTTTTGCTGCTGCATCACATTGTTGACTCATGTTCAGTCTGTAATCTATTAGTATACCCAAGTCTTTTTCACATGTGCTGCTTAGCTCAATTCCCCCCATTCTATATGCTTTTTCTTCAATTTTCTTGCTCAGATGTAGGGCTTTGCATTTCTCCTTTTTAAATACCATTCTGTTCAATCTTGGTTAGCTCTTTTTGAATCCTCTCTTCCCTAGTGTTAGCTATCCCTCTTAGCTTTGTGTGGTCAGCAAATTTGATAAGTTTTCCCTCAATTCCCTTCTCTATTTCAACAGGTATATGTATATAAGATAGGTGGAGGTGCTGCCAACCAGATAAATGCTTCCAAATAGAGTGCAGATATAATGCAGGTGAGGAGAAAATAGCCCTGGGTCATGGCACAACCATCCAAATTACGAGACATTGTCAAATCCAACTTCTTTTTATTAATGAAATAACTAACGAGGAATAAAAACGCTTTTTACTGTAAAAGGCCCTATCATCAGTTTAGCTGGAAATATTAACACATTGAATAAAAATATAAAAAGACAACAGGAATGGATTATTATTAGAGATGAGCGAGCGTACTCGGAAAAGCACTACTCGCTCGAGTAATTTGCTTTATCCGAGTATCGCTGTGGTCGTCCCTGAAGATTCGGGTGCCGCTGCGGCTGACAGGTGAGTCGCAGCGGGGAGCAGGGGAGAGCGGGCGGGAGAGAGGGAGAGAAAGATCTCCCCTCCGTTCCTCCCCGCTCTCCCCTGCAGCTCCCCGCTCCGTGCCGGCACCCAAATCTTCAGGGACGAGCACAGCAATACTCAGATAAAGCAAATTACTCGAGCGAGTAGTGCTTTTCCGAGTACGCTCGCTCATCTCTAATTATTATATATATAAAAACAAGTAAAATAAATATATAAAGTGAAATGTACATTTTCCTCAGTGCACAATAATACTCACCCGACAAATACCTGATTGGCAGGGGTCCCATTTCAGACTCCTGCTGAACTATTGCAGATGACCTTTCCCTGCATATTTCAGCCCTTCTGCTGTTTTTTTGTGTGCCTAAATGCGCAGCGTATTTACACAACCAAAAAATACGCAGCACGGCTTATTGTTTTGATGTGCAAATATGCAGGTTTCCTGCGTGTTCATTGCATATTCACTTCTATGCATAATATGCACCAAAATAGAATAATGTTGCGTATTTTTCACACAACGGAAAATCGCGTGAAAAATTCACATATGTGAATGAACCCATTGAAACCAATAGGTTATATTCACTGTGTATTAAGCGGAATAAATGTTCCCATATAAATGAGCCCTTAAGAACATAAGGAACACTGCAACAACTTTCAAATACTGTAAGACACCTTCTTGAAGATCAATTCAGCAGCCTAGAGGTGTATCTTGAAGCCGTTGGGCCTAAAGGAAAATCTGTAAAAGGGCCCCTGAACTCTAATGCTTTATTTATAGCATCAGTTTCCTTATATGGAATCGTAAGGGGCCCCTAAGGCTGGGTGCAACTGTGTCCTCTGTCTCTATTGTACAATGCATTTGGAAAGTCTTCTGACCCTTTTACTTTTAAAAAAAAAAATTTGTTATGTTGTGGTCTTGTGCAGATTAAAAAAATACAAGCTTTTTTCCATCATTCAGCACTTAATTCCCCATAATGAGTGACGAAAAAAAGTTAGAAATCTTTGAAAATTTAGAAAGAAAAGAAAAATGGCCATTTTGCATTGACATAAATATTCAGACCCTGTAGTTACTATAAGCACATTTGACAATGTTTACAGCCTCTAGTCTTCTTGGGTATGATGCCACAAGATTTGCACAGCTGGATTTGGAGATTTTCTGCCATTCTTCTCTGCAGATCCTCTAAAGCTCTGTCAGATTGGATGGGGACCGTCTGTGGACAACCATTTTCAGGTCTCTCCCAAGATGTTCAATTGGGTTCAAGTCAGGGCTCAGGCTGGGCCACTCAAGGACATTCACAGAGTTGTATCTCAGCCACCCATGTGTTGTCTTGGCTGTGTGCTTAGGGTCATTGTCTTGTTGAAAGGTAAACCTTCTGCCCAGTTTGAGGTCCCTTGTGCTCCGGATCAGGTTTTGATTAGGAATCTCTCTGCACTTTGCTTCTTAATCTTTCCATCAACCCTGACCAGTCTCCCTGTCCCAGCCACTGAAAAACACCCCAAGGCATGATGCTGCCATCACAATGCTTTACTACAGGGATGTATGGGGCAGGTGATGAACAGCGCCTGGTTTCCTCCAGACATAAGAGTTAGAATTGGGGCCAAAAGGTTCAATCTTGGTTTCATCAGACCAGTCAGAGTCCTTTAGGTGCTTTTTGGCAAACTACTGTATGGCTTCCATCTGTGTTTTATTGAGGAGAGGCTTCTTTCTGGCCACTCTGATGTAAAGCCCAGATTGGTGGAGTTCTGCAGTGATCATTGACCTTCCAGGCGTTTCTCCCATCTGCACACAGGATCTTTGGAGCTCAGCCCGAGTGACCATGGGTTTCTTGGTTACCTCTCTTACCAAGGTCCTTCTTCACTGATTACTTAGTTTGGTGGGTCAGCGAGCTTTAGGAAGAGCCCTTGTTGCTCCAAACTTTTTCCATGTAAGAATTATGAAAGCCACTGTGCTCCTATGGAATTTTCAGTGTACCAGAAATTTTTTTGTAGTCTTCTACAGATCTGTGCCTCCACACAATCCTGTCTCCCTGCTCTACAAGTAGTTCTTTCCTTCTCGTGGCTTGGTTTTGGTTTTGATATGTATTGTGAGATGTGAGACCTAATATAAACAGGGGTGTGTCTTTTAAAATTATGTCCAATCAACTGAATTTACCGCAGGTGACTCCAATCAAGGTGTAGAAACATCTCAAAGATGACCAAGAGAAATGGAAGGCCCCCAGAGCCAAATTTCAAGGCTTGAGAAAGGTGGCTATGTACCGCTGAAACGTGTTGCAATAAAAGTATAGTATGTTATAAGGTTATTGCTTCCTGAGTTCCAGAGCGCGGGAGTACTTTTTGCTATTTGATTTCTTGGATACATTCAGCCTGACGAGGGCTGCAACCCCGGGACGTCTCTCCTATCTTTGGATTGTGGATCAGGATCTTTTTTGAGGCCATTGTGGATTTCTGGTGCCGGTGGCTTCTCCTTCCAGAGAAGTCCACTGGGCACCAAGTGAGTCATTACTCACTTTTTTCATAAAATGATTTGCTATTTTTGTATGAGGCGCTGAATGATTGTTTTTATAAGTGTCATACCAAAGGGTGTGAATACTTATGTCAATGAAAAATATTAGTCTTGGATTTTTTTTTAAATGTACAAAGATTTCTAACATTCTGCTTTACTTTGCATTATAGGGTTTTGAGTGTAGAATGATGGAGAAAAACTTGATTTTTTTATTTGCACAAGATCACAACATAACAAGATGTAAAAACATGAAAGGATCAGAAGACTTTGGAAATGCATTGTAGTTACTCCCCTGCAGCATCTATTTTATGCTGCTAAACACATTTCCCTGCTAACGCTGATATGCATTCTGCATCATGAACAAGTAAGAGAATCAATACCGTGTCTGCTTGTAGTTACTTAGTCTTTCATATGGATAGTACCTGTAAATAAGTGCTGACTTTTACCCCTCCCAACACACAACTTATGTTCAAAAAGTGCACATTTTCCAAACTAAATTGTGAATCCCTTACTCTATAGTGTGTACAGTAGAGTGATAAGTAAGCCACAGATTAATAATTGATCATTCATTATTGTCGTTATGCAATACCTAGACACATATGAAAAAATAGATTGTGTAAAAGCTTCCTGACGTCTGTATGTTGGTGTTTGGCGTAAGTGGTAAGATACTGTACATACAAAGTGCTCATTGTTCCAAGACCATCAGTTTAAAGTAGCCCTGCAGAAACGCATGTTTGCCCTTCCGTTCACTAAAACTGAGACATCGTACACATACATATACTGTATAGTGTGCATTTAGCAGGACTGCATTTAAACCTAACAAGTGATCTTAAAGTTGAACAGCACGCAAAAGCTAAGAGTTCAGGTTTAACTGCATAGACAGAGACCAAATTCCATATAGTCACTTCTTCGTTAGTAGAAAACCACTGGGGATCACCACAGTCTGGTAAAGACCAACGTGTGATGCCAGGGTAACTTGCCTGCATGAAGGTTGGGAGGGATATCATTTCTTCTTAAGAAGAGCACCTAGAAGGTGTGTGAGGAGACAGCTAGGAGGGGAGTTAGAAGACCTATAAAGCCATGCATGCTCCTCTGGGAAATATATGCAAATACGAAAGATGGAACAATACCTCTACCACCTATTGAAAAACAAGTCAAAATTCATACACAGACAGCTGTTTCAGGGTTTTTTTCCTAATCAGTGTGTGGTAGGATCCTGGCGTGGCTAGTGAGAGTATGACGTAGGTCAGGGGTATCATTGCTCCTTAGGGAGAGCACCTAGGAGGGGAGTTAGGAGACTTATAAGGCCACGCATGCTCCTCTGTGGCACTGCAGAGGTATTATTGCATCTTCCTTATTTGCATACATATCTCCCAGAGGAGCATGCATACCTTGAAGAGAGATGGTGACTTTAAATCTATGGTACAGTAACTCCTCTGGTCTCTGATGCTCTTTAAAGTGGGGATACTCCTCTCTCCTCCCATCACACTTCCCTGCAGGCCACTATTAGCCTACTCTGCTGCATTAAAATCCGTCACTTGACAACGGTTATTCATTATGGTACCAGTCACAGATGCAGCATTCTACATTCAGTCAGCCTTTGTCTCCTGGGTTACATGGCATCCCTTACATATCCTTGGCTCAGGTAACAGAACGCCGTCTTCTACCAGCCAACTCTCTAGACCCAGGTACTGAAGGCACCTTTCCAAACTACAGGTATACACTCAACAGCACTTGACACCAAGGGCACTTGCTTTGCTTGGCTACAGGTCTCCACCCATGTAACGCTCATGTGTAAGGTTACTACATTCTACATGCAACAATGGGCTCCATAGACAAAGCCCTAAATATATAGTACACTTCCCAGCAATGGTACCTAAAGGTGAACTTCCCTGTCACAAAAAAAAAAAGATTACCGGGAAGAGTCGCCACCACATAACATGGCCTTCAAAAAAAATCAACATAATAATAACATCATTAATAAAGTCTTTTGCAGAAGCAAAGGAGGGTTAAACCAGGCAATCATATAACATTTCCAACTTTCTGCAGCACACGATAGGTCCTTTTCTCCTGTCATCCTTGCCACCTGGGGCAAAATGCTCAGAAAGGACCCCCAGGTGTGGTGGGTCATGACACCTTTCAGAGTTTTCCGGGTGGTATCGCTGGGCCTGTACCTAATAGACAAATGCTTATGGCAGATCTGGTTGGTGTTTGTTAGATCCTGGGCTGCCACTGTAAAACATCACCTCTCTCCCCCAACGCACCTCCTCCACAATCACATTGGTGGAAACAATTGGCTGAGAGAATGAATCATTTTCTTAGTCTGTGTGATGCTATTGCATGGTTCCTACCACAGAAACTGCCTATGGGGGATACAGGCACTCCTATCACAGTCACTGATTGTGATCACACAGCTCCTGTCACACAGTTATAATAGAGGAGATCACAGCTCATCCTCCTGACTGTATACCTATAGTTTGCAGTTTATTTAAGTGAATATAGAAGGTAAGAATAATTAAACTGTCCATCCAGCAGACAGAAATGGTATAGTTCCTTAGCTAATGCTGTGCTGATGCATTATAGGATTAATGTGAAAGCAAAATGTTCACAATCAAGACAGTGCCTAATAAGCATCAGACAGGGGGCTGCACTGCATGGAAGTGGCTGTAATACACAGAGGAGACCTCAAAAGTATGAGAGGCAATCAGTTGAGGGGGGGGGGGCAGGGATAGAAAAATGTGTTATTTTCTGGAATGGCCCTTTTAAAACAATATAAGGTTTAATTCTACACAGTTTCCAACTCGACATTTTAGATTTGTACCGAAATAAAATGTCACCATTAAGAAGATAGAAAACTATTTTAGTTTCTTAACCGACTTACTTCTCCTATAAAAATTATAGTTAGTCTATGAAGCAAGTATAGAAAAACCCCTAAATTCCGGGGAAGGAAATATCCTAAAGAGCACATTTAATTGCCCAGATGTTTGTGTGAGTTCGTTCCCATTAATCACGGTATTGATTATGTTTCTCCTTTTTACTAGGACATTTTCATCTATATTTAACCAGAACCCCGAAGGGACATGCGTAGGTTCCTTCATTAGCCTTCTCACTGTCTAATTGATAGATTTGTGATTCATGCTGACATATTTTCATCTTGCCGCACTGAAGATATTTCTGACTATTTCACACAGAAGATTAAAGCAAAGTTTTTGCTTTCTAAATCCGGTTTCTAAAATATGTCAGAGCTGAGGGGCAATTGTGAGCTGAAGATTTATCCACACTGTTTAGATGTGATTTTCCAGTTCACAAACCCATAAATGCTCGAGTTTTATTCTTATTGATGTAGTAAAAATGTTCCACGTCCTTATATTGAATACATTGAATGTTTTGTTCAGCACTTAGTGCCCATTTTAATAGTTCTCTTGAATACGTAAATTACAGATTACTGTTCGGTAAACAATAAAAATCAGATCCGAAGAACTAAAAATACGCGATAGTGCTTAGTACTACAATTACTAGAATCATTTTAAAGGTTTACTTCCATCCGAGACATTTATGTCCACCGTATATGCCATAAATGACTCATAGATGGAGATCGTAGGTGAAGCAAGCGAGCAGTGGTGTCGTCATAGGGGTTGCAGTTGCAGCTCCCCTGCACTATATCTGTCAGTTGGGTTATTGTAGTAACTAGGGCTTGTGTAGTTTCTATTAGGTGAAAGTATATGGGGGTGGTTTTGCTACATTTTCTATTTTTTATTTTCTATAATCAGTTAAAGTGAAGGGTTGACATCATTCCTGGATTTCTAGAGAGGTCAGATATACTGTAAAATGTCTTTAAGATGAATACCAAGAATTCCGCTGCAAAAAGGTCTTCTAGAAGTTGGACGGAATACAGATGTAGAAAAGTTTAACTTGAGACTTAGGAAACTTAAACAGAACGACTGTCGGGTGCTTAATGGGATATTCCGGAGGCTAGGTGAAATTTGCAAAATTTTCCTAACATTTCCACTTATTTCCATTATTCCGAACTTTAGGAATGCAGTGAGGTGGGTTTGTGACAGCAAAGAAACAGAAATATTGTGTCTTCCTAGAAATGCATACACTTTTATCGGAAATTAATATAATGTATCAGATATCCAGCTTGGCTTTCATCATATTTAGGGAGGGATCTATTCTATTGTTTAGTCTTCTCCAGACTTAGGAGCTCGTTGAAGAACATTGACGAAAACTACTTCAAATAGAAATGCTTCTGTCTTAACAGATGCTCATCGCTCAAGGATTTTCCTCCATGATTAATAGAAACACATAAGCAGTTCCTAACTTCCCCACCCTTTGTGAGCCCTCCTGGCTTGAAACTTTCAAACTATTCCCTGCTGTTCCCAAAGGCTTTATCTCCAAGATTTATACAGGCCTTGCCTTCAATAGGTTACCTGGCGAAACCAGCTATCTTCTTGCCTGGGAAAGGGAACTGGAAGCAACTCTCAGAAGAAGATACGCCCTTTATCCTAAAACATTCCCATTGTTTCTCAAGGTGTGGAAAATTCCAAGAGAATTCTTTCAAAACTCATACCAAATGATACCTGACTCCGGAACACCTACATAAAATTAACTTTCTTCAATAAATGCTGCTAATGTGATTTCCATTCTGGTATAATGTCACATATCTGGTTTGACTGCTTTAAGATCCAACAATTTTGGAAAGTGGTCTCTGACCTTATAAAGAATATTACCAGCTGGTCCCTCTCATTAACATCTTCTCTGATCCTCCTTCGTGTGCCCTTAAAATCCTTCCACACGAAACAGGGGGAACTAGCCACTTCAATGGTCTCCACAGCAAAATTACTAAGCCTGCTTGACTGGAGTAGCCATGAAACACCCCCTATACAAATCTAGATTAGTAAATTGGACACAATTTGTAGAATGGATGAATTAACTAGCTGGGAGAATCAACAGCATCCTTACTTTAAGCAAATTTGGGGCCCCTGGCCTGCCTTCCAGCAGTCCACTGTTCAGGATCCCCGCCGATCAGCTGAGGCTGTTGCACTTGAGTGAATGCCGTGGCCTCTTATCAGGCCTATGATGTTACATACATTGGTCATATGGCCTGAGAGCAACTCAGTCCCATTCAAATGAATGGGACCGAATAGCAATATCAGACATAGCCACTATACAATGTACGGCACTGTGCCTTCTTTGAATTGAAATGGCAATAGTGCTCACTTGAGTGCCACTGTTATTTCAATCAGCTGATTAACGAGGATCCCAAGCAGTGGAACCCCGCTGATCAACTATTGGTGACATATCCTGAGGATGTATAGTCATAGTGTGGTCCTGAAAAAACCCTTTAAATGTTTAATAGCCAACTACATATATAGTTGTTGCTTATGTTATTTTAGTTCTGGTATCTTCCACTATGTGTACTTTGGATTCCTTATGTACCTACGATATGACATCTTATTGGCTTTTGGCCTGTGTGCCATATATAGCAGATTAATCAACCTGCTTTCATTACCAATATAAGGCTTTATGATGCAATTTTTGGTTTGCTTCATCCTGTTGATAAAAAGATTTGCAAAAAAATAAAAAATGCTTCCTACACTAAATAATCGCTAACTACCAAACATTATTTTTTATGGTGGGCGAGGAAGGGACATGCAATCAGTTGTCAGGACAACAGTTTTTCCTGTGGCTTAGCTATGTATAAAAATAGTATAAATGGTGGTCATTTAAGCATCCAATCATCCCTAATGATGCACTTATCTGATGAATTTACTCAGAATTTTGCAAGGTCTTGAACCCTCAATAAGTGTCCATCATCAGCAGAGACGGAGTGTCCCAAAAATAGACAACCTAAGCTAGCATAAAACATAGCACAGTTATTGGACGGATGAGGGTTGTCATTTTATATTATATTGAAAGTAAGTATGGGGGTCAGAAACGCTATCTTTTCTCCTTAGGGAGAGCAACTATAAACTAAGTGAGGAGACTCAAATGGCCATGCACGCTCCTCTGAGTAATATGCAAATAAGGGAGATGGAATTAATCCTCCACAGTGCCACCTAGTGAAAGGCAGCATTCCTTCAAGCCAAAGTCAGACTTTGGCTTGAAGGAATGCTGTCTTTCAATAGGTGGCACTGTGGAGGATTTATTCCATTATCGACACATATGGGAATATATGACTTTTCACAGTGGACCTGTCACTTATATTTCATAAAGAGTTTCCAGGGAACAGCCATTGTGTAGACTAACATCTTATTTGGATGTACCTACTGACTAATATTCCTAGCACCTGACTCCACATATAGAAATACTTACACAGTAAATGCTTTTCGTTTAGTCCTGCAAAATAGATTTTAAATGTACATTTCTTCTGCAGACTAGATCCAAATACAATTTTAAGCTATCTAAACTAATTTTAACTCCATCACCTCCCTAGGGGCATAACATGTAGCTCTTGGACAACCAATGCAAAGACTGAATGAAAAGTTATGCAATTTCCTAATTAACATTTCATATAATTTCCTTGTGGTATTATGATCTACAGTATGTTTTCCATTATAGTTTGTAATCCTTTTGGATTACTTACAGAGGTTGAGAATCTGTCCTGATCATGTGATCTCTGATAACTTTACTCTAACAAGCCATGCAGCTATGTGAGCATCACATACTCAGAATGTGAACAACAAAGAATCCTATACAATGACAACATGTAGAGACCTTGTAAACCTTGGGAAATTAATACATAAGGGATAATAGAAAATGAAATTAATTTTTATTATATGGAAAACTTTATGTGCTGAAATATCTAAATTACCCCCGTGTACTCGCACTTTCAGCAGACTTTTCAAAATCAGTTACCATATTACATGAGGAATAACGTTATTTCTAGGCATTATGAAAAGAAAATCACATTTCATTCGCATGCCATGCCCCCAAATCCTCTCACCGCTTGGATCACATAAACAAATAGGACCCTTCTTGCTTTTGTATACAGAGGGATCTGTCAGTCTAAGCAATGCTAGTAGGGTGAGGCCTGCGGGGCCCAAGTCCATGACCTCAGACCCTGTTCCATGCAGCATTTCAGAACTACCTATATACCCATGAGATGGCCTTGCCTATCCTGGGTTCATGCTCTCCATGGTTCAGACAGCATGAACTTTTTGCTGAACCCCCACCAATCACCTACATCAACAACTCTCCAGTATCGAGACAATTTTGTTCTGTAACTGGAAGGAAAAGTGGTGTATATTGTTTACAATTGCTCTTCTGTGCATCCCTCCAATCCACTGCTTCTGGGTCCTGCTACTGGCAATCTAAGATGGTTGACTCAGTCTTCAGACTACATAATCTGCACATCGAATTGGTAGTGTTGGACTATCAATACAGTATATATGCTCTCTGATTGGCCACAGATACTCACATGATCAGCACTGGCGAATCAGAGAGTACACAGTGTGTATTAGGTTGTTACATCTGTGCTGAGCATTTATGCACCACACCCAGCATGGACACAAGACAGTGTTCACATGTGACAAATAAACTGTGGAAATTCACACGTAAAACACTAAAACCATCAATCAAAACAAACAAGAGAAAATATGGGCTAATGTAGTCCTACTACTCGAAGGATTGGGGGAAATACCCCTGCCTAAAGTGGGGAGATTATCCCTACAAGAACGACTGCACGTTCTGAACCTAGGCCACCTATACTAACCTTAGGTTGAGACAGGAAATGTCAATAACCAGGTGATAACAACTAATGGCAGCAGGAACAATGGCAGGAACAACGCTAAGACATAAATCAATACACCAAAAATCAATACACCAACTACTTAGCTTAATCTGGACTTCAGCACATCGGAAAAAAGCACTAGACCATCTTCACTCACAAGAGATGAATATAATCAGCAATTTCTGAGGAGAGAGGTAGAAATATATAGACCCGCTCTCAACTATATTGGCCAGCCAAGGAAACCACAAACCACCTAGAGGAATTTCAACATGCGACTCCATTGACCCTATATCAACGACAGAATAACAAACGTACAACCACAAAAGTGTCATAACGAGGCTCGGACTGACGATGTTCTGCCAGTCCCTTTGTGCATCATGGCTGGTATACAACAGACCTGTTGTGGCTGTCAAGCTGTGACAGTGGTAATTTGAAAATTGCTGCAGCCATTTTGCACAGTCATAAATGTGGGTCCAGAACTGGTGCAATTGGCCGACACTGAAGAACAAGTGCAAGTAATTACTCTCCTCCACCTGCTGTTCCATGATAGAATTTTGTCTTCAAACTGGAGGCTAGCTTTAAATGTCTACCAGGCTATTACATCTGTGCATAGCTTGCTCTCATATGGCCCAAACAGGTGCAAATGAAATGTCTTAAAAAGACAAAAATTTGCAGCAAATACCAACAGGGCAAATACAAGCTACCAAAAAGTGCAGTAATCACATTGATAAGAATGGCCCCTCATCAGGAACCTAGAGCGACTATGGTCTTTCATAGGTGGTAACAGCTAAACACTGGATGATCCAATAAGTTCCACTAGCGCAGGGATGGATATTACAACACTCCAATTTATATGTAAATACCCGGTGACTTAACAAAGTTGCAGAACAGAACCAGGTACCTCTGACAAGGCCAAACACGCCTTTAGACAGAAGTCAGATTGGGAACAGAGCAGGAGCCAACCAGAGTTCAGACTCAATCAGCGAGGCATACCAATTACTGGAATCAGACAAAACTGATGTTTAGATGACAATTCTCAGCACAAACCAGACTCAGTTGTCAGCCCTAAGATCTGGTAGAGTTTAGAGGAGACAAAAAACATAACACAGACAGAAGCAGTCAGACATTACAATATCTAACTGAAAACAGACTCAAGCAGTCAAGCATTACACAGACTAAACACCAACAAAGGATAAACATGTATCATACATGAATCAATGTCCAGACACAAGCAGACAAAAATCTGACCAGCATGCATGCATAAACCATTCTGAAGTCAGGAGAATAACCGACTCCCTAAGAGAGGAGGGGCTGGAATATATGTGCACAAAAGTCAGTGATTGGCTGGCTGCACAATCCACCTAACCGCCAGCCAAATCAACAAATACCTGCAGAGTTGTGCTCCTGTAACTATCTAGCACTAGTATGACAGGAACACGTGCCGACAAGCCGTGACACAGGCACAATAAACATTGGATCTATTCCTTGTAAAATAAGAAGGCGGTGCTGCTTTTGGAAGAGTGCCACAGTCCCTTCAAACCCAGCTAATTAGTGGGCTTGCCAAGAGTTCATCCACCACCAATTTAAAGGGGTTGTCCCGCGGCAGCAAGTGGGTCTATACACTTCTGTATGGCCATATTAATGCACTTTGTAATATACATTGTGCATTAATTATGAGCCATACAGAAGTTATCAAAAGTTATTCACTTACCTGTTCCGTTGCTGGCGTCCTCGTCTCCATGGTTGCCATCTAATTTTCGCCGTCTAATGGCCAAATTAGATGCACTTGCGCAGTCCGGGTCTTCTGCTTTTCTCAATGGGGCTCCGTGTAGCTCCGCCCCGTCACGTGCCGATTCCAGCCAATCAGGAGGCTGGAATCGGCAATGGACCGCACAGAAGCCCTGCGGTCCACCGAGGGAGAAGATGCCGGCGGCCATCTTCACCAGGTAAGTAAGAAGTCACCGGAGCGCGGGGATTCAGGTAAGCGCTGTCCGGTGTTCTTTTTTAACCCCTGCATCGGGGTTGTCTCGCGCCGAACGGGGGGTGGGGGGGGGGTTGAAAAAAAAAAAACCTGTTTCGGCGCGGGACAACCCCTTTAACTATTGTCTAGCTGCACTAACCCCTTAACCCCTCATCCTGTACCTTAAACATGCATGTGTCTATTCATGGAAAGTTCTTTCAAAAGAGCGGTCAGAAATTTCCCACACATCGGCCACCATCTAATCTCTGCTTCCAGCCCTACACCATATATGAGTGGGCGGATGTAATTAGGTCGGTTGCAAACATCACCTTCATGTTATCATCTTTGCATGTGTTCTTTCTAACCTCGCAGTTATGAGACCCTATCATTACATAACGCAAATTGTATTTACAACTCATCTCTATGTTCAATTTCTTGCTTTTTATGTTTTTTTTTTTTGTTTTTATGCTGTAGTGCAGTGTTTTTCTTTCTGCAAACATAATATTTCTCATTTAAGCCCAAGAGTCTGTTCCAATAACTTTCTGGCTTCTCCAGGTGAACTTTAGCAAACTGCAGACGGGCAGCAATGTTTTTTTTTAGCTCCTTGCAATCCTGCCATGCACACCATTGTTGTTCAGTGTCCTCCTAATGGTGAACTCATGAATGTTAACATTAGCTAATGTGAGAAAGGCCTTTAATTGCTTAGAAGTTACCTTTATTCCTTTGTGACCTTGTGAAATATTTTTTACATGCCTTGCTCCCTTGCTCTTGGCATGATTCTTGTTGGTTGACCATTCCTGGGGAGGGTAATAACGATCTTGAATTTCCTCCACTGGGTCTATCATGAAGCCCATTGATACAACACTAGCAAATGGGGGTATTGCTAGAAACTTAAAAGATTAGGCAGAGGCCTTTGGTTCCCCTAAGGCTCCAAGGCTCTAGCTACTCCTCTTGTTTTCAAGATTGTATTAAAATGTGTATTAAACCTAGAGAAGAGAAGGTTGATAAGTGATAAGACCTCTTTATATAAATATGTAAATGAACTCTATATGTAGATCCCTTGAGATGATTAAAGGGGTTGTCCCGCGGCAGCAAGTGGGTCTATACACTTCTGTATGGCCATATTAATGCACTTTGTAATGTACATTGTGCATTAATTATGATCCATACAGAAGTTATAAGAAGTTTTTCACTTACCTGCTCCGTTGCTAGCGTCTTCGTTTCCATGGAGCCGACTAATTTTCGCCGTCTAATGGCCAAATTAGCCGCGCTTGCGCAGTCCGGGTCTTCTTCTTTTCTCAATGGGGCTCCGTGTAGTTCCGTCCCGTCACGTGCCGATTCCAGCCAATCAGGAGGCTGGAATCGGCAATGGACCGCACAGAAGCCCTGCGGTCCACCGAGGGAGAAGATACCGGCGGCCATCTTCAACTGGTAAGTAAGAAGTCACCGGAGCGCGGGGATTCAGGTAAGCGCTGTGCGGTTTTTTTTTTTAAGTCCCTGCATCGGGGTTGTCTCACGCCGAACGGGGGGGGGGGGGGGGGTTGAAAAAAAAAAAAAAAACGTTTCGGCGCGGGACAACCCCTTTAATACTGATGGCCTAGTGCAGTGATGGGTAACCTTTTTGGCTTGATGTGTCAAAATTCGCCAAATTCGCCAAAAAACCGAGCATGGTGGTGTGTCGGGTGGTGTGTCACTTCGAGAAAAAAAACACAAAATTTGTGATATTTATAGTTTAAATAACAAAAATGTATTCTTGTAACATATAACTGTATTGAATAAACCAAAAACTAATTATTTTAACTTACCTGCATAGTGACTTCTTTGTTCATCCGTCAGTTGGTTTCTTTTGTTGGTTTTGATATTATTTAACAGTCCAATATTAAACTTTAACTTGTGTGGGGTGCCATGAACTGAGATAAGTGAGGGGAGGGGGAATTCTTGCTGGTAATGGTGCTGGTGCTTTTTAAAATAGCTGCTGCACAGGCCCTCCCTAGTGATGTTGGTCACGGTGGATGCTGCTGGTCACGGTGGATGCTGCTGGTAAGATGGCCACCAGAGATGCCTTCCTCTGCGCACTGCGCTGCTAGAAGGTCCGCCGGCCGGAAGTGAAGTCAGCGGCCTAAACGGAAGTCCCGACACTACTAGACGCTCTGTGCTGGAGCTCTGTGGTTTTGGCCTACAGACCTCCGGCGCAAAGTGTCTACCCACCACAATGTTTTATCCTCAACTACTGCACCTGTCCGTGCAGGAGCCGAGGAGGAAACATCCCGGTTCTCCGCACTTCTCCATATGCGGCTGCGTGTCAGCGAACATGGCCACGCATGTCAGCACTGACACGCGTGTCATAAGTTCGCCATCATGGGCCTAGTGTAAGGAAAGGCCATTAATTTTAAAGTCCCAAACAACCCCCTTAAAGCAGTAACATCTCCTGTATGGTACATGGGTCCTTGCCTCTGGTTAAATTCCACTTTATATATAATAGAAGTTGAACCACATCTTAGAAACATAAAGGCCATGTAATATAAAAGGTGTATCATGATTGATTGGAGAGCTAAACAAAGGTTTGTGAAATGCTCTGTAGGAGACAGACATTTTATTTTTTTCCGAACAAAAAAAAGCGATCAAATACCAGTTCGGATAACTGACCTTTAAAGCTGAAGTGGACATTTAAATCTCTTTAACATTTTCCTTAAAGCAAATGACAAACTATAGTGAGAAGAAAAGTCAAGAATCTGAGCATTTTTAAAGGTTAAAGGAATCTTGTTAGGTTGTTAGGCATTTGGCAAATTCTGTGAGTCATTTTTAGTTACACTGACTCAAACATTTTTTATTTTATTTTTATAAGGGGTCTGTAAAATGCATTAGGAAATCACATTCTTTAGATACATATTTTTTGGCTTTGGTGCATTTTAATTGCTTTTGAGTGGCAAATAATTGATTGACTACTGTGACTTGCAGAAAATGTCAACACCATTTTGTGTCTAAGGCTATACCTCCTCCCGGCATAAAGTATGCACCAAACAAAAGAAGCAAACATACACCACCATATACTATACAGTGGCATACATCATCCATAGGTCCCAATGCCGAGAAAATGTGTCGAACGCGGTAAACACTTTTCATGGTGGCCTACTGTGTAGGAAATTGCAGCAGATTGCACTTTGCTACACAGTATAATAAAAAGAGTGTATTGACTGTGTGGTCAATGCCAAAAGGAAATTCTTTTGGCATCCATTATGTCTTGGGGAAGGGGAAGGAGGGGGCTATGAATCTGTCCAATGCATGTGTTAGGAGTACCTCCAAGTGCATACACTGAAAAGAGAACCAAATGTAGCATGAACAGGGTCTAAGCCGACATGCAAACTGTTGACAGAGGTGACATAGGAGAAGGTTTATTAGGTAAGGTGTGTATGATTGCTGATGACAAAAGTGTGCAGTATGATTGATACTTCTGGTGGTGTCTTGAACATGGAGAACAATTTTTCCTTACTGGATAAAAGGTAAAAACAACAGAAGCTGCAGTTCAATGTTTCCAGACTGAGTATTGCATTGGCTGTTATTAGGGAAACCGTTATATATAAGATGTTACAGGAGGAGAGAAGAGAGAGGGGGACATGATGGAAACCTTTATATATGTTACAGGAGAAGAGAAGGGAGAGGAGGACATGATGGAAACCTTTATATATGTTACAGGAGGAGAGAAGAGAGAGGAGGACATGATGGAAACCTTTGTATATGTTACAGGAGGAGAGAAGGAATAGGGGGACATGATGAAAACCTTTATATATGTTACGTAAGGAGAAAAGGGAGAGGGGGGACATGATGAAAGCCTTTATATATGTTACAGGGGAAAGAAGGGAGAGGGGGACATGATGAAAACCTTTATATATGTTACGTAAGGAGAGAAGGGAGAGGGGGACATGATGGGAACCTTTATATATGTTACAGGAGGAGAGAAGGGAGAGGGGGGACATGATGGAAACCTTTATAAATGTTAAAGGAGGAGAGAAGGGAGAGGAGGGACATGATGGAAACCTTTATATGTGTTACAGGAGGAGAGAAGGGAGAGGGGGACATGATGGGAACCTTTATATATGTTACAGGAGGAGAGAAGGGAGAGGAGGGACATGATGGAAACCTTTATAAATGTTAAAGGAGGAGAGAAGGGAGAGGAGGGACCTGATGGAAACCTTTATATATGTTATGGAAACCTTTATAAATGTTACAGGAGGAGAGAAGGAAGAGGGAGGACATGATGGAAACCTTTTTTATATATGTTACAAGAGGAGAGAACAGAGGGGGACACGATGCAAACCTTTTATATATGTTACAGGAGGAAGAAGGGAGAGGAGGACATTATGTAAATCTTTATATATATTACAGGAGTAGAGAAGGGAGAGGATGGATATGATGGAAACCTTTATATATCTTACAGGAGGAGAGAAGGGAGAGCAGGGACATGATGGAAACCTGTTTTGCATGTTACAGGAGGAAAGAAGGGAGAGGATGGATATGATGAAAACATTTATATATGTTAAAGGAGGAAAGGTATTAAAGGCATTAATAACTTAATGCTTTTCAGTTTTACTAGGCAAAAAATAGGTTTTGGTCCACCTAGAAGAAAACTTTGAGATGTTCTGACAGTGAGGGTTTTCAATGAGTAGAACAGGTTGCCTCAGGAGGTGGTGAGCTCTCCTTCAATGGAAGTCTTCTAATAGAGGCTGGACAGACATCTGTCTGGGATGATTTAGTGGGTCCTGCATTGAGGAGGGGGTTGAACCAGATGACACTGGAGCTAACTTCCAACTTTACCATTCTATGATTCTAGTAGAAAACTCCAAACACACGTGTTAATAGCATTGGCAAATTACTACTGAGGTACTGCCATTAATACATATGAAATTAATAATCTATGTTTTTTTTGTGCCCAATGTTTGCTAGTTTATAGGTTATGTTCCTACACATAAACTGCATTTGTAATGATACCAAGTGAAATCTTAGTGGAGACAGTGGAAAGTTGGAAGTAATTCTATAGATACTATATGAAAACTATTCTGGAATTAGTTGCTCGCTCCCATAAGTATCTGGAAATCAAGAAGGGCATATAATGCCAAATATAAATCATGACATAACTACTGTAACAAGTATTTTAATTAAAACTATGCATTTCTGTTGAGTAACATATTTAGCTTCTGTATCTAAAAAGTAGTTTGATTGTTTATCGTCACAGGGCTCTAGAGCGGAGCTTCACAGTTACATATTTCATATCAATAGCTTTCTTTATGCATATTCTTGTCTCTTTGCTGCAGACTCAAAAATGAATACTTGGCTCTTGCATAAGCCGAACAAAGTACTTCATTTATTACACAGCAAAAACATTTCCAAACCTTTCCTACTAATCAGCCAAAATACACCAAACAGGATTGTGTGCTTCCTTCTGCTAGTTACAGTTATTCACTTTTTTTGCTCATGTTGATCTCTGTTTTTAAAGGATCTTTTTATTTTATGCTAATTTTGCAATTCTACAATTTATTCTATGTTTTAATTACAGAGGAAGGTATAGGCAATCCTTTAAACAATGGCACAGTAATTGTTCTGGTGGCTATTTGAAAGATATATTGAAAGGCATACTAATATCTCAGTACAGTGGGCATTGTTTGATCACTAGTAAGATGGCATGGAAGTTACGATGTACATTAGGACCAAGAATATTGATGGGTTTTTAAAATGTCTCCAAGTAGGAAATCAATGGTGAATTCTTAAATGTGGTCCTATTTTTTTTTCTCTGTAATTACCTGAGTAAACCTACAGAAACTGTAGGGCAAGTGTCAGAAAAGCTAAAACTAATAATGAATTGAGGATTGCAACAGAGGCCAAAAGCAATAAAAAAGGATTTGGGGGGTATGTCAAAAGCAAAAGTCAAAGATGCTATAGGATGCTTACAAGATGAAAATGGTGAATTGGTTAAGAATGATGTTGAGAAGGCTGAACTTTTAAATTCTTATTTTGTATCTGTTTTCTCTCAGAAAGTAGATGAAACATCAACTGATCTTCGCATTGCTATTGGGGGAATAAAAGAATGCAGGCTATCTGTAAGCAGTGAGATGGTGAGGGAACACAGCTAATAGAGATGAGTTAGCACGCTCGTTTAAGGTTGATGCTCGAACAAGCATCGGTCTTTTCGTGTAACTGATTACTTGTCCGAGCACCATGCGGGGGGGGGGGGGGGGGAGGGGTTGTGGAGGTGGGAGAGTGAGAGAGATCTCTCTCTCTTTCCCCGCCACTCTGCCCAGCTCCCCACTGCCCCCCTGCATTGTGCTCGGACAAGAAGTAATCAGTTACTCAAAAAGACCGACGCTTGAGCATCAGCCTTAAATTATCCTGCTCACTCATCTGTATTAGCTAACTTAAATGAATTCAGGTCTTAAGGTCCAGGTGAATTACATCCTAGGATAATAAAGGAAGCAGCAGAGGTAATTGCTGAACCACTCACCATAATTTTTGAAAATTCCTGGAGAACAGGAGAAGTCCCAGAAGATTGGAAAAGGGCAAATGTTGTCCCTATCTTCAAAAAAGGGAAGAAGGTGGATCCTGGAAACTACAGGCTTGTGAGCCTGACTTCTATACTGGGAAAGATCTTTGAACAATTTATTAAACAGCATGTATGCAAGTACTTGGATGAAAATAGAGTAATTAACCAGACCCTGCCTGATTTTGTAACAAACAAGTCATGACAGACAAATATAATTTCCTTCTATGACAGAATCACCAACTGGGTTAATCAGGGAAATGCGGTGGATATAGTTTTTCTTGATCATAGACTGAACATGAGTCAACAATGTGATGCAGCAGCCAAAAAGGCAAACACAATTCTGGGATGTATTAAGAGAAGCATAGAGTCTTGATCATGTGAGGTCATTATCCCCCTATAGTCTTCCTTAGTCAGACCTCATCTTTAACACTGTGTCCAGTTCTGGGCACCCCACTTTAAAAAAGACATAGAAAACTGGAGCAAGTTCAGAGAAGAGTTACCAAGATGGTGAGCAGTCTGCAACCCATGTTCTATGAGGAACGGTTAAAGGATCTGGGAATGTTTAGCTTGCAAAAAAGAAGGCTAAGAGAAGACTTAATAGTGGTCTACAAATATTTAAAGGGTTGTCACACTGCAGAGGGATCAGCCCTATTTTCATTTGCACAAGGGAAGACTGGAAGCAATGGGATGAAACTGAAAGGGAGGAGACACAAATTAGATTTTAGAAAAAACTTTCTGACAGTGAGGGTGATCAATGAGTGGAACAGGTTACCACGGGAGGTGGTGAGTTCTCCTCAATGGAAGTGTTCAAACAAAGACTGGACAAATATCTGTCTGGGATGATTTAGTCAATCCTACACTGAGCAGGGGGTTGGACCAGATGACCCTGGAGGTCCCTTCCAATTCTACCATTCTATGATTCTATTCTATGATTCTTAGCAGCTTTCCCACTTAAAGGGGGATTTCGGAAACTTAAAATTGCTTCACAGGCACACTTTCCTTCTTGGTTGCTGCAGACCAGGACATGTGACTGCTGCAGCCAATCACTGGCCATAGAAGGTCACTGCTGTGGCCAGTGGTTGGCTGAAACTCTTATGTGCTCAATGAGTGGAACAGGTTATGACGGGAGGTGGTGAGTTCTCCTTCAATGGAAGTGTTCAAACAAAGGCTGGACAAATATATGTCTGGGATGATTTAGTCAATCCACAGTGTGGCTGTGAACCCAATTTAACCCTTTCCAATCCAATTTGTATCTTGGTTTTCCTAGGGGGCTTACTCTTTTTCTGCCGTTATACAATGGCGCTATATGCTGGCTAAAGCCAGTACTGCATGAAGTGACATGTTGGATAGGCTCCTACAGCAAAGAGGCTAGCAATATACAGTAAGAGAAACCTGATGGATTTCTTCCAACTTCGGAGCTGTACAGCCTTAAATCATAATGTCTTCAGAGGTCAGACAGTGGATTGGAAAGGGTTAATGTCTGCAGCATCCTCCTTTAGGGCCTTCTACACAGCCCGATGATAGGACAAGAACATAAATAGAAACGTCCATTTACCTGATCATCAGGCCGTGTAAGACTACACCAGATCAGCCACTGCACAAGCAAACTTTAGTTAATCAACTGATCGCATCTTTTGTGTAGCTGAAGAAGTTGTCATCAGCATATCTTCCTGTGTGAATGCAGGATGTACTGTCCACCACAATGATGTTGCATGAGGGGAGGATTTATTGTATAAACGATCCTTTGTCTAAATCAGCCTGTGCAAAGGCCAGGTCAACAGGTGATGGTCTTATTGATTGGTACTCGTTACACGGCACAGATCAAGCCAAGTGAAAGGACTCTTGCTCTTACTGACCATATGAGGAAGTGATGGTCTAAGACACTCCCCAGAGACTATGCTAGTGACTATTAATAATGAATCAACTGGAAAATAAGACAAGAATGACAGTACACATCATTGCTGAAGAGTAGAGATGGGCGAATTTTTAAAAAGTTCAGTTCGGCTGGTTTGCCGAATTTCAGAAGAAAAGTTCAGTTTGGTCCGAATTTGTTTGAACCCAACCTTCACCAATAGTGACGGCCCCAGCCAAGGGATGGTTGCGGCTCCTCTTCTCCTGTGGCTCAGTGATTAGCACCATTGCCTTGCAGTGCTGGAGCCCTGTATGTTCTCCCTGTACTTCCTAACAATCCCCTTTATTTAACTGCATGCAGATGTTGTTCTTGGTCATATTTGAACCTAAGACCCCAGCACTGCAAGGCAATAGGGCTAACCAATGAGCCACCATGCTTCTGCTGCTTCTTTCTCAATAAATGTATGCACTATATAAATAAAGGTATTTATTTTGAAGAAAAGGCTCACACAAACACAGGGGGAACATACAAATCCCATGCAGATGTTGCCCTTGGTCAGATTTGAACCTAGGACCCCAGTGCTACAAATATCGTTCAATCAACACTACCAAAGAGTTTAAGATAGACACAAAGGAGCAAATTTATGAAATATGTAAAAGAACAACTGTCTTTCTTGCAGCAACCAATCACAGTGCAGCTTTAAATTTTTTAGGTGCACTCAAGGACTGCAAGCTGTGCTGTGATTGGTTGCAAAGACAGTTTTTCTTTTAGACACGTTGATAAGTCTTCCCCAATAACTATGACCAGAGCCTAACAGTTGTTGTATAATTTATATTTAAATACAAGTATTTGCTATACGATTATTTACTACATTTAAAACATTTTAATATGTTACAGGAGGAAGAAGGGAGAGGAGAAACAAGATCTCCTGATTGAGCAGCAATTTTCTTTTGTTGACTCTCTCTAGAGTTGCATTGCCTACAGTATAAGAGGTTAAAAGCAATCTACATATTGCTTCATTACTTCAGGGAACTTTTTTTTTTTTTTTCTTGCGGGGTGGTGGTGGTGGTGGTGAAGGGGGGGGGGGTGAACCTTACAGAAAGTCAATAAAAACAAAGTCCAGCGCATGGAAGTCCCATATTCAAAGCTTTAGTGTATGTGGCTGCCATGAGTAAAGACTTATATCACAGTCTAAGGGCTCCCACCCACTAGCGTTTTTTTTCTCCACTGCGCTGCGAGAGTAAGTGAAAACTCTCGCAGGGCAGTGCGAGAAATCGCTGCGACATCGCTGCGACAGTCTTTTTAATGGGGCCAGCGGTAGCAATATCTTAGCTATTCATGAATGAATAGCTAAGAGCTATCTGCCATTGGCTGAGTGCTCAGCCAATAGCTAAGCAGTAGCTGCTATTGGCTGAGCCCTCAGCCAATCTGCACAGCCCTTTCAGGAGGCGGGGATTTTTAAATCCCCGTCTGCTGAAAGAGCTCAGTAGCAGTGTCGGGGAGCCAGCCGGAAGATGCGGCTGACAGCAGGAGAGGTGAGTAACTTATTTATTATTTTTTTAACCACTTTTTTATGATTATCAGGGAAGGGCTTATATTTCAAGCCCTTCTCCGATAATCATTCTGCAGGGCTTGTCAGAAACCACAGCTTTCAATGGGATCGGCAGCAGTGCCGATCCCATTCAAAGCAATGGGATAGCATGCCGCTGACTTCTGCCACAGCTGTGACTTCTGCCACAGCTGTGACAGCTGTCACAGCTGTGGCAGAAGTCAGCGGCATTCTCCATATCTTTTCAATGGGGCTAGCGCTGCTGCCGCTGGCCCCATTGAAAAGACTGGCGATGTCGCAGAGATATCCCAGCGATTTTGGGATATCTGCCTGCGTTTTTCTCGCACTGCGATGCGAGACTTTAACTTTAGAATCGCATCGCAGTGGAGAAACAAAAACCCCAGTGGGTGGGAGCCCTTAAGCATAAGAGACATTGTGTTTGCGCTCTAGTTCTTGGGATGCTGGAATTTTATATTTTGATATAATAAACTTTGAATAGGCAACCACCGGGTACTGAACATTGTATCTATTGACTGCATCTTGCTTGAGTGAGACCACGTACCGGTAGGTGTTCCCCTAACAACAGCGGGCTGGTTCAACCTTGTTTTGACAGCACTTGCGCAACCCAATAGGAAGTCCCTGCTCCTCTATTTGCATATAACTATAAAGAGTAGAAAAGGGCATGTTCTTAGTTGGTGACAACTGGCATAATGTTCCCACAGAATAGGTTATCTTACTAGGTGCCTGCTTCATAGGGTGGTGTGGATTCCGATTCCGACAGTGTGTGTGATTGTGATTATGTCTGTGATTTCATATTATGTATTTATGCTTTTTCATATTTCTATTCATGTCATCCTGAAGGAATCACAGCATGGCACCAGTTGGCATAAGTAGTCTTTCATAGTCAAGATTTATGATCTACCTTACTGAAAGAACCTGGCATTTTTATTTCAGAACTGTACTATAGAGTACTCTGTACATTTTGTTTCACGCTGTCATCATTTATGGCTAGACCATATTATTATTCCTTCACTATGTGACATTAATGAAACAAGATTACTTTAATTAAGTACTATAATGCTGTTGTGGGAGAATTTATAACATTTTTCCCCTTACTACAACATGGACCTTTGTTGTGTAGGAGCTCACTGCCTCCAAGCTTAATTAATGATATATAAAACAATATTGCAAGTAACGTATTGTCTGCAAATGGGCACATTATTTCCTGTGTCCTTGCTAATTAACTAGAATGAAAAGCACACATCTCTGACTGTCAGGCCATTTTAGCAGACCCAAAGTTAACTTGCTATGCAATTGCACAGACAAATAATGCATCAAAGTACAATGGTATTTAAGTCAAAACTGCATCCCAAAAAATTCAGGACTTTCAGCCGCACCAAATGAACGGCATAGATGAAGTTTCTGCTATTGAAAATAAAATATAGATATAGTATATTTTTAGTTTAGTTCTTACATTGTTTTATCTATGTGTAATAATATCCTAGTGTAAATCTCCGTGGTGTTGCATTTTGTATAATGATTGGTGATGTGGATCTCAGCGGGGCCTCCATTTTTAGTAGGAAGTTGCCCATACACATTAAAGTGTGTTCACATCTGATTCTGAAGCTCCATTTGGAGAAAAAATGCCATGGTGGCATGACAGAAGTTCAAAGGATGCTTTATAGTTAATTAGGTCTGTCAAGTGCCTTTTGTGACCATCACGTTACAGATTTAGCAGTTGGTGGAGCCAAATAGCAAAAAAATATTGCATTAGCGTGAATGTAGTCTTGGACAAAATTGGTCGAACTCTCTGATTTTGGACTGGTGTTTCATCTAATGTGTATGTAGGTTGTCCCTACTTTCCTCCAAACCAAGTATGGATATGTCTTTGGGACTTGAAAGGTAAATGATCTAAACTCCATCAAAACTGTATCTTTAGTAGCTCATGACTATCCTTTGGTACTGTGCCCCAAGCCAAGATATGTAACTACAGTATAGAAGATTAACTACCTACACAGATATAGGTGGAACTGTACTATCAATGGGGCTATTGCTAGTTTTCTAAAAGAAATATCCCTGCAAATTGAGGTCTTATAGCTGCAGTGGCGCAAAACACTATTCTGGTCCCCTCCATTAATGTCATAGATGTGTTGTCCTATGTAGAAGCACTGTGCAAAGCTTGCCTTGTCATATCCATATCCAGGCCAGGAGCAGTACTGTACAATAATGTAGACTGTAGGACCATTTTTATCCTGTGTATCCTCCCTGATCTGTGAGCTTTGTTCTGCTACACTTTGAAGAATTGTACCTACTACCCACATCATCCCGTTTATTGGCGTTCCCTATCCTAGGGTGTCGAAGGTGTTTCTGAAATCCTTGTCCCTTGAGAGCTGGATACTAGGTAAAGGTAAGGTTCCCTGGTACAAGCACCGAGTCATGATCGACTCCTAGGGTGATGTCACATTGTGACGTTTTCTTGGCAGACTGTTTTTGTGGGGTGGTTTGACATTGCCTTCCCCAGTCATCTTTACCCTCCAGCAACCTTCAGGTCATGAGTGAGAGCTTAGGATTGCATTCTGCTGCCTTAGCACTCTGTGCCACATGAGGCTCTGTAGGTTGGTTACTAGCTAGTTGCCAATAAGTCACTCTGCCTTGGCCAAGGCATTTAAATACAGTACTAGGGCACTAAACTGAAAATCTTTGCAGAGTAAAGGAAATCTTAGCTAAAAACTTATTTACACACAAAGACAATCTTTCAAATGATTGAAAGATTGACAGTTTTAGCAATCATTGTGCATAAAGTGCTAATGGACACTAAAGTCCATTAACACTTTATCAGCTTCATTTGCATGTAAAGCTCCTCCGGGAGCTTTTTACAGAACACAGCAGGTGGTCTGAGCTCTGCAATCAGCTCGTTTAGAGGCTGTCCTCTGAATACAATGTAAGCTCTGTGGAATAAGTTGGCGCTATACAAATAAAGATTATTATTATTAATAATAATATCTCATAGCCCGTGGAGAACACAGAGAACACAGTGTGCGGTCCCTGTTATCTACTTTCTGGTTGTATGATGGATTTTAAGCTCACCTTAAAATCATCATTCAGCCGAAGAGTGAACGATGGGAGCATTTATGCACAACGATTATCGCTCATATGCCATCATTTGAACGAATTTTGCACGATAATCGTTGCGTGTAAATAGGGCTTTAGTCTGGGAACTGGCCATAATTAAATCTGAAGGAGAGACAGCCAAATATCAGGTTGACTATGCTGGGATTATCAAGCATCAAATCATGAGACAAGAGCACAGTCAGTTCCAAGCAGAAAATCAGTAACTGAAGATTTATGCTACTAAGGAGAAGAAAAGGAAGGGGGTGAGTAAAACGTTTGAAAAAAATAAAGGTCAATGGTTATTCAAGGAGACTTGACTAAAATGTGAGATAGAAACAGCACAAAAACACTATTACTGGCACCTGAGCTGGTAATCTGAATGACAACACAGGTGGTCATATTGTTTATTACTAAAGACAGGCAAAGCAGTGAGAATCAGCTTCATTGGCATTTACTAATGGAAGAATTCACTATTACAGAATGACATTTGCCAGATATAAGACAGTGGAGGCTGAATATGGGTCTGCATTTAGCCTGCATTGTCTTCTATGAGTCAAATGCTACTGATTAAAGCAAAGGTTGTTTATTTGCGAAAAATCTGTTTAGGCAAATTTTAATTTGCTCACTTATATAGTTTGATTGGAGTAGAATGACATGTGTCTGACTGCCACTCCATCCAAGTATCTATTCACCATGGTCATGTAGGTGATGAGCAATGGGGACTTGTGATACCTCTTCTATTGATCGTATGAATCCCAATGGTGGGGCCTCCAATGATCAACTATCCTGCGGACATTTATGGATTTGGCGAGTATAACCCCTTTAAGAGGCAAGCAAATTGAAAATGATAGAGGAAAGTAAGATAAAATACAGTGAGCCCTCAAGTTCCAATGACATCAGTATACAATATTTTCAACATAAAATAGTCTTTCCTGGTCCATCGCAATTTGAAACCACATACAATGCCACAGACAGTCTGAAACTGCAACACATGCACTTTGGTAGATGACCTAGTCAATCAGTAGGGGCATTCACTGGTAAAACCTGTGTACTACTGAGGTATGTGCACTGATGGGTTATCTAATAGCGCCTCTGTACAACACACTATGTTTTACTATTCTTTACCTGTGGCCGGATGAGTTGCTCCTTTGGTCACCAGGTGGGGGTGGCTCCACGTTAATTTTCTGGTAAACTATCTGTACAGAATAGGACCCTAAAGAAGCTCCTGTCCTCACCATAGAAAGTGATTTACATCCTCCACTAGCTATTTCTGACTGTAAGGACTTACTTTATCTGTATCAGTTATCTGCTTAGTTTTCTTTAAGCTTTCTTTTGTATTACTCTTAGTTGACATTCTGAAGGCATCGGAACCAATTAGCAGTTTTCCATAGAGTTAAGTTTCAACATGCAATGGTCGTCTCGGAACCAATTAATATTCTATGTTGATAGACAACTGTAAATATCATTTCCATCCAGGAAGAAATAAGATATGTGCCAAAAGAAATAAAAGTGTTCAATGTCCAGGGCTTTGTCAGTCGAAAATGAACATTTATGTTCAGTTGACTTGACCGGCCTCATTCCTGGATTATTTGGTTTAGTGATATCCATATATTCTGGTGCAATTACAGGAATCAAGTAGCAGTTCTCTACTTAGTTTTCTTTAAGCTTTCTTTTATATTACTCTTGGTTGACATTTGGAGGCATCGTAACTAGAGATGAGTGAACGTACTCGGTAAAGCACTACTCGTCCGAGTAATGTGCTTTATCCGAGTACCTCCCCGCTCGTCCTGAAAGATTCGGGGAACGCCGCGGAGCGGGGAGCTGCAGGGGAGAGCGGGGAGGAACGGAGGGGAGATCTCTCTCTCCTTCTCTCCCGCCCGCTCTCCCCTGCTCCCCGCCGCAACTCACCTGTCAGCAGCGGCGCTCCCCGAATCTTTCATGACGAGCGGGGAGGTACTCGGATAAAGCACATTACTCGGACGAGTAGTGCTTTACCGAGTACGTTCGCTCATCTCTAATCGTAACCAATTATCAGTTTTCCATAGAGTTAAGGTTCATCATACAATATTTCCAACATGCAATGGTCGTCTCGGAACCAATTAATTCTCTATGTTGAGGGACAACTGTAAATATCATTTCCATCCAGGAAGAAATAAGATATGTGCCGAAAAAATGAAGGTGTTCAATGTCTAGAGCTTTGTCAGTCGGAGATGTACAACATTTATGTTCAGTTGACTTGACCGGCCTCATTCCTGGATTATTTGGTTTAGTAATATCCATATATTCTGGTGCAATTACAGGAAATTGTAAATTAGAACGAGATTTCCAAACCCTCGTAAGCCATCAATCTGTGTTGGTAAGGTGTAATGAGCACAAAATAGCTTCAGTATGAATGGAGAATTTCCCTGAGCAGTAAGGCACTAACTTTCCGCCTAATACAATTTCTATTTTTAGAGTTCATTTAATGCTCTGAATACATCTTGATAAGTGCCTTATACAGTTGATTTGCTTATCCCTGGCAGAGGAGGCAGCTGGCAGATTTTGGCCTGGAGAACTATAATTAAGAAACAAGGCAGAAAGAAGATTTGAGCACAAAATTAACACATTAGTTTTTCAGCTGTTATGGGGAATATTTAAGCAGCTTTACGGCTATTTTATTGATATCTGTTAGTGGTTTCTTCTTTGACGAGGAGAAGCAAACAAGGGTTAAGTCGTTTCTTAGGAGAAAGTAAAGACTTGTCAACAAGCTGGAAATAGCTGGGGGATGATATATAATTAGCCTAAGAAGTGACTGTATGATAAATCCTTCCGTATATGAAAATATACTGTACAGTCTATAAACAAAAACCATTAGATAGAGGTCAATAATAATGTTAATGAGATTTCCTTCGCTATTAGGGAAGAACTAATTGTCAAATTATCTTATTTAAAGTGACACTGTCACTATCTGCTAAGTGCGGCAATTTACAATTGGTGGTTGGTGAAGTATCAAACAAGGTGGCATGGTTTCATCCACAACCATACGACTCCTAGGACAAAAATATTATCAGCCCGAGGTACAAATAAAAAAATTGCCCCTTACAAGCTGCTTATAAAGTCAAAAAAGAAAGGTTGTGAAGTTGTAATTAGCATTTTGCCTCAGTTTTTTTAGCATTTTTTTTAACACTTTTTGCCATGCAGGATAAAAAGTGTGTTCAATTTATTGTCGTTACGGATGCGTCAATACCAAATATGTGGGATTTTTAATTTTTGAATGCTAATATGGGCATAAAAAAGGTTTTTTTAGCATGTTTTTTACATTTTTATGTTTTGTACTTTATTTTTCTCTTATTTTTACACCATCTGTGTCCCTCTGAGGGACTTACACAGCAGGACTGCAGATCGCTGCGATAAGGCATGGCAGGACTTCTCTCCTGCCATGCCTTATCACTTACTATAGCGATCACAGGCTATGGCAATACAGAACGCTGGTATCTGGCGTCCTGCTGCCATAGCAACCAGCCGGGCTCTCGCGTTGTTATCGCGAGAACCGGCTGGAGTCACAGAGGGAGTGCGCTCCCTCTGTGAACCCTTTCCCTGCCGTGATCTACTTAGATCGCGGCAGGGAAGGGGTTAACAGCGGGGGGCGCATCTCCAATGCCCCCCGCTGTCGCAGCGGGACACCGGCTACTAGTGACAGCCGGCTCCTGCTGCGGGATAGCGTGAGATCTGCTATGATCTAGTGCTATCCCTATGACGTAAGGGTACGTCATTTTGCGGGAAGTACCCCGCTGCCATGACGTACCCTTACGTCATGGGGTGGGAGGGGGTTAATTATAACTAGAGATATTCTTACACTTTTTAGCCCGCCTAACTAATGTGAGACATTGATTATTAACAATTTTTAGACTTTTAAGAATGTCTCAATTGATAAATCTATCTAAAAAAATTCACTCCATTCAAACTCCGCCCCGTTTTCTAGGCACTTCTGAAAAGTGGAGTCAGAGGTGTAATATCTGTTCTTTTGGGCTCAAATCAATAGTAAAGGACAGAATTGATTTGTGTCAATTTGCACAACTTACACCAGAATTCTGGAGTAAAACCAATAGTAAGTAAGTCTGTCCCGATGTATTTAAGTAGGATGTTACACAGCAAGCTGCAACTTTAAAATATAAGGTCCGCCCACCCAGAAAGTATTTAGATGAAGGAAAGGTTATCTCTTAACAACAGGGTCATTTTGCTCATGAACATTGATATTTGCTGCTATTGCCCTGTGAGTCCATGATTCAATTAGATACTGCTGGTTATAGTAATTTGCAATCTGTTTATAGTACATTAATCTGTCAATAGAATCCAAACTGACAAAATGCTATAAAGTGTGAACTTTGTTAATGGATTTACATGGCACCAGTAGGAAAATGTAAGTGATACAGAATCCAGAATGCTTATTATGAAAAATGTTCCAATGTTGTAAGAGGTGTCTACCCTAGGTGCTCTGAAGCCACTCCCTGTTGTGTGCAACAGAGTCACAACGGCCTCTTCATGGCGTTATTGCTATTTATTTTTTAATTTGTGATGCCAGCGCTACATTAGTGCAACAATGTTAAATGTGATGCAATTAAGAAATCACAAGAACCGGGGTTTAAGAAAAACAAAAAGGTAATATAACTTTCTTTTCCATTTGTTTATTAATGTCAGCAGTCATCATATATCAGTGGAGTTATACAAGCCTTTCATTATTCTCTTTACATGTTAGGAGTATCATTAACAGGAATAATGTACCTGGGGTTCTTCAGGTTACAGACAGGGATGATGTCTGGGTAACATATGGCAGTGCTGGTAGTTTTCCTTGGGCCGGTTTAATGGCTCTTCAGTGTGAACTGTGATCAGTATGCCCCCCCGTTCTGGCCCAGGTTATGAGGGTATTCTGTGGCTCCAGTGCCCGCAATTATAACTCTGCTCTGCATTTGGGGCCCTCTCCTCACAGTAACATGAATACTTCTGTGTTTTACCTCTCGTGTCTCAGCCGCCTCGCAGGGACTCTCCTGTGACAGTCCCCAACTCTCCTCTGCATCCAATAACTCTTCCGGCAGCTGCCTGACTGCAGTGCTGATGGGGATCTTTCTTCTCACGGTAATCCTAACTCCCTCGCTATACACACTAACACTATCCCTCTCTCTCTCTGATGGACACCTGAAGATTTTTACTATCTAACTCTGTCACTTGTCTGACTAACTCCTTTCAACTACACCCATGGTCACACTGACTAACTATACGGTTCACTTGTTTAACATCCGACCTACTGACAATCTTTCTGGTACTTTACTGTTCTGATCTGACTGAAATCTCACTGACTGACGATCTTCACACTATAACTATGACACGACTCCTCTTCTACCTCTCTCTCTCTCTTCACTCCCCAGATCTGCACCATCAACTGCCTCCCAACTGTCACTCCACTGACTTGCAGCCAATACAAGTTCAATCTGCCGGCAACCAATGAGAATCATCTGTCCACCTTGCAGATTATTACTAGCTCTGTCGTAGGGCAAATTAAGTAGTGGTTAACCCCTGCTGGTTATACATGAACTGAGTGCTGCCATTTAAAGGCAGGGCACTTTTGTAGGACCCATTGGGCCACTACACTAAAGTTCCTCTGCAGTGGCTATGGTACAGAGAATGCCTGGCTAGTTGTGGTTTTCCTTGGCTTTCCCATTTGGGCCACTACAATGTTATATTATACACACACACTGGGACCATTTTGAGAGAAAGACAATGTGTACGAGTTTAAATTACCATCAGCTACTAAATGCTAAGTGTAAGGGTTAAAAGTTAACATGTTAAGGTTTGTGGCATGTTCCTTTAAAAATGTATTATTTTAAGGGTATGCTGATGGGGCTGGTGGGGCAAAACCGGAAACTGTCAGGGCGCCATCGTTATCATTTAGGGTAATGTAGTAGTTTGTTATGCTGAAAACGTTCTTGTGCATTGGTGAAAGAAGTAAAGATTGCTGTAAGGTTGAGTAGCATCGAGAAGAGACGGAAAGTGGGAGATAGAAAGGGACTGCAGAAAAGCACCCCATAATCTGACAGATAGAGAATCGCGGCAATTCGCAGCATGCTATGATTCTCTGCTCGTGGACAGCAGGACTGTGCTTTGCATAGAAGTCTATGGAAAGCGTTCACTGCTTTCCCTGCAGCCAGATTATCGCCGCGGGGAATGCAGTGAAAATTTGCCCGTGGACAGGAGGCCTTACCAATCCTATCTAATTATTAGACAGTGTAAACGAAGACCACACAGTTAGGAGATATGTCACATTTATCAGAGTGCTACATGTAATATGATAAAGCTGGTGCAACTTTATACATCTTTGTCTAACTTTAACCTTTGTCTAACTTACTTTGAACCAATATTTTTTGCCAACATTTGGCCACAAGTTGTATTAAAGCGGGGGCGGGGGGGGGGGGGGGGGCGGAGCCTGACCGCTGAGGAAAAATGGCCGTGTGAGAGTACAGCTCCCTCGGCAAGACTCCCTTACAGGACCCTTAGCAGCTATCAGCAGCGCAGAGATGAGGAGAGTCGGGAAGGAGAGGGGCACGGAGCCCTCAGGGACCCCGCGGATGAGCAGAGGACAGTCGGACATGCAGCGCTACCTAAAGGAGAAGAGCCCCCGCTCCCCGCTGTTTCCAGCAAAGATGGCGCCAGCACAGCTATCGGCTGCAGCTCACAGTAAGGAGGGGGAGGAGGGGGCTGCCTCGGACAGTGAGGACGGGGAAGCAGTGTCTAGAGGCTTCATGAAAGATCTTATCATGAAAGCCCTGAGCCCCATTATGTCAGAGCTGGGGGAAATCAAGGAGGATATCAAGCACCTGGGCCGACGAGTGGAGGACCTGGAGACTTCTTCCTCCTCCATTATTACACACGCCACAGAAGTAGCGCGCACCCTACGAGAACACCACAATCACATCAACAAAGCCCTCTTGATGCAGGAGGCCTTAGAGAATAGAAACAGACGCTCTAATGTATGCACCAATGGGCTGCCGGAGTCGTGGGCTGCGGACTGCCTCCACAAGGTAATCAAAGAAATCTTCTCACTCCTCCTTGGAGCAGAGAGGGCAGCCCCCATCATGATTGAAAGGATCCATAGAGCCCTTAGACCCCTCCCGGCGAATGCAGAACCCCCACGAGATGTCATCTGCAAAGTCCTTTCCTTTCAAGATGCTTTCGCTATCTTAAGGGCGTCCAGAAGCCACAGGGACTTGAAATATTCTGAGGCCCCTATACAGATTTTCCAGGACCTGGCCCCATCTACCCTGGCAAAGCGCCGCCTTTTCCGCCCACTCTTAGATGCTCTGAGAGAAAGGGGAATTGAATACGCCTGGCTGTTCCCCTTCGGTCTGGGCATATCTCACAAAGGTCGAAGGCTGAATATCCGTGACCCAGAGGACCTCCAGGCTTGCTGGCAGTTTCTCGAGATGGAGCCGCTAGATCTCCCATGCTGGCTCCCTCTGCCGGAGCTGCCAAAATTTACAAATCTACCACCCATAACCGACTGGAGTACAGCACCCCCAGCCAAATCACCTAAGAGTAAGAAGAAAAAGAGTTGAGACCTCACCCCAGCAGGAGAATGAGGAACTGACCCAGCTTGCTTGCCGTCTGGGCAAGACGTTTTTCCTATCTGACCTCTGTCCGCAATGCTGAGGTCTCTGTGCCGCAGTTGGACCGAATGAGTTCAGGTCTATGCAGGGACATCGGCGAATTTTGGGATCACTTCCCGCCTTTTTCTTCTCTCGTTTGGAAGCGCCGCCGTCCCGCCGGTGGGACCTCTGCGGACTTATTAACTTATCAGTCTATGGTTAACTTGCTGTCATTACCCCTGTGCTCCCTCTCCTCCTCCCTTCTCTCCTCCTGACTTATTCAAGTCAAATTTTATAGTTGGATTTACGATGTTAATTTCAAATGGTCCTCAGGAGTCGTCCAGGGCAGGTATAGTGCATTTCGGTCTCCATCTGGTTAGCCCGTGAGCTCCAGTATCCACTTTAGTGGTGGACACCGTCTTGCCCAGCACCCCCACTGACCGTCTCAGGACGATTTGGTCTTGTTCAACTTCAATACTTTGTTTTTCACTGCAGTGTTACTACCCCTTCTGTGTCCCACACTTTCCTTCAGTGTTTGTTCCCAACTCCCCCTCACAGCCGTCCTTCCCTTCCCACTGACAAAGTGCTTTTTGTTTTGCTGAGCACTCTGATTCTCTCTACAACAGCACGTCTCTCGGACCCACGATGCCTCCGCCGTCACCTGCTGGAGATGACCGCTTCCGTCTTTCCTCGTTCAACGTGAGAGGGCTCAATTCTCCCTTCAAAAGACACAACGTAGCGCAACTTCTAAGAAAATATGGCACCAAGATCACCTTCCTACAAGAGACCCACTACAAGGAGGGTAAGTGCCTTTCATTGCCGGGCAGACAGTTCCCACAGGGCTTCCACAACCCTCACCCGACATCCGCCTCAAAAGGAGTCTCCATTTTATTTCATAGGTCCACCACATTTAAGTGCGAGGCACAACATACTGACGGGGAGGGCAGAGCCATTTTTCTAAGAGGAGGCTTAAACAACTTTCAGATTACCCTGGCCAATCTATACACTCCAAATTCTAATCAAGTGACGTGGCTGGTAGGGCAGTTAGAGACTCTCAGGGAATTTGCGGTAGGTCCTATTATTCTGGGAGGGGACCTGAACCTCACGTTAAACCCTTTGCTTGACTCGTCAGTCGGTCGTTCCCAAATATCACACCCTAAGCTGAGACGCCTACTGCGATGCTTCTCGGAGATGGGCCTGGTGGATGCTTGGCGCCAGTGCTCACCCTCCGCTAAAGATTACACCTACTTTTAACATGTCCATGCCTCCTTTCAGAGGCTGGACTACTTCCTCATAGCCTCCAACCTCCTCCCCCTGCTAATAGATTCTTCCATTGCCCCCACCACTGTGTCTGATCACGCGCCGTTACACGTGGACCTTAGACCTCTATGCAGCTCCCCCCGGGAGTGGAGATGGAGGCTGAATACCTCCCTCCTAGACTCCGCGGACGACAAAGCTGAGATTTCCAATCAATAAAGGAATTCTTCGAGCTTAACGGGGGCGGCGATCAATCGGTCCCAGTGGTGTGGGAAACGCATAAGGCGTTTATCAGAGGAGTCCTGATAGCTCTTGGATCTAGGAAAAAGAAAAGTCAACAAAAAGATATAGACGACCTACTGAAGCGAATCGCCAAGTTAGAATACACTACTAAACTCTCTGCCAGTAAAGAAAACCTTTCCAAACTCTCCGCCATCAGAAAAGAACTAAATCTTTGTTTAGAAACAAGATTTAACAAAAGGTGCCTATACCTCAAACATATAGCCTTTGCCCAAGGCAATAGAGGTAGCAAATATATGACAGCCATGATCAAGAAAGCCCGTACCAAGAACCAAATTGACACAATAAAAACCCATTCAGGCACCCGGGCCACTTCATCCCCAGACATTGCAGCGGAATTCCAACATTTCTATTCCCAACTCTATAACCTACGCCCGCAACAGGACCAAAACGATATAGGTGAATCTAATAAACAAATAAAAGACTTCCTAAAAAAGTTATCTCTTCCCAAATTAGATTTGGAAACAGCCAACCAACTTCTGGCCCCCGTAACGGAAACGGAAGTCGACGAAGTGATAAACTCCTCCCCCCCGGGCAAAAGCCCAGGCCCGGATGGCCTCCCCCTCATTTATTATAAATCTTTTCGCAACACGCTGGTACCGCGCCTCACAGAAATGTTCAACGCTCTCCTAAGTGGCAGCGGACTCCCGAGACAGACCCAAGAGGCCCACATCACTTTAATTTTGAAAGAGAACAAAGACCCAGAGATGTGCGGCAGCTACAGACCCATCTCCCTAATTAATCTGGACGCCAAATTATGGGCTAAACTCCTCGCCAAATGCATGGAAGCCCACATCCCTAACCTGGTTGATAGGGAGCAGGCCGGGTTCGTGAGGGGGAGGGAGGGGAGGGACAATTGCATCCGCGTCCTGCACGCAATGCACTACGAAACGAATTCCACTCGCCTTAGTTAGTACCGACGCCGAAAAGGCTTTCGACACAGTTGATTGGCAATACATGAAATCTGTCTTACTCCACTTTAACTTCCCCCCCTCCTTTGTCGCGGCCATCTTCTCCCTGTATGCCGAACCCTTTGCTAGATTGAAAATAAACAATATCCTCTCCCCCCCCTTTGAAATAAAAAATGGCACACACCAGGGTTGCCCCCTATCCCCTACCCTGTTCAATCTGGCCCTGGAGCCTCTGCTCCAGTACATCAGGATGGACCAGGAGATACGGGGACTAACAGCGGGAGATCATTCTCTGTCTGCAGCCGCCTTTGCAGACGACATCATCTTCTTAATTACGAACCCTGAAACGGGTCTCCCCAAACTCACCGCCTGCTTGGAACATTTTGGAACTCTCTTGAACTTTAAAATAAATTTTAATAAATCAGCGGTCCTCAATGTCTCGATCCCAAAAGCCCGCTGCGCGAGCCTGATGTCCGGCTCCCCGTTCTCCTGGTCTAATACTGCAATCGACTTTCTGGGAGTGAGGTTGACAAGGAAGATAGATGACCTTTTTGCAGCCAACTTTCCCCCATTAATTTCTAAAATTAAAACTTTGCTACATAACTACAATCTCCCCTATATCTCCTGGTTTGGGAGGAAAAATATAATTAAATCCTACATACTCCCAATAATCCTATACCAAATCCGGTCCCTCCCGATCCATCTCCCAGCTAACTTCTTCAATACTCTCCGCAAGATGTTCATTAAGTTTATTTGGAGACAAAAGAGCTCCAGACTGCCTTACAGCCTTATGATAAGGAGGAGGGAGGAAGGAGGAATAGGCCTGCCGAACATCTCTGACTTCTAGTTTGCATTTCACATTAGCTACTGGTCGAGATTGACCACGCCATCAAGAGACCCCCTTCTGTTTCGGATGATCACGGCCATGTACGGACCCTCTTTGATGGAGACCTTGTGGTTCCCCAAAAAAGCTGTCTACAGAAACAAGAATTATAACATGCTCCTGAAGGGACCCAGTGAGGCACGGGACTCATGGGCCAAGGTATTGGCCCCGTCTCCCTCCCCAGTCTCTCCATTATGCACTCTCCCCACCCTGATGGGCCTCCCGTCGGACCCCTGTTCAGTCAGGCTCTGGCAAAAATTTGGCAGCAAACCTTTAAGTGAGCTTCAGTCCCTGATCCACCTAAACCCCAGGGAGATAGTGGAGACTCTACTGCCCGGCCAGCCACTGCCCTTCCTCCAACAGGCCCAATTTGAGGGTGTAATCAAGGATTTTAAGAAAACCTTCATATCCACAAGACCCCTCACAGCCTTTGAGAGGGCGGTAGGGGCAAGCAGTCCGTCCGCCGGAAGAATCGCGTGCCTTCGCAAGCTTTGCTTCCCGCCATCCCCAACCTTTAAGCCCGCGTTCCTCTCCTCATGGGAGAAGGAGCTAAATATAACTCTGTCTTCTTCAGATACCCAACTAATCTTAAAGCTCGCATACGGACTATCCTCGTGCATCATAAATCAAGAAGCTCACTATAAGCTACTAATCCGTTGGTATAGGACTCCGCAGTGGTTGGTCGACCACAAGCTAGCGACCTCCAGCAAATGCTGGAGATGTGAGAATGGCACAGGTTCATACCTCCATATTTGGTGGACCTGCCCACTCCTGTCTACCTTCTGGCAAAAGATAGCTGATTCGCTAAAAAGAATTCTACCCAACTTTACACTAACACCAGAGGTGATGTTTTTGTGGAAGCCCTCGGGTGACTTTAGCCCTCTGAGGCATAGACTATTGGCACACGCAATCGACGGGGCCAAGGCACTTATCCCCCCCCCCTATGGTTGCAGAAGTTCCCCCCCCCCTCTTCTCTCAGCGGAGGGATAGAATGGACCGGACCTACAATTTGGAGGAACTCTCCAGCTGGTCAAATGGCTCACATGAGAAATTCCTTGAAACTTGGGGCCCATGGCGTAGAATACGCTTGGAGCTCCCTCACTAGCCCCCGTGGGAGGAAAGACGGAGGTCGAAGTCTCGGTTTAGGTCTATCCATAGAGGGAGAATGCCGGCACAGGTTACACTTAAACCCTCACTTACACGCATTCATGAATTCATGAATGGGTGTGAGTGAGACCTGCCTCTGATTGGCTCAGCGCTGAGCCAATCAGGGGCAGGTCTGACTCACACCCCCTTCACACCCACTGCAGGCCGGCCGCGCTGAACTCCGTCTGCCGGGACAAGGTGAGTATATATATTTTTTTTATTTTTACACATTTCTGGATGAATTGCAGGGAGGGGCTTATGTATTTAAGCCCTTCCCGACAATTCATCCCGCGCTCGCCCGCAGCGCATTGCTTTCAATGGAGCCGGCTGTATTGCCGGCTCCATTGAATTTAATGCGCTGGACAGCTCCGGCCCGTTTCTAATGAAACGCGGCTAGGAGCAGATTTTTCGGGCGATTTTTTGGCCCCGGTCACGCAATTTGCGGATGCGCATCCGTCATGCGATCCGCAAATCGCGCGAAAAAACGCCCGTGTGACTAAGGCCTGAATGTGGTGCACGGCATGTACAGTATGACAGGTTTTTGGCACAAACTAACCCCGAATTCTGGTTCATTTAGCTTAGCAAATCTTCTACAATATTTTTGAAGATACTATGGTCACCAGTAAACAGTCTCAGAGTCCCTTACATTAAGACCGAACCTATAAGAGTCTTTTAGGATATTGTTTTTGCTATGTACCTGTGTAAGGGCTACGTTTCTTCTTTGTCGTCTGTGCTTCTAAGAGAGTAGAGTCTGCATAAATATCGACTTCTTTCTTCATCTTTCTGCATTCTGATGAATGGACGCCATGGTAAAAAGCGTTTGCAATGTATGTTTTCTTGTGATGGAACTACTGTTTCTGTCAAAACTTCCCACTGAAACACTGCCAAGCCAGGATCTGTGTTAGTCACTGACATATGTGATTTTATATATACCATACAGATGACTTGGAAGGTATTTGATATTTCACAACATTCGATCAACTCTTCTAACAAATGATAACTAGAGAAGAAAACATGAATATTGCTAAAAGTTTGTCAGTACATAATTTAAAGAGCATCTCTAGTTTAAGCTCTGGCAACCGTAATGAATACATCGGCACTTACTAAACAATTGTCTGATTTTCAGACTGGGGGCAAAAAGACTGACCTCTCCAAATGCCAACAAGGACCATTACGTAGACCATATCAGTCAATTAGTAGAAAGCCGGTCTCAGAACGGTGACTGCAGTCTATAGATACAAGTCTCCAGGCTCAGAAAAATTATTTATTGGAATGAGTAATTATAGTTATAATGCAAAGTCATCAGCTATTTCAAATACACAAGATACTCAGGACAAACCAACGAGGGGTCCCTTCGTGTGACATAATGCATACACATGGGGGCAGATTTGCTTTGATAACAAACCAGTAAAACAAACTCAGTAGTTACATATGTGATCACTTTCTCACTACAAGGTCTGTTCACGTGGATTTATTATTTACTTGCAGACTTGTTGCTTCGGACTAGAACCCAATAAGAAAATATGATACTCACCTTCTTTCACTCAATGAAGAGTCTTGCCTGGTCCTCAACCAGACTCTTGGCCTCCAGTAATGGTGTATCAGCCCCTGTAACCACTGCAGTCAATCACGTGTCTATGGTGCTTGTCATCACTGGTGGCTAGGATATGGGGACTGGTGGAAGAGCTCGCAAGACACTTCAGTGGGATAGGATGCAGAAGGTGATTATAATGTAGTATTTGTTTGCAAACTTTGCTTTAAATTCACGAGTGATCTGCAGCAATTTGGATTAGTTGTGAATTTTGACTTCCTCATTGAACATAATAGTCAGGACTTGAACCCAGGAGCTCTTGTACTTCACGTGCGCAGCCCTTCCTGCTGAGCTATTCTGAGAGATGGATAGCTCATTTGCTGAACATTGTCCTTGTTCCTTGCTCCTGTTAATCCAGTTCCTGATTGGCTCCTCCCTGCTTCCTGATGGGCTTCATTATATAAAACTGGCTTTGCATGTCCTTCCCTGCATGATTATTGTGCTCTTAGCCTGTAGTCAAGCTCCACTACCTGCCTGCTCCTCTGTACTGCAACTGATATTCCTACGTACTGACCTCTGGCTTCCCCTGACTACGCTACCTGCAGCTCCTCAGTACTGTAACTGATATTCCCATGTACCAGCCTCTGGCTTCCCCTGACTATGCTACCTGCCCGCAATGGTTACAATAAGAGGCTCCAGACCAGAACCAGAATCGTGACAATAGTGGAGAAAATCTGCAATCAACCCACATCATAAACTGACATGCTGCAGTTTTAAAATTCACACCGGAGGGCAATTTACACAGTAGATTATTTTTACACAGAGTGTGAATGAGGTTTCTTAAAATCCCATCCACTTTGTTGGGTATTTTCTGGACACAAATCCATAGCAGAAAATATCCAGTATGTCTACATACCTCTAAAGAAATCGAAGACCTCTCTTTTTCAAAAAAAGATGGCACAGTGGTCAGCTGGATGTTATGGTTGGCCAGGTAGTTCCTCTGCAGCAGCCATTATAGGACAAATATTGCATTAGATGCTGGCCAATCCAATGAATGGCTGACCATAAAATAAGTGATCAGACCGGCTTTGAGAAAGTGAGAGTCATTCTTTGTCAGGAACTCTTCGGGGATACTATAGCCCCATTCATAAAAATTCTAAAAATGGTCAATGTTTCCTATAACAACAAACTAGTAGACATTGAGTTTCCATATGTCTATATACATTGTCCAAGTATAGCATGTCTGCTTGCTGAATTTATGGGTGAGCAAACACAGTCCTCCATAGTCTGCATAATACCTGACTATAGTTGCAACTTCTGGTCCCGAGTTACAAAAAGAAAAGCACAACTGAAGCACAAACTGCTGTGCAGCCAAGAAGAATGGAGACATCAAACACTGCTGGGTCTCTCAATATGTGTTGCTGTAATTCCATTTGTCTTTTTTTACTCTGCTCTCATACAGTTAGAGAGACTTTGGGGAAAAGTCACCTTTAGTCCTTAATTATTTTAAAACTATTTTTCCTACTTTGCTGTTTAGAAAAAACTTTTTGGCAAGTGAGTTATAAAAAGACTCTGAGCTCTAAAAAGGTCTTTTTGCACAGTGGCACATAGATTAAACTCATTATCGTATTAGAAATCGCCGCATGACGCTGGAGCAGAATCAGTGAAATGTTACATCTTAAAATGTGTTCCGCGAGCAAATTGCACAATTTAAGACATCACAATTTTGTCAAGAAGAACAGCAGGTTTGGCTTTTCGTATGATTTGCTGTTATGCTCTTGTATCAATTGAGTGTTTATGACCGGTTATGTGTCTATTTATTTGTCTACAACTAGTAGAAAAGGCTTTTTCGGCATTAAAATAATTTACCGAATGATTCACCGAGAAGGAAATGTGTTCAGTCTCTCAGTATGACAGATGTTTAAAAAGAGCAGGAGAAATGCAAGTACCATCTGGATGACTTGTCACTTCTGCAGATGGAAAATTGCGAGTTGATATTATCTATTAGTTGAAGAGTGTGAATCTGTTATAAGCTCCAAATAACAGAATGCTAAATATCAAGCGGCGTTGGTGACAAAAAGAGAAAAAATATCTGTTGACATGATTAAGATTTCTCGACCAATTAAAAATATATATTTTAAAAAGATATGCTCATGGTAAAATAGAGACAGGATTTTGTGTGGACAGTTATCAAGGTTGAGAGGTAAGAAGTCACTAACTGTTATCCACACGCAATGGAAGAAGGTGTTTTATGGGATTAGCTAGCAATTGCTACCTGGTGGAATTTTGGAGTAGTAGCTCCTTTTTTTCTCCATAGGGTATAATGAAAATCACTTTGAAATCTCTTGAATATTGCTCATTAAAGGAGCTTTCCAATGCCCAAATTATTTTTCAAAAAAGTGTCATGCTGCAAAATACAACCATAACATATTCCATAAACCTTAGGAGATACCTTTTCCTCTTGAATTTACTACTGCATGTCTGCATTGTTTACATTTTGTCACGGCTGGGGATGTGCAACCAATTTGACTTTGGACTAAGTCTGAGGGTTGCACCCAGAGTTTCTCAGTGTTCACCCTTTAACCCCACCAGTCAGCATTGGGTCTTCTCTACGGTGTGCCACAACCTCTCCTCCAAAAATAGCTTTGGTTTTGAGACAACTAACGTTACATGGTCAGTAAAATCATAATGCAGGAGGGTGTAGATAGAGCTGTAGTGAAGAAACAAGCAAAAATCAGGGCTGGAAGATAACTTGCATGGTTAAGGAAGAAGCTAAGAGTCATGGCAGGCAGCAGACAGAGAAATGCGTAGTACTAGTAAATAAATGACCTGGGATCAGGAATAAAGAAATGGGGAAGCCTGGGTGGTTCAGGCATGGGACAATTATCAGGAGATTAAATAGAAAAGCAACTAGTAAAGGCTAAATATCCAGACAGCCTCCACTGAGGGAAGGAGCTACTGTATATATACAGACTGGAACCTATCTTGATAGGTTAGGGAGTAGAAACGTGAGTGCGCACACTGCCCTTTTAAGAGGTAGGCCAGGCGCACTCTATGGGTGGCATTGACAGCCAGGGGGTGCACAGAGAAAATGTGATAACTGCCGTAGATGACCCTGAGACTTGAACCCTGGCCATGATGGATGGCAAGGAGATTTGAGTGACACCGTTGGTCATGAGCAGTGACATTAACAGATTTGCAGCTTATGGTCCCATCAACTTCTATTTCCTCACCTTACAAGTCACCCATGTTACCTTGCATTAGAGATTTGCATTGCCGCTAACGGAAAAGGCTCAGAAAGCTCAAGAATGGAACATCAGCAGAAGAAGACAATGTAGAGAAAGACAGAACCACATGACTACCTCTCATTGGAGGCAATTGCTTCTCAATCACACATGTTAACTTAAGCTGGCTTCTCTGCCAGTGCAACAAATGCCCAGGAAATGTGCTTCCTACTTAGATTGCCCCATTCCGTCTCCCTAGTGGCACCTTACATTATACTTACATTGCTCTACAGCATCTGATCCCATCCCTAAACCTGTGTAATTTACATATCTGCTGACGTCACCACCACATCAGCAGGAATAGTAGATGGCTCGGGACAACGACGGACAGGATGTCAGTGGAAGAAGCCAATATACAGGAGGGCAGTGCCACATGACTACCTCTGAAAGCTGGCGAATATAATGAAATAGAAGAATAAAAATATGAACAGAGCCTTAGAAACAATGGTAATAACTGGCTTAGGTCCTAAAATACCCTTTTAAGCTTTTGATTACACTATAGAAACTTACTACAAAAAGTCTTGGCACTGTCCTAGCCTAACCATCTTGATCTGAAACTCTCTTGATGGTTTGATGTTTGTACATGAACACCATTGAGATCAATGTTTCACAAATACAAATTACTGCTAAGACATCTTGCCTTTGCTTGCACACATTAAGGAGTATTCAGTGTCAGGCAGACGGATGTCAATCTGCCTGGTCACACATTGATTTGGTTTAGGGCTATAACTGTAGGAAGCACTTGAGGAACCCTGATTTTCACTAGAGATGAGCCAACGTACTCATTAAGGGCGATTTCGCAATCGAGCATCGCTATTTTCGAGTACCTGACTACTCGGGTGAAAAGATTCGGGGGGCGCCGGGGGTGAGCGGGGGGTTGCAGAGGGGAGAGGGGGGGAGAGAGAGCTCCCCCTGTTCCCCACTGCTACCCCCCGCTCCACCACGCCGCCCCCCAAATCTTTTCACCCGAGTAGCCAGGTACTCGAAAATAGCGATGCTCGATTGCGAAATCGCCCTTAATAAGTACGTTGGCTCATCTCTAATTTTCACCCTTGGCCCCTCCAAGTGGAATTTGGTCATTACTACAGAGTTTTCAAGCCATTACTCACAGAAATAGTCACAGTGGTGTGGTTGCTGACGCTACACGAGGCCGAGGCGTGGTACCAGTGGGTGTGAACACAGATGTATCTGGGATTCAAGCCAAGGTTAGGGCACGCAGCATATGGTTCAGTACGATATTCAGGCAATTGGTTGGGGCAGGTGGCAGATAGCACAGATCTGCGACTAAAAAGCTGTTTGATTATTTTCAACTAATTTCCATGTATTTTGGTGTGCTGAAAACAAAAAAAATTGAAATAAATCCTAGACGTAAGGATTTACCACAAAATGCAAAATTCTCTTTTAATTTAGCAAATTTTTCGAAATTTTTGGTATTTTTTTTATCTTAGGGTTTTAAACTAAATTTAAAGTCAAAATAACTATTAATTAATTCACATCAGTGCATTTAAGATATACAATGCCAAAAAAACATAACTTTCAAAGAAGAGAACTTCTAGAGTGAGCTAATGGAAACCAACATAAACATGTTGCAAGCTCTGACATGCACGGGTTTGATTCAATTTTTTTTCTTGGTTCTCGCCTGTGGTACTATTGTATTTTGATGCCACCGGACGTATGGGTGGAGACAAGATACAGGGTACTTGACAGGGTGGTGACGCCCTCAGGAGCTGATTGGCTGATGAGCAAGGTCCTAGCAAGCCGCAGCAATCACTCTCCCTGGAGCAGCCGTCCACCTTCCTTCTTCCCGTGGCGAATCACTAGGCGGCACCTGCACTGACACTGTAATACTGCAGCTACTCTAGAAATCCCCCTGCTGTGAGGCTGTGCCCTCCGATCTCCCCTGGCGAAGCCCTTGCGCTGTGACTTACGAAGCCGCAGAGCATCTCCCCTGGCCATCTGCTCTCTCACAGCTCCCTCCGCAGACGTGTCTGTGCTGCTGTGCCGCCTTTCAGCTCTGTCCCAAATGCCGACTCTCTGCTGCTGTGGCCGGTGACAGCTCGCTCCCGCACTCAGTGTCTGCCACCGCTACCAGTGACGCTGGCTCTCTGCTGCTGTGGCCGCTAACAAACGGAAAGAGAGGGAGTAACTCGAACAATCTCTTCGTGTTAGCTCGTCATTCTTAAATCGTGTTTCCCCAAGTTAGCATTATGACTCCGCGGAAGTATATTAATTTGCCTGACAGTTTCTATTTCATTTGTGGTGAATATACAGTATTGAAACAACAGTTGAATATTACAGACTTTGTGTATACTTCGCATACTTTGGACTAAAACTTGGAGAGCAAGATAAAGTTTGGGCGCCTCATGATGTGTACAAACGGTGTGTTGAGGACCTCCCAAAATGGTTCAAGGGCAATAAAAAAGCTTTCTGTTATGGGATTCCTATGGTATGGTAAGAGCAAAAGAACCATAGTGATGACTGTTACTTTTGTTCATGTGATGTGAAAGGGTGTAATTCCAAATGGAAGCATTCCATTTTATACCCCATTCTTCACTCAGCAATTCGTCCCATCACAAATGGCACAGATATACCCAAGCCCCATGCTACCTTGGAAGAGATACCTAGCTCCGATGAAGGTGGAATCATACTTGAAACAGATGATGAATCAAGTTCTGACTTTGAAGATGATACAAGACCCAAATTTTTTTCCCAGGAGGAGATGAATGATTTGGTAAGAGACTTGAATCTTCCAGAAGATGCCGCTGAGTTACTTGGTTCAAGGCTCAAAAGCAGGAATTTATCATTGCCAGGAGTGTCTTTTTCATGGTTCAGACATTGTGAAAAGGAGTTCATTCCTTTCTTTGCCTAGGAAGACAAGTTGGTTTATTGCTTCAATGTCGAAGGTTTGATGGGCCAATTTAAAATTCAATATGATTCAACGCAACGGCGTCTTTTCATAGATTATTCAAAAAGAAGTCTCAAAGCAGTTTTGCTCCACAACGGCGGTTTTTACACTTCCATCCCTGTAGATCATTCTATACACTTGAAGGAAATCTACGAGAACTTAGAATTGGTTCTTCGTAAAGTTAAATATGAAGACCACGGTTGGCAAGTGTGTGGGGATTTAAAGATCTTGTGCATGCTGCTCGGGCAACAAGCTGGATATACCAAATACCCTTGTTTTCTATGTCTATGAGACAGTCGAGACTGACAAAATCACTGGACCAAGAAGAGTTGGCAGCTGAGGGTTCTCACAGTCAGTCAAAAAATGTCCTCCGAGAAACTTTGGTACCTCCACATAAAGTTTTTCTATCACCTCTTCATATAAAATTGGGATTGATGAAGCAATTCATGAAATCACTTTAGAGAGACGGAGAATGTTTTTATTATTTAGTCACCAAGTTTGCAGGCCTCTTGGAGGCAAAATTTAAGGAAGGTGTGTTCGTCGGACCAGACATTAGAAGGCTTATAGCTGATTAAGAGTTTGTCAATACCATGATGGATTCTCAAAAAGAAGATGGATTGCATGTAAAGAGGTCGTAGAGAAATGTTTAGGCAATAAGAAAGATACTGACTACAAAAAGATCGTCGGACGAATGCTGAAAGCATTTCAAGCTTTAGGTTGCCTGATGAGTTTGAAAGTGCATTTTCTCCAATCCCACCTTTCCTAAAAATTTGGGAGCTGAAGAACAAGGTGAACGATTCCACCAGGACATTAAAGACATGGAAAGAAGATACCAGGGAAAATGGAGCATTACAGTGATGGCAGACTACTGCTTGTCTTCAGAGAGACATTCCAGATACTACTCACAAGCGTAAATGTACCAAGAGGAGCCTCACAGGGACGATTATACTGTGTCTTAGTGAGCTCATTTCAGTTCAAAAGTGATTTTCATGTAAAATTTGTAATTAAAAATTAATTTTGTCTATTTTCATTTATTTTGAGGTATTGCCTTATTTAACATAGATAACTGAATTGTCAGGAAACGTGATGTCCTATGACAAAACGGAGGTCATTTGTGGACTCAGCGTACTGAAAAATATGACGTTTACGTTAAATAACCAAAACAGCTCTTACATTTTTTTTTTGCAGACCTATTTAGACAGCTGAATTTAGAAACATAGTGAGGTGCAGGAATACAGAAGACATACGTAGTCAGAAGCAACAGAGTTTTCAAGCAGGAGAACACACTAACTAGGGCTTTGTCAGTAGAACCAAATTGCTTAGCATCCACCCTTTGGTGTGGATGCCTAAATAAGCAAAGGTATCAGAAGACTGGTGAAGGAACAATTAGTGAAGCGTGCGCTGGCCCTCTAAGTCAGGAGGCAGGAGTGTGCGTGAACCCTATGGGCCAAGGCCAGGGATTAGGCAGCAAGCAGAATGAAGCATACACACGGCCAAGATACAATTACTGACTGCAGTTTCAACAGCAGGTGAGCCATTGTGAATGCTGCAGTACTTTTGGACAAAAAGTTATTTTCTCTATGCAAAAGGTTCAGTGATTATATTTTTGTTATGCAATTTCTACCTACCTTATTCCTGGTTTAAAATGCATGTCCATGATATTAGACAAGTAAGAAGTTGATAAGGATTTGTGCAGACAGGTAAGCTTGTACTGGTTTCAGGAGACTGATCTGGATCTGACCAACTATTAAATGCAGCTGTCCAACCATTGATCCCTGTTACACCTCTTCTGGTTTGTCCATACACAGATGGGGAAGTTTAAACATACCGGCACACCATGCATTATGCAGTGTTCAGAAGGTTCTTTACAAAGATGCATACCCTGTTCCTAAATCTCCTATAGCTGTCTAAAAAGAGTGCAAAGTAAAAACACAAAAGAGTATATACTAGTGCCACACCGACAATTCCAAGAATGTGTATATTGGAATGAAAGCAGCAGTCAGTTTGCGATCCTGTTGGCCACATATTAAATTAAGTAGATACTGTAAATACAGCCAAAAGCCAGCGGACACTCTACTCAAGTACATATACCAATATAAAGAGAAATAATAGCTTCATTGGATATAGTTTCTGACCCCATATATTTGGGCCCCTAATCTACATAAAGATTAACTAATAGGTCTGTGAGGAAAGAATACCCAACAAATAGAAGTTAGGTAAACTTCCTGAAGAAATGGAACATTCAAAGGGATGTAATTCTGCTCAGACAGTCCTGTATGCAGTGTGGCAAGGGGGGTACTCTTGCCTGCGGGATCGCTGACTTCTAGACCGGAATGGGCACCATCCGTGTAGAAACACTCTCTGGAGACTTGGAAATTTCGTTAACCCTGGCTCCTGCCAGTCTTTATTCACGGCACAAACAACTTAACAGAGTCCAGATAACATACTTCAGTAGAACATAAAGTCCATATAAACACACCCCACCTGGGTGTTGAGGTTAGGGGCATCACCCTGTCAACCTCTTGCCTTTCCAGGCCACCAGCCTGCAGCACCGCACTCTGCTGCGCTGGTTCTTCCCCCCTCTCCTTGGTAGGAGCTGGCTTTTTATCTCGTTCCTGCTCCACCCCTTGGTTAACCCTCGCACCAGAAGTCCTATCTCTGGCCCTCTACAGGCCCTTCTGTGTACTGCACTACTACAGCAGATACCTTCGGTTTCCCACGAGGCAGTAAAATATCCAACGATTAGCTGTAATTGGAGGCACACAAAATCTCATAGTCCTTGGGAATATTGGTGCAAAAGTAGGTAACGTGGACTGGGGGGAGTAGTTTCGTCTTGCAGAGACCTCCTAGTATGTGTGAGGGGACTTAAAAGGCTATGTAATGCCTTTTTGGTATGCAAATGTAGCATTCCTACAAGTCAATGTCCAACCTTTCGACAGGACTTGTAACTAAAATGACTTGGAATATAAGCCAAAACTAGAATCTTCTCCAGAAAGAAAAGCTATCCACGTGCAGACAGATTTTGCCCCTCTTGAGAGTAGAGTAGAGTTCTGGCTGGCTGGGTGAGATACCTATGATGTGAGTTGGGAGGGGTGCAGTTTCTCCTTATGGAGACCACCTCTTAGCCATGACAGTAGCAGCAAAGTGGATGAGATTTTATCAAATTTAATCCACAAGCTACGATACAAAATCCCCAAGGAATCCGCAGCAAAATTGACCTGCAGATTTTAAATCCAGAATTTCAATGTATGCTGTGGATTTTCACTCCTTGTGATGCATAGGGTGAATTTTGCACCAAATCCACACTAATATGCAATAACTTTGCATATAACATATGGATTTTGAAATTCTGCTACAGAAAATTCAGCCCGTGTGGCCATACTCTAATTATATATATCTTTATGCTGACCATGAGGATCTTTGGTTCTCTGATCTATTACAATACAATACATTTGAAGTAAAAGCTGGATCTGATTTCCCATGGACCTGCTCTGTCTCTAGATTTACAAAGCCTTAAACTGACAGCCTGGATAGCGAGATAAGTCTCCTGACAAATAAAAACATTGCACATAAGGTTGCCGATTTTCAAGTTCTAAAAATGCTTTAATTCCCAGGTTTTTTATGATAATTTAATACAGCATAAGAAACAAATATAAATGTCAAATTAATCCCCAGTGAGCTACATTTGAGAACATTTTTGTTACATGTCTTTCAACTGAAGCATATGGCTCAAGGACAATTTACATCAAACTAACAATATTTCAGTTGACTGTAATTGCAGAAGGCCTGAAATTGGGGGAAAAAGCTTTTGGTTCTTTTTCTTGCAATGAATATAAATGGAAATAGATACTTTTGCCTAAATGTACCTTGAAAACAATGTCACGTCTTAAGGTTCTTTTCACCCCACAGTTATGGACTATGAAGGAAGGATATATTTACTTATGACAAAAAAGTCCTAATATAACTTGTGATGTACCCATAGGCTTCTTTGTGCCAAATGTAGCCAAGAACATTTTCAGCACAAGTTTGACATATTTTTTCCCTAACAGTCACATTAAAATTGGAAAAAAAAAACCTCACAGAAATGTCAGCAATTTTTATAGAACATTTTAAATTAGTCTCAAGTAAATATAGTTGCTGCATAAGTCCAGCGTCTGACAGAGAATAATCTGTTAGCTACTTTGAGTCCTATAAACTAAGTTGACCTGCTGATTCTGGGGATTTAAGTTTTATACTTATGCAGTGTCCCATGGCAACCCAGACACAAGGCCCACGCCGAGGAGCTGGCGGGGGTAGAGTTGGCACTTGTCACGGTGGCTCTACCAGACTCCTCCCCAGAGGGATGCACGGAACCTTGGCCAAGGCACTACTAGGCCTGTTCCAGGCAACGCTGGGACAGCGAATACCTGTATGTGTTGTGGACATGAAGTTGTCACGCATGACGCCATTGTTCCTTTCACACCTTTAAGTATCCGGTGGATGAATAAAGAGAGTCCACACACTGATAAACTTGAATACCTCGATCACTGGGAATGGGCAGTGACTGGAAACTTTACTGTAGAATATTCAGTAGAATACAGCTTACTCGCACGTGCAGGAAAGATAAGTTGCTAATGTTAGGTCAGGAAGGATAACGCAGGATTATATCGGGCCTGCAGTCTCAGTTATCGGCAAGGCTCTGCTGCTGGACAGGGAGCACTCCGGAGGAGGACGGGGGTAGGAACACTCCACTGACATTCACTCTAAATTCTTGTAGACAGCTCTGCATGGCGGACTCCTCACTTCTCTCTCTCACCAGAGGTGGCTCCTGGCATGGAAGGCCTCAGGATACCTTTCCTCCTCTTCCATCACTTCACCACATGAGGGTTGAAGGTACCCCCATGTGGCCGGCACTCTCATTCCTCTCTCAACCGTTGACAATCAGGAACTCAACTCCTTACCACACTCCAATCACTCCCATTTATAGGCTACAGACATCACATGACTAGACAGATATTGATACTTTTCAAGATATATTCCACCCACTTTCAGACATTAACCTCTCTCATGCTGCAGCCATGCAATACACATAACAGAAGACAAGACAATTTGCATCCGCATCAAAGACATAACATGCATGACATTTATGGAGGGGCCAGAAATAGGTGTTTCGGGCCAATACACTTACCCATTTGAAGGTTCAGCGCTCAAACCTGCCACTGGAAGCATTCAGCTATGGACTATGTATTCCTCTCATTTAGTGTTGAGAAGTCTTTTGAAAAGTTTGGTTAACCCGGTTTGTGGAAATTCGTCAAAGCGTTTAGTTTAGGTCAAATTAGTTTGAGCCGGGGGGCGGAGCCTGACTGCAGAGCTTAATGGCTGCTTGAAACCAGAGCTCCTGCAGCAAGGCGCCCACAGAGGTCCTCTACAGCTTCTAATACCAGCGGCCATGGGGAAAACCGGCAGAGAGAAAGGCACAGAGCAGCTGGGCACCCCCCGACCGGTGAAAAATCAGTCGGGAATGCAGCGGTACTTGAAAGAACGGGCGGCTCGTTCCCCGCACCCAGCACCTAAGATGGCGCCGGCTCACGAGGCAGCCGCAACATACAGTAAGGAGGGGGAGGGAGAGCTCTCTTCTGATGAAGAAGATAGTGAAAGTATCACCAAAGGCTTCATGAAGGAGCTGATTGTAAATGCCCTGCACCCAGTTCTGTCAGAACTAGCAGAAATAAAAGAGGAGGTGAAGCATCTGGGTCGCAGGGTAGAGGACTTGGAGTCCTCCTCAGCAGCAATCTCTTCCCATGCACTAGCTATGGCTAAAGTGCTTAAAGACCAGCATGACCATATAAATCAAGTGCTAATCATGCAGGAAGATCAAGAAAATCGCAGCAGGCGCTGCAATATTCGCTTTAAAGGCATTCTTGAATCCTGGGCCGCCGACTCCCTTTCAAAAGTAGCCACTGAAATTTTCAGCTCTTTGCTCGGCGTGGAGAGAGCGGCATCCATAACAATAGAGCGCATCCACAGGGCACTTAGACCCCCCCCCCCTCCTCATCGGAACCCCCGAGGGATGTCATCTGCAGATTACTCTCTTTTCAAGACACCGCAGCCATCTTGAAAGCTGCAAGATCACATAAAGACCTGAACTACAAAGATTCTACTATACAGATATTTCAGGACTTATCCCCCTCGACGCTGGCGAAGCGTCGCCTTCTATGCCCCCTGCTGGAGGCTCTGAGGGCGGAGGGAATAAAATACTCCTGGCTGTTCCCGTTTGGTATTGGCATCACTCACAATGGTCGCCGACTAAGCATCCGTTCGCCAGACGACTTACGCAAATGCTGGGAGCACCTTCAAATTGTACCTATTGATCTGCCCTGCTGGCTACCTCTCCCGGAACTCCCGAAGCTTCCAAAACTGTCTCTCCCGGAAGCCTGGCAGCTGGCAGGTACTCCCAAATCGCCGAGAGAGAAAAAGAAGAGGTCTAAGGACCCCCCACACAATGTGGACACTTGAATTGAGTAGCCACATTTATTTTTGGTTGCATTATAACACAGACATTTGTGTGGCCCGAAGACCTCTCCGGCTGCTCAGAGAAGACCCAGTGTATTGGTGAAACACCCCAGTTGAGTTGTTTGATCTTGATGCCGCACGCGTTCTGCTTTACAAGAAGCGGCATCCGTTTCTGGCTACCAAATTTGAAGAGTGTGTGTTATGGAGTTTGTAATTCTACAGATCTGCTTTCCTTTTCCCCAGAGAGCTGATGTACTTTAAAGTTTATTTTTATCTTTTATGCTTTATGCCCATATGACCTCGTGGGCGCCTGACTGTTCAGGCTGTTCTCGCGGTTGTCTGTCCTCCGAAGTAGAAGTTCAGACAACTAGCCCCCCCAGTCGGGAGCGAGGCCTCGTGTTTGGACCTCGCCCTATCTGTTTTCTTAATTCATAATAGATACTTGAATTGTTTTGAATAAGTGTTCTTGTACCACCCCCCCTCCTTTCTTCCCTTCTCGTACCTTCCCACCCCTCTTACCCTTCCCCCTACTCCCTGTATCTTCGTAGCGGGACTGATTGCTTTCTCTACCGATAGACTCCAACCACAGCTAATTTATTCCTTTTCCCTCCACATTTGGGCGATCACTCTGACTGCATGCCAGGCTCCTTTGCCGAGGATACCTTCCTGCGTAGTACAACACTAAACGTCAAGGGGATCAACTCGCCTTCCAAGAGACACCAGATTGCTCTTCTCCTAAAGAGGTATGGATCTAAGATCGTTTTCTTGCAGGAGACCCACTTCAGGGGAAACAGGCACCTATCCCTCCCGGGCAAACAGTTCCCGCAGGGGTATCACAGCACCCATCCTACTTCAGCCTCGAAAGGGGTCTCCATCCTCCTGCATAAAACCGTTGCTTTCTCATGTGAAGCCCGCCACTCTGACCAGGAGGGCAGGGTCCTGTTCTTGAGGGGATATTTAAATCACACAAGAATAACCCTTGCCAATCTATATGCCCCCAATACGGACCAGATACCATGGTTAATTGGACAGCTGGAAGCCCTAAAACACTTTGCCATTGGTCCGATTCTCCTGGGAGGTGACCTGAATCTTGCCTTAAGTCCACTACTAGACTCCTCTTCCGGTAGGTCCCAAACCCCCCAGAGGAAAATAAGAAAGCTTATCCGCACCCTGGCGGAGATGGAGGTAATTGATGCATGGAGATGCTTGAATCCCACAACGAAGGATTACACCTTCTACTCGCCGGTCCATAAATCCTTTCATCGCATCGATTACATCTTCGTTTCCCCTTCCCTCCTACAAATTACGAAAAGAGCCAAGATAGACTCTATCCTTGTCTCAGATCATGCGCCTGTGCATATTGACCTAAAACTACCAGACCCCTCTCCCAAGGAATGGCGCTGGAGATTAAATCCATCCCTTCTTGATTCAGAGAAGGACAAGAAACAACTGAATGACTCTCTGGAAGAGTTCTTTAGTATTAATACTTCAGAGGATCAGCGATTCCCAATAGTGTGGGAAGCCCATAAGGCCTTTATTAGGGGACTTTTAATTGCCCTGGGCTCTAGAACCAGGAAAAAACAACAGAAAGAGATTGATGACATACTACAGCTAATTGCTAAATTTGAACAAAAGGCTAAATATTCAGAACTCAAGGAGTCACAGGACAAACTCACTGCACTTAGAAAGGAACTTAAACTACTACTGGAAGCCAAATTTAACAAGAAATGTCTCTTTCTCAAACATGCTGTCTATGCCCAGGGCAATAGAGGTAGCAAGTTCACCTCGGCCCTTATTAAAAAAGCTCACTCCCGGAATAATATTAAAACTATTAAAACACAGGATGGTCTCCAGGTCACCTCTACAGCAGAAATAGCTCTGCAATTTCAGAAGTTTTACTCCCGCCTTTATAACCTCCGTGAGCCACCCACCCCACTGGCTAAAGCCAATCTTATATCACGGATTGACTCCTTCTTAAAGGACTTAAATTTACCTGAAATCCCCAGTAACGAAATTTCTGCCCTCTTAGCCCCTGTAACTACCCAGGAAGTGGAGGACCTGCTTTCCTCTTTCCCGGCTGGGAAAAGTCCGGGCCCGGATGGATTCCCACTTATTTATTATAAATCGTTTAGAGGAACACTAGGCCCTCGGTTAGCCCAATTATGTAACTCACTTTTACAAGGTAATGCCCTGACAAAACAGGCACAAGAGGCCCACATTGCACTAGTTCACAAAGAAAATAAAGACCCGGAACAGTGTGGAAATTACCGCCCTATATCTCTAATAAATTTTGATTTGAAACTTTGGGCCAAACTGCTCACAAAAAGACTTGAAAAGCATGTCACAGAATTAATCAACCCAGAACAAGCGGGTTTTGTTAAGGGTAGAGACGCTAAAGATAATTGCCTGAGACTTTTACACGCTGCAAGGTACGCCCAAACCAATAACATCCCATTAGCCTTTCTAAGTACTGACGCAGAAAAGGCGTTTGACCGTGTGAACTGGTTGTACATGGAGAGGGTTCTTCTGCAGTATAATATACCCCCGAGCTTCGTTAATGCAATCCTCTCCCTGTATGCCATGCCCCATGCAAGGCTCAAAGTAAATAATACCCTCTCCCCCCCTTTCAACATCAACAATGGCACCCGTCAGGGTTGCCCTTTGTCACCTACACTTTTTATATTAGCTCTAGAGCCCTTTCTCCAAAAAGTCAGAAACGACCCTCTGATCCATGGTCTAAAAATAGGCAAGGAGACCCTGTCGTCGGCATCTTATGCGGACGATATAGTGTTCCTTTTAACAAAGCCGGAGGATAGCTTCCCGAGACTCACCACACTCCTGGAGGAGTTTGGATCCCTGTCGGATTTCAAAATCAACTTTGGCAAATCCACCGCGTTAAATATCTCTATCCCCGCCACCCGATACAAATTGCTCAAATCCAGCACCCCCTTTATATGGTCGGAGACGGGAATAGATTTCCTTGGTATTAGACTTACCAAAAGAGCGGAGGATCTCTTCTTAGCTAACTTTCCCCCCTTAATAACTAAGGTTAAAAATCTCTTACGTACATATGAACTACCGTTCATCTCCTGGCTAGGTAGAAAGAATATATTGAAGGCATATGTCATCCCCATTATAAAATACAAAATTAGACTACTCCCAATATTCATTCCAATGGCTTTCTTTAAGAGTCTCTGGTCAATCTTTTCCAGATATTTGTGGGGTGGGAGGAGACCGAGACTGGCTCACTGCTTACTGGTCAGAAAACGCACGGAGGGAGGTGTGGATTTTCCCTGTATTCGGGAATTCTACCAAGCCAATCAACTAAAGTACTGGACAGAGCTCTCATATCCTACTAAGGATATTCTCATTCAGATGCTTGCTGGGAGCACATACGGTCCCTCTTTTCAGGAGGATCTTTGGTTCCCTGATAAAAAGAAACTCAGAGGTCTGGAAACCAATCCGCTTCTAAAGGGCCCCGCGGAAATATGGGATAGTATGAGAGAGACCTTGGCGCCCAAACCCTCCCCATGTACTCCAATGCGTGCAATTTACAAGTTACTGGAGGTACCTTTGGATCCCTGTACAGCGCAGGTCTGGGGGCTGTTTGCGGATAAAAGCATCCATGACGTGATGCTCTTGGCTCATAGGCCCACAGCAGAGATTCTAAAAGAACTTCTCCCCAACCAAACACTACCCTTTTTAGTGTCCTCACACCTCGAAAAAATGCTTAGCATTTTCCTTAAAAAATTCAAGTCATCTAGACCTTACACTCCGTTCGAGAACGCGCTTAAGGGACGCTCGGGTGCCCTGAAGAAGGTTTCTTCTATACGTAAAAACCTAATTTCCCCGCCCAGGGACACAAAGCCGATGTTCCTGACCTCATGGGAAAGAGAACTCCGAATCACGCTCACCCAGGAGGAAACGAAGCTTATCCTTAAAATGGCCTTTGGCCTCTCTCCGTGTGTCACCTCCCAGGAGGCGCACTACAAACTATTGGCAAGGTGGTACAGGACTCCACAGTGGCTATTTGACCATAAATTGGCTTCACATGACAAGTGCTTCAGGTGCGACTCATTCCCTGGCTCCTACGTACATATTTGGTGGAGCTGCCCCCTTATTGCTCCCTTTTGGAAGGGAGTGGAGGGTGTTTTGAAAAGGTTTGCTCCAACTCTAAGCCTTTCCCCTGAGGTGGTTCTCCTGTGGAGACCGTCCCCTGCCTTCCACCCTCTGAAGCACAAGCTGATTGCACTTATGCTAGACTCAGCCAAAGCGCTGATTCCGCTCATGTGGAAAAAACAGGACCCCCCAACAGTGTCTCTTTGGAGGGATAGGGTTGACCTATTATCAAATCTATAAGAGCTTTCTAGCTGGCATGCTGGTACGCACGAGAGCTTCCTAAAAACCTGGAACCCCTGGCGTAGGATCAGAAATAGTATATAAGAAATAAGTCCCATGGCTTGGACGCCGGGCGTGCGTGAGGATGGTCGCCCCATTTCCATCCCTGTACTATGCATACCCAGTGGCGTTTGTACGAGATGCTCCTCCCCTTCTTCCTTCTCTTGCCCCACCACATCCAGGCTGCGGACGCACAGAATAATGGTCACTGAAAGAACCCCATCTCACACAAGAGGTAAGGGTATCCCGCTATCAACCGCATTAGGTACCTGGAGATAATACTCTCACCTGCTACACTCTCCCTACTCCCCCCCCCCCTTCCCTTCTTTCCCTCCCCCCCCTTCTACCTTATATCACCCACCCTCCCCCTCCCACCCTCACCCTCCCCCACACTGTTTTCTGTTGAATGGGCCAGAGATTTAAAGTAAATTCTATTGGATTGTAATGGAACTCCTATTCTACAGATAACCCCTACCCTGTTATCACTATACTGTATGCTATTATTGTGGACCTCAGAGTAACAGCATTACTTCTGGCGCTTATAAATAGATAGTATTGCTGTAAGAATGTGCTTAGGACTATGCTTATACGGTCTTGTGATGATTGTATTCTCCCCCATATAACGTTATTGTTAAAATCAATAAAAATCTGATTTATAAAAAAAAAAAATTAGTTTGAGCCAAACCGGAGTGTCGCCAATATCCCTGAAATTGATGTGTAATTACATAATTGTGACTGTTCAGTGGTTAGTATGGTTTATTTGCAGCACTGGTGTTACGTGTGCTGCTGGGATCTGTAGTTCTAAGCTTCCTAGTAGCACACGTAACAACTGGTCCTGGCTTCAATCTGACCAAGGACAACATCTGCATGGAGTTTGTAACCTGCTGAGATAAAAGTGTAAAGGATAGAGCAAAAACGGTAATGCATTTGAAGCACTGAAAGTAACATGCTACATGACTTTGCTTCATTAATGGTTTAATTGCAGGAGGCATTGTGCTTGTTGAGACGTTACAGTGTCAGCTTTTAACTATTAAAAAAGTTTAAATTAACTTTTAAATAATAGCTTAACTATTATTTGCCTGCTCAGTTTTTAATTCTGCTATTTCTTTTTGTGCTATTTTATGAAAACAATATTTTTTAATTAGTTTCCTAATATTGTAGATTTGTCCAGTTTAGCCTTTACCACTGATAAAATATCATACTGTCAGTCTTCAGCCCAAAATTGTTTCTTAGGCCTCATGTGCTTGAGTCCTGAAGCTTAATGCATAAGTAATAGAGATGAGCGAGCACGCTCGGATAAGTCAGTTACTCGAGCGAGCCTCGCTCTTCTCGAGTAACTGCATTCTTGTTCGAGCGTGCTCGGTGGGGGGTGGGAGGGGGGCGGAGAGAGAGAGGGATCTCTCTCACTCTCTCCCCCACTACCCCCCGCTATTCCCCGCCCCCCCCCCCCCCCCCGAACACGCTTGGACAAGAATGCAGTTACTCGAGAAGAGCGAGGCTCGCTCGAGAAACTGACTTATCCAAGCGAGCTCGCTCATCTCTAATAAATAAGTAATACAGCACTCAGAGGCCATTTCTTATGGATTCCATGAAAAACTACAACCTACAAAAATACAAGGAAAACATATAAATTCCATGCATATGTTGTTCTTGGTCAGATATGAACCCAGGACCCTGGTGCTCAGTGTGAACCACTGGGCCACCATGCTTCTTCCTCCTCCTTCTTCAGCCTCCTCCTCAGCACTTCCTTGCAGCGCTAGGTTCAAACTAGATCAAGGACAATATGTAGTTTTTATGTTCTCCCTGTGGGATCAAGGGCAACATCTGCATGAAGTTTTATGTTCTCCCTGTGTTTTTGTAAATTTCCGCAATTCACTTTGATTTAACTTACAGCACACCTCAGGATTTTTAAACCAATGAAGAGATGACTAATAAGTCCATTGGATGCACGCCAACAGTTTAGGGGTCAGAGCCTCCAAAGACCCCAACAAGGGTATATTCCACTTTCTCACAAAGGAAATGGCAGCATCCAGGGCGTAGTGCAAAACGATAATTTATTCCTCCAAAATCTTGCTACGTTTCGACCCTCTTGGGGTCTTTATCAAGCATAAAGATAACATACATCAGACACCAACATATAACAAAACAGTAGTTGTACCACCACCAATCACCTTTACAGAATCACATATGTGTGCAATCATCATTACCTTACGGCTCAACCTCCTGGTCTGGTAACTTTCCATTAATAGTAACGTGGGACGCATTCTCCACGGCTGTCTCTATGTGTAATATATGTTGTACTGATGTCTGGCGTTTTCTCTATCTAACTGCGCATGCGCAGGATATGTCAAGTCCCGTGAGCTCCCTTCTTCCACCCTCCGTACATAGGAACTCATATACATTAGTGCTTCTGCGCGGGGCTTGATGCAAAATACCGCGATAGCTCGTTATCCATAAGGGATCAGCTCACGGAGCGCTGCACTCTCTCAATACTCTGGTTTCAGAGCAGTCCTATGTATGTGGGCGGAGCTAAAGCTCTGTGCTTCAAGCCATCGGACTACGGCAGTATAAATATGAAAGCTGTGTATCTCAGAACCGGTAATGTATTCCCCAACGACACAAGTTTCATGTCAGGCACAGTTCAGTTATACAAAAGCACCAAACTCTCACAATAATTAATACCTGTTGATATTTACCCCATCGTCCTCTTTATAGAACGAAAAAAGTATCAACTATATTCTTAATGCTTAATTGAGTTTATTTATTCGGGAGAATCTTTATGTTTTATATCACACCCCATTCTCATTGGAGTGTAAAACATATCACATCACAAAAAGAAGGGGAAAAAACAAAAGGAGGAGAGGAAAATATTAAATTAAAGGGGACTTCCGAATTTGCTCAAAAACAGTTCCGGGTGAAAGAGGGCATATCTCACATTTCCACCAACATAGTAATACATAAATGTCTCCAATTATATATCGGCCGGGGATCTTTTCTTCCATTAAGTTCTCATACACATGGGGAAAGTCGAGGGAACGTCCCCGTCTGTATCCAGCATATTCAAGACCTATGAAGGGAGCCTCGGTATTCTGCACTATGGAATCTGTAATATATAAAAGAATATCAATTAAAAACTTCAAATGGTGACGTGGTAGATGTTATAACAATGTCCACTATCCCATATTCCTAAAACAGAGACGGAACAGAAATTAGATGTGTGGCATATAATCATAATCCAAATTAAGACCTCTTGGTGACATTGTGTTCAATAGAAAAATCCAACGTAGTTCGCATTTCTGCAGCAGAAGAGTTCTATCCCCACCTCTCTGAAGGGGTGGGACTGAGTCTATGACCCTAAATCTCAGTTGGCTCACTGAATGTTTATGTTCAAAAAAATGTTTCGAAACAGGAAGCTCCTTATTGTGAGTCCGGATTGTACTTTTATGTTTGTTGATTCTTTCTCGGACCTCTCTAGTGGTATGTCCCACGTAGCCCAGCCCGCATGGGCAGGTAAGTAGGTATACCACATACGATGACCGACAGGAAAACCTCCCTTTAATCTTAAACTTCTTCCCTGTCAAGGGGTGTGAAAACTCATCACCTTTTACCAGGTTACCACAACAAGCGCATGACAAACATGGGAAGTTGCCTTTTTTGGTTGGTGCCAAGACTTGTTGGTTAGAGCTTTCCTTTTGTGGAACAAGAGGTTTCACCAGATAATCTCTCAAATTACTGCCTCTACGATAGGCCATGATTGGGGGAGATGCAAATTCCCTGATATCACATCCTTTTTCTATAATAGGCCAGTGTTTTTTTTTATTATTTTTCTGACATTTTCACTATCAGGGCCAAAAGTGGGGATTAGGGAGATCCTATTATTCTCTCGGCGATTCTTAGCTCTACGTACTTCCAATCTTGGCGTAGCTTTAATTTTATCAACCGTCTTCCTAATTAGGGATTTTGGATATCCTCTATCAAGGAATTTTTTTGCCATTTGTTGTAGGCGTGTGTCAATGAATTCATCATCTGTTACTTTCTGAACTCTCAGGCACTGGCTCCAAGGGAAGGATTCGAGAGTCCTTCTAGGATGATTGCTCTCGTACCTAAGAATATTGTTTCTGTCTGTCGTTTTCACGAACAAATCCGTACGTAGTCTTCCTGCTCTCTTAATTACCATAACATCCAAAAATTGGATGTTGGTAGTAGGTAGTTCACAGTGAATTTTAGGTCAGTGTCTAGGGTATTGATTTCTTCACAGAATTTTCGTAGCTGCTCGTCGTTACCGGTCCATATTAGAAAAATGTCATCAATGTATCTGTACCATTTACTGACTAGCGGCCAAAGTTCAAGTGTACACAATAACTCCTCCTCAAAAGACCTCATATACGGGAGCACTGATTACATTGTATTCAGCTTTCAGCTGCATGGCAGAATGAAGTGAATGCAGAGAACGGACCACCTGCTGTTTTCCGCATACAGCTCCTGGAGTCTCATTTACATGCAAATGAAGGTGATAAGCTGCTAATGGACATTAGTCTCCATCAACAGCTTATGCAACACAATTGCTCAAAACCTATCTTTTGAACAATTGTTTTGCATGTACGTGGGCCCTTAATGTTCTCCCCTTTATGTTCCAACAGTCATAACCTTTTCATTTTTTCTTCAGTGTTGCTGTATGAGACCTTGCATTTTCTGAGCTTTTAGAGGAACAATTTCGGGGTACATAAAATATTGAATAACTTTTATTGTTTTTTTTTGGGGGGGGGGGGGGCAGTAGTGGAAATAAAACACAATTTCACCATTGTTTTTGAGTATTTTTTAATGATATTTACCATGGGGTATAAATGATATGTCAACTTTATTTTATGGGTTGTTGCAACTATCGTGATATTACATGTATGTAGTTTGGGTATGTTTTAAGATATTTGCATAATAAAACCCCTTTTTTTTTGCAAAATGACTTTTGTGTGTTTTGCTGCATTCCAGGGCCCACAGCATGTTGCTTTTTGTCAGTGGAGCTATATAAGGAAGGGGTTGTAGTTTTTGTTGGTACTATTTTGACTTATGTACAACTTTTTGATTTTTTTTATTCTTATTTTGAGAAGCAAAATGAACAGAAAGCAGCTATTTGGGTATTGTTTTTTATTTTGTTTTTACACCATTAACTGTGTTTGATAAATAACTTAACATCTTATAATACAGTTTGTTATGAATATGGCAATACCAATTATGTGATTTAAAAAAAAAATCATTTTACTTTTTCTGCTTTTTGGCTTTAAAATAAGACGAAGACCACAGCTCTACCTATGTTATACCCAGAGCTAGCGTCTTTAGTAGCAGCTCCCTCCAGCCACACTGCTAGAGAAGGTATGCTCGTTCAACACTGAATTATTCTTTTTTATTTGAACAAGCACTGCTAATCGACATCTGTGAGAGGTATATCTGGACAATGATTCTTTGCAGTATTTTATTGTTCCAATGTATCTAAAATGAAACAACTTTGAAAAAGAATTGACTATGGCATCCAAGGCTTGACCAATCAGTAACAAAAAAACCTCTGATTCTGGCCATTAGAGCAGGAGCCTGGTTGTCATTAGAAAGCTGAGGTCCTGCTATGCCAAGTACAAGATACCCATGCTAGGCTTATTTCAATGTGCCGTAAAAAAGGTTGGTGATCACTAAGAGGCTAATCTTTCCCAGTCATATGATGATTACAGTACATTATCAGAGCTATGTCTTGTAACAAAGATCTATCTGAATTGGCCAGTGATGAAAAAACTGGGTGCACATTCTTGACCATTAATAGGCCAACTGGGCTTTGTATACCCTACGAGTGGCAGTGGCAGGAGCACTAGCCTGGAGAAAGATGCGTATGCCGCATCTGAAAGCTGTATCAAATTGAGAACAGTGAGCACCAGATGAGGGAGATAGGAGAAGCTGACAGCTGCAGCCACCAACTATGACACTGTTGTATGACCAGTAACCGAAAACATACTTCAGCACTTATACACATTAAATATCTGAATAAAATTGCACCACTGTTTTTTTATATTAACCACATAAAACTGTAAGGTTCTTAGCTCGTATTTTAATCAAAACATGTGGTCCCATCCACCATGTCCAAGTGACCGTTATTCTATGTGTTCCTAACTCTAAAGACACCTCTCTTTGGCAAAAAACTTCCAAAGGCTGGATACCTCATTATATGCTCTCACTACAGCACCTGAGACACATGGGAGAATGGAGTGTACAATAAAAGTGAAGGCAGCCACTTCACCACCCATACAATGCATACAAAAAAGCTAAAGTCAGCACCTCCAACAAATAAATTAAATGTGAAGGTACATGTAAGCCATGGCTGTAGCATTTCCATGCAGTTAGTATATTAAAGGGGTTGTCCCGCGCCGAAACGGGGTTTTTTTTTTTCAATAGCCCCCCCGTTTGGCGCGAGACAAACCCGATGCAGGTGTTGAAAAAAAAAAACGGATAGTACTTACCCGAATCCCCTCGCTCCGGTGACTTCTTACTTACCTTGCGAAGATGGCCGCCGGGATCTTCACCCTCGGTGGACCGCAGGTCTTCTGTGCGGTCCATTGCCGATTCCAGCCTCCTGATTGGCTGGAATCGGCACACGTGACGGGGCGGAGCTACGAGGAGCGGCTCTCCAGCACGAGCAGCCCCATTCTACACGGAGAAGACCGGACTGCGCAAGAGCGTCTAATCGGGCGATTAGACGCTGAAAATTAGATGGCACCATGGAGACGAGGACGCTAGCAACGGAACAGGTAAGTGAATAACTTCTGTATGGCTCATAATTAATGCACAATGTACATTACAGAGTGCATTAATATGGCCATACAGAAGTGTATACCCCAACTTTGTTTCGCGGGACAACCCCTTTAAGCAGTTTTGTGAATTTATTGAGGTGATAATTGTGTATGAGTGCTGAATAGAGATGAGCGAGCACCAAAATGCTCGGGTGCTCGTTACTCGAGTCGAACTTTCAGTGATGCTCGAGAGTTCGTTTCGAGTAACGAACCCCATTGAAGTCAATGGGTGACTCGAGCATTTTTGTATATCGCCGACGCTCGCTAAGGTTTTCATTTGTGAAAATCTGCAAAACATAAGAAAGTGATGGAAACGACACAGAAACGAATAGGGCAGGCGAGGAGCTACATTTTGGGCTGCATCTTAAGTTCCCAGGTCCCACTATTAAGCCACAATAGCGGCAAGAGTGAGACACCCCCCCCCCCCCACTGTCAGCGTAAAGATCGTTCTCCTCTGCCACAGCTGTAACAGCTGTGGCAGAGAAGAACGATGTTAGCCCATTGAATTCAATGGAGCCGGCAATACAGCCGGCTCTATTGAAAGCAATGGGTTGCCGGCGTACGCGGGATGAATTGTCGGGAAGGGCTTAAATATATAAGCCCTTCCCTACAATTCATCCAGAAATGTGTAAAAATAAAAAAATATATATATACTTACCTGGTCCCGGCAGACGGAGTTCAGCGCAGGCTGCAGTTCTCCTGAACTGCTCTAAACAGCTGTGAGTAGTATTCCGCTCAGTCTGACCATTAGTTTGCGGGTGGAATGCTGAAGAGAAGGAAAGCGACGTTCCCAGGTTTCTACAGAAGGCACGCCAAAACTGTGACACAAACTGAACCCCGCGATCAGATACAATATTTTGGGGAACCCCATGTAGGCGAATTATTTCTTTTACAAAAATCATGGCAACTTCTTTTGCCGAAGGTAGCTTCTTTAACGCCACAAAATGTGCCATCTTAGAGAACCAGTCGACCACCACTAAGATAGTGGTGCACTTCTGGGATTCTGGTAGATCAGTGATGAAATCTACTGATAAGTGCGACCATGGACTCGAAGGAACCGGTAGTGGTCTCAGAGGGCCCTCCGGAGGACGCCGCTGACTCTTATTGCGAGCACAGACCGAGCATCCCCTAACAAAGTTGCGGATCTCCTGCGACATACCTGGCCACCAGAAGTGTCTGGAACAAAGATCCAGGGTCCCCTGCGAGAACCGACGAGTGAGATTCATCCATGACTCTAGGACGTAGGGTCTCTGGCACAAACCATCTGCCCTCCGGCACCCCCGAAGGAGCATCCTGCTGAGCATCCTGTAGTTGAGGGACGAAGTTAAACTCTACAGTTGCCACCACCACGCCAGGGGCTAAGATATTCTCGAGGGTCATAGTCTCACTATCCAGCACCCCGAAACTCCGTGACAGGGCGTCCGCCTTCACGTTCTTCTCTCCTGGGATATATGTTACGACAAAATTAAACCTGGCGAAGAACAACGCCCACCTGGCTTGACGAGCTGTAAGTCTTTTAGCATTGGCGAGATATTAAGATTCTTGTGATCAGTATAGCCAATACCCACGTCGTAGTTGCGTTCTGCTGAATTAAACTTCCGCGAAAAGAACACACATGGGCTATACCCAGATCTCCCACTGACTTCCTGCGACAATACTGCTCCTGTCCCCACTTCAGACGCATCTACCTCAATGAAAAAGGGTAGTCGTGCGTCCGGCTGTATTAGCACCGGGGCAGTCGTAAATGCCCTCTTTAGATGACTAAAGGTCTCAAGGGCTGCAGGTGACCATTTTACCAAGTCGGCCCCCCTCTTGGTCAGGTCGGTCAGGGGTTGAGCAATAACCGAGTAATTCCTAATGAATTTGCGGTAAAAATTCGCAAAACCTAAGAACCGCTGGAGAGCCTTGAGGTTGTCTGGTCTGACCCATTGGGAGATTGCTGCTACTTTATCAGACTCCATCTGAATCTCCGTGGGTGAAAATATATAACCAAGGAAAGATACTTGTTTAGAACCAAATGTGCATTTCTCTAACTTGACAAAAAGTTGATACTCGCGCAAACGGGTCAGGACCAACCGCAGGTGCTGCACATGTGAATCCCAGTCAGGCGAGTACACCAGAATGTCATCCAGATAGATGACCAGAAATACCCCAAGGAAGTCGTGAAAGACCGCGTTCATAAAACCCTGAAACACAGCGGGGGCGTTACAGAGTCCGAAAGGCATGACCAGACATTCAAAATGTCCTAACGGGGTGTTGAACGCCGTCTTCCATTCGTCTCCCTCTCTAATGCGAATGAAATTGTAAGCCCCCCGCAAGTCCAGTTTGGAGAACCAGTGGGCCCCTACCACCTGATTCAACAAGTCAGGAATTAGGGGCAAGGAGCACTGGTTCTTCACTGTGATTTTATTCAAGGCCCGATAATCCACACAAGGCCTTAGTGTCCCGTCCTTCTTCTCTACAAAGAAGAGACCTGCCCCGACAGGGGACCTGGACGGCCGGATATGTCGGTTGGCCAGAGCCTCCGAGATATAGGACTTGAGGGCCTCATGCTCACGGCCTGACAAATTGAAAATGGCTCCCTTAGGAATGGGACTGTCGGGAATCAAATCAATACCACAGTCCTACTCCCTATGAGGAGGCAGAGCCTCAGACAGTTTTTTGGAGAATACATCCTGAAAGTCTGACAAATACTCCGGAATGAGCACAGTATCTGCGGAGCACACAGCTATAGTAGACAGGTGATTATGACAGGATGATCCCCAATGAGTCAATTACCGGGTGGACCAATCAAATTGGGGGTTGGGCAGTGCCAACCAGGGCATACCAAGCACCACATCAACCGACATTTTTTCCATAACCAGGAAAGACAGTTCTTCAGAGTGGAGAATCCCCACCGTGAACTGTAATCCTGGGGTCCTCCATCATACCAGGCCTGTAGAGAGAGGGGTAGCATCAACACTGGTAAAATGAATTGGCGTCTTCAGCGCCACAAATTCAGCCTTCAGGGATCGGACAAAACACAGGCTTATCAAGTTAGCGGCAGCTCCGGAATAAATAAATGCCTGTCCTGATCGGGAAAAATCCCGGAATCTGACCTGACACGGTACCAAAAGCTTAGGAAGTACCTGAAGTCCTAGGCGATCCTCCCTACAATCGCCTAGGACTTGGAGTTTTCCGCCGGTTCCCGTTGCGAGCGTTAAGACCTCAGTGGGCAGGTTATCACCCGATGTCCAGCTTTCCCGCAGTAGAGGCAGAGACGATGCAACAATCGGATTCGGCGTCGCTCTTTGGGGTCCAGCAGATCCACCTCCATCGGCTCGGGAACAGAGACGGGTAAGGAAGAAGAGGGACCAGGGCAAACGACCTCCCTGACTCTACGGGCCTGCCTGTCTTGCTTCCTAGCCTCCTATCTGCCTTCACCGCTAGCTCCATAGCCTCCCTTAAAGACCCGGGAACGGGATGGGAAATTAACAGATCTTTAACTGCGTCCGAGAGGCCCTGCAGAAAAACGTCTTTCAGGGCGCTATCGTTCCATGCCGTATCCCCCACATAACGTCTGAAGTTGGAGCAATAATCTTCCACACAAAACAACCCCTGATGCAGCGCCAACAGCCGCAAAACCGCCAACTCCGCTCGGTCCGGTTCGTCAAAGATACCCCCGAGTTCCTGGAAAAAGGAGTCCACAGACTGCAGGCAGGAGGAACCCTTGGGGATGGAAAAAGCCAAGGTCTGGGCAGAGCCCTGTAGCAGGGACATTATAAGCCCGACCCTCTGGGCTTCCGACCCGGAAGAACGGGGGCGCATCCGAAAAAATAAGCAACACGCCTGTTGGAAAACAAAAAATTTGTTCCTCTCCCCAGAGAACACCTCGGGAAGAGGGCACTTAGGTTCTGGGCTGGTTGAGGCGTCCGGACCCTGCGACGACCCCCGCTGCTCCTGGGCTGCCATACGGGTGGATAAATCCTGGACCACCGGCACCAGGGCTTGCAGCTGGTTCGCAAGGGCGCTGATTGCCTCCATGAAAACGGTTTAATGGGCCAGTTATTATGTTACGGCACTCTGACCCCCCAAGCGCCAGGTGGGGTGCTCTGAACTTCCCGCACCCCACTGTCCCTGCCTACTTGCCTCGGCCCTGGCTAACCCCAGGCGGACAACTGGATGGCGGTCCCTGCACTGGCTAGGGACCTGGCGACTGACAAGATGTGACTAACTAAATGGGGGGACAGAGTGCCGACAGAGAAGGCAGATGGAAATGACCAACAGAACATACAGAGCAAAGCAAAGCTGGAGATGGAAGCTGACAGGCAAACTAGCGGCTGAACTGAGGCTAGCTGCAGACAGGACCTACTAGACGCTGAGCGAACCAATAACTGGCAGTGAGCTCAGGTCACTGCCAGCCTTATGACTGCAAGCTTCCGCCCAGGGGTGGAGAGTGGAAGGAGCTGACTCTCCCACTGCTGCATAAAAAAGGTGGAGGAGTGCGGGCGGCACCCTACGGGTGGACACGCCCATGCCGCCGCACACTGGCTGCCCCACGCCGCCGGGAGAGCCCCGACTCCAGAGCTCCAGGAACGCGGAGCCGACACCGGATCGCCGCGCACCGACCGCGGGACCCTGCGCCGCCCTGCATGGTAACAACAGATATACAGGGGTCACTGGCCATGGGCAGGGCTGGATTCCGTGCGGGATTCCTGCATGGAATCCGACCCACTCATGGACATAAGGCCTTAAAGACAGAGCCATTTCCTGAGTCCAAGAGAGGGTGCTAGATACAATGCAAGTATAGAGAGCAGTATCTCAAATGATAGATACAACACATTGTTTCGAGGGTGGTATCTCCAGTCACCAAACTCCGGATTGCTGTGGATGGGAATTGGACCTGTATTGGACATGGTCATATTTCCTGAACCTACAAATAAAACTGAGTTTCACGTGTTTCACCCTTTACTCCAACTCCTGGAGCTCCTTATCACTATGCACTACACCATGTATTCCACCACCCTTTAGGGGAAAGGACTACAACATCCAATAACCAAAAACTTTATCTGTAGCACAGCCAGGGTAGGAGTGTAACTACCTAGCTGCCCCTAACTCTGGCTTGTTGCGGACTGGCATCTTCAGCTACCACCACCATCATTCCTATTTTCCCCCTTTTCACTTGCAGCTGAGCAGTTCGGAGTCAGGATTTATTGTCACCGAGAACCCAAGCTGATCCCCAATATCCGATCACTGCATTTAGCGATACAAACCCATCCAATGAGGTTCTCCTGAATGTGGCGGATGGGTCCACATGTTTTGATCAAAATGTGTGCCAAGAACCTTCCCTTTTTATGTGGTTAGTATAAACAACAGTTGTGCAATTTTATTCAGATATAAAATGTGTATGATTGCCGAGGCATGTGTTTTTGTTACTGCATTTGTCACAGGCATGGCTTATGTGCACCTTCACATTTATTTGTTGAAAGTGCTGACTTTGTTATTTGTTGAACTGTTGCAGTTGTCGTCTGACCAGGGTAGCTCTTCATCACCGAGAAGTAAACAGTAAAGGTTCCTATTTAATTCTTACAAGCAAAAACAAAAATTAGGGAGAGCGCCATAGCCAGAGGAAGAAAGATAATTAGATGGGATTCTACTTACCAGGTGTCAGGCGGAACAACAAAAAAGTATTTTGTGTCCCGCCTGCACCAATCCAAGTTCACCTTTTCTAAGGTTTCTTTGCTGGAGGGTCTTCTTGTTTTATCCAGAAGAGTAAATCTATATGTATCTGATAATACTTAACCAAACTCTCCTGGAGAGCAGCAGCTTATAGAAATGCCCCAAAGTTTAAAAGAAACATATGGGGAACAGATAATAAATAGAAAAAAAGAAAAACTTTCTTTATAGCTGCGCTACAACATTAACCCTTAGGTAGACAAGGGAATAAGCCTCTAAAAAACCTCAGTTCAATAAAAAGCAAATATTTTTATTCCCTACATAACAATCAAATACAAGTAAAACATTAAAAACAACGCGTTTCTGCGTCTAGCTGACGCCTTTATCAAGCTTATCAAGCTAGACACAGAAACGCGTTGTTTTTAATGTTTTACTTGTATTTGATTGTTATGTGGGGAATAAAAATATTTGCTTTCTATTGAACTGAGGTTTTTTAGAGGCTTATTCCCTTGTCTACCTAAGGGTTAATGTTGTAGCGCAGCTATAACGAAAGTTTTTCTTTTTTTCTATTTATTAATTCTTACAAGCAGAGATCTTGAAAGCCACAAAAAAAATGTTAGACCATGTATGTTGGAAAAGTACATAACTTTTTAAAATACAACGAATGTATTTTATTTGCTGCCATTGGATTACCCCTTTAAGATTCTTCTTGGCTGCGGATTTTATTTCATGTGTGCAGCTTTCGGTGACAGTGGGTCAAATAACAAACGTCAGACAAATGTCACAGTTGTAGCAGATACCATGCTTTCCTGAACAAATACTAAAAAATGCAACTTCAGTCACACGGCGTATTGCAGCTGCCGCTTCTTATATACTATAAATACTATACAGTGCAATTACTTTTCCACTGAAGGAACAGATGTTGTCGCCTACTCTCCATATATCACCACTAGTTAAAAATAGATGTTGATAGTTTTATAATCTGATTTTGAACACACAATTTTAGAAAATGTGATCAGCATAAGGAAGTGCTATAATTGAAGTCATTAATACTAGTGTCATCTCCATTAATTACAATGCATTATTAGAAATAGTCCTTCTGACCTAGGAAGTCAACTATTATCTCGTGTTCATTCAGACATAGAGATATAAAGGTATGTGTTTATTACACCATCACAGAACAGTAGAGTACATTTAATGTACCTCACTGGAAAGGCCAAGAATACCGGTTCACAGACAGGTTTACAGTAAAATCATTTCCAGCAGCAAGTAGACAATTGGCAATAATAATAATCATCTTTATTTATGTAGCGACTTACAAATCAGAGGGAGCATGTGCAAACAAAATCAAAGACAACATATAATGTTACGCTAATAAATAATTGGACCAATTAAAACGAGGGCCCTGTTCACAAAAGCTTACGATCTACAAGGTCATAGGCATGGGCGTGTAGAGGATGCGGTCGCACCGGGCCCAGGAGCCCTAGGGGGCACATAAAGTCTCTCTTCCCTATAGTGCCAAGCAATACTATCAATGAAGCTTTGCAGTTGGGGCCCCAGTTTCAGACTTTGCACTAGGGCCCAGCAGCTTCACGTTATGCCTCTGGTCATAGGGGTGATGCAATGGACCACAGACAGCGGGTTTAGAGCCTTCACAGTTTTCTGGGTCAATGACTGCCTGGTGGGCATAGGGTTGGCATGATTCTTGAGCTAGGAGTGCCAGGCTGAGCACCACAGGCGAGGTCATGGTGCCCTTATCTTCCTGATTGGGCAGGTGGGAGAGAAGGGACCCAATTCCGGCCGTACTGGTTCTATTAGGGGCCAGGTATTAAAGTGGGCCTGACTGGCAGCCATGTTCCAGAGGCTCTGGGGTAACTCAAATAATTAGAGTGTAAATTGTGATCCAGCAACCTGGGCTAACTCTGTCTCCGAATACAATTCAATGATCTACGTGAAAGTAATTTACTTGAAGCCAGTTAGCATGGGTATGCATTAACCAGTGAGGAGGGAACAGAGGAACGTCTACCTTCAGCTTTTCAGGCCCCTTGACTTTCTCTAATTGGCCTGCTATCCTTTTTTCCACAAGAACACTGTCTGCAGGACTGTTACCGCCGATATACTGCAGCACAAGTTGAGAAAGTCTCCTGGTCAACTCAGTTCACAGCTTAACTGCTCACCACACCCCTTGAAACTTCTGGTGCCCTCCTGCTCCGCTCCCTTCCTCCGTGCCCACCACATTTTGAAGAGACAGTCTGATAAAAAAAAACATAATGTTCAACATGAAACTGTAAGGCTAGGGTCACACAGGGCGGATTTTCGTCGGAAATCTCGCGGTTTGGCCGCAGCAAAAACCGTGAGATTTCCGCCGGGAGAACCGCCGCGGTTTAAGCCGCGGCAGCTCTGAAGCAGCCCGGTCGCGCTGCGGCCGGCGCTCCCATAGAGGAGAGCGCGGCCGCAGCGAAGAATGGACATGCTGCTACTCTTGAAACCGCGGCTGCGGCCGCCGCAGCCGCGGTTTCAACCGGATTTACCGCAGCGGATTAGCCGTCCCGTGTGGACGAGATTTCTGAGAAATCTCATCCACATGGCTGGCTAATCCCGGGATTAGCGGCCGCGGGCGGTTTTGCCGCGGGCGGATCTGCTGCGGCAAAACCGCGGCAAATCCGCCCTGTGTGACCCTAGCCTAACAACTTGTACCCCGCTTACAGTAACACAAGAGGTTGCAGTGCTTGTTCTATACAATAGTCCAACCATCTTTTTTATACATAGTGTAGTATACATAAAGCTGTATGAGCTACTCACCAATGGTATCTGTGTATGTACAGATATGAAGTGCATTAGGGAATGGGGGGATATTGATGGATGATGGGTTCATGTTCTGAAGCAGAATACTAATATGTAGATTAGGGAATGTGATAGTCTGTGAATATTGTTGATTTAACCAGATTGTCTGAGGTAGCACATTACAGAGAACTGGTGGGGAAGTCTTGGAGACTAGAAGGCTCAGATTATGGAGGATGTTACTCTGAGGTCATTAGCAGAGCAGAGAAGCATGGGTAGGGTAGACAGAGATGAACAAGGAGATATAGGGCAGGTAGCACAAAAAGCTTCCCGGAAAACAATCAAAAACTCCCATTTTTAGAGCTAATTAGCATAAACGTTCTCCCTTTTGCAGCTCGATTGTTTGAAAATTCGAACTATTTCTAGCAGACAGCCACAAATTTTCATAGCCCCATATATTGTGCCAATATCACTAAATATACTCCAGGCTGCTTGCTATTTCCTGTAGATGATATAAGGTTATTGGTAACCAGTTGGTTAGAGTTTGCACACTGCCTGTGACATGAATGCTGGTGAACAGACAAAGGCTTCAGCTTTTCCTGCGTCTGAAAGTTGAATCTGTGGAGCTTTTAGCAAATTGTGACTATTTGAAATAATCAATATAACTACATACTGTAGATCTGATCCAGCAACTGTTCTGATACTTGGGCAAGGTATCCCGGAACATAGAACCACAGCTACTGCTTGTAGACATTGATAGCTATAGTCAAGATGGCAGACAGGAGCTGAATTAGTTTCTTCTAAATGGCAGTTAGAGATTGCGTGGTGGGAAATAGAAGAACATTGTTATAATACTGGGTTATTACAAATGATCTTCCCAATTTGAATCCCTCATAACTCACATGTACTGACACTCAGATATAGAAAAGTGACATCACTGGAAACAGAAACTCAAAAATGTTCATTTAGCAACTCTGTCCAACAGGAAGATGGTCCTTGCTGTCCATAGTAACCAATCACAGTGCAGATTTCATTTCTCAAGATAAAATGAGGTAAAATGAAATCTTTGCTGTGATTGGTTGCTACTAGGATGGTCTTGCTGTTAGACAATTTTGCTAAATGAGGCCCAATGAGCGTTATTCTGCCATAGTCATTGCTAGGGAAATATGAAACAAAATGACTGCCAACGAAGACAGGAGAGCATTTTGAGTCCTTGGGTTTCACATTTACCAGTCTGTTATTAGTGTGCAGAGTGATTTTGAAGCAACGTTTGGTGATGATCCACCCAGCGGGTACATAATTCGTAGGTGGCAAAAGGTTGCATCTGTCAGTGCAAATCATCTGGCCTTCCCCCAGTAAGAGTGGAAACAGTAGAGCGCGTCCGTGCAAGTGTCACACAAAGTCCCCAAATAAGGGAGATGGAATAAAACCTCTACAGTACTACCTAGGAGAAAAGATATGGTTTCTGGCAAAGTCCTCAGAAACCCATATTTGGTGCAAGCAGAAAATTGGACATCCCGAAGCCAATTGTGTGGAAGATTCTGCACAAACGTTTGCAATGTCCCTACCGATTATAATTGTTACGGGCCCTAAAACCGGACAACAAAGCAAAGGGGCGTAGTTTCTGCTAGAGCATGCCAACTCTAATTGAAAGCAATAATTTTATTGAATCTTTTGTGTTTAGAGATGAAGCCCCCTTAAACCGTTCGGGCACCAAACGTAATGTCAGAATCTGGAGGAGGGAAAACCCACCTGTCTCAGTGGAGCGTATAAACAACTCCCCCAAGGTGAATGCATTTTGCGCTATAACCTGTAGGAAAATGTAAGGCCCCTTATTTTTTTATGAGGAAACAATCCCGGGGATTTTGCACCTGGACGCTATAGATATGGTTTCTACCGCAGCGGGAACAGGCAATCCCAGGTTTCGTAATCCAACAGGATGGGGCGCCTTCCGCCTTTCCCCCCTGATTTTCATAAGGAAGTCAGAAGTGAGCTCAATAGCCGACTACTAGAGATGAGCGAACGTACTAGGTAAGGCCAATTTCGCAATCGAGCACCGCGATTTTCGAGTACTTCAGTACTCGGGTGAAAAGATTCGGGGGTCGCCGGGGGGGCGGGAAGTGGCGTGGTGGAGCGGAGGGTAGCAGCGCGGAACAGGGGGGAGCTCTCTCTCCCTCTCCCCCCCCACTCCCCTCTGCAACCCCCCGCTCACCCACAGTGCCCCCGAGTACTTTTCCCCCGAGTAGTGAAGTACTCGAAAATCGCGGTGCTCGATTGCGAAATCGGCCTTACCGAGTACGTTCGCTCATCTCTACCGACTACCAAACACATGGATTGGCTGCACTGGTGGTGACAATAGTGAACTTCTTCCTTGGCCTTCACGTTCCCCGGACCTTATGTCTTGTGATGTTTTTCCTCTTGGAGACTGTTAGAGTCCACATGCCCCCCTCATCACCCACCATACATGATCTGCAGCATCACAGTAGCCATTGCATCAGTCAGTCATGATACATTACATGTATGGCAGGAACCTGACCACAGGCTCGATGAGTGTCAAGTGACAAAGGGGACCACACTGAACACCTCTTTTTTTTTGGTGTTGTGCAACAAAACTTTTTGAGTTTCTGTTTCCATTGATATCAAATTTATGTTGAGAAGGTACAGGTCCATAAAATGGAAGAATCTGTCTCAAAATGGCCGCTAGATACAAAATGCAGCATTATAAGATGTAAATAAGCTTGTGTGTAGTGAAACAATAATTAAAGCAGAAATAACTTTAGAGCATGACATTCGGTGCAATGTCTAATGATTTTTTTCTATTCATCCGAGAACATTTGCCTTGTACAGTCGCTATCAGAAGAGACTCCCCCACGTCCTGAGCTTTGGGAAAAGAGCAAATCGTGCTGATAAGATGCTGCGATCATCCAAACTCACAAGGGAGGAATAATCATTTGAAGGACATTTCACATAGATATTCTCACTACGCTGATTGTTGAACAATACACGATTCTTGATGTTTTTCTAACCCAATAAGATTAACCCCATGACTAATGACGTATTCCTTTCCTGTATTAGAACTATACTCAGTCAATAAACGCTCAGAGTACGTACGCCTTAAGCAGAGTGAGCTATATACTTGCCGGGGCTCTCTCTACGTATCTGAGGAGAACTAGAAACTGACTCTTTGTGTGGTTCTTGGCCTCCGTGGTGCACCGGATACAAATTGATTTGGAACCCAAGGCTTGAAAGGTTAATGTGACCTAGCGGTCCTTAACAACTGGCGTAGTCGGTAGGATTTATTGATTGATGCTGATGATAACCATTGGACTACGACACAGACCTGGGTTGATGATATCAGCCGTGCCAAAGGCCGGGGACTGATCAACCCCATACAGCGCGGTAAGTCCCATATATACATATATATGATGTCTACCGTGGTCTGTTTTGGCACGTTTCATTGTAGTCTGTCCTGCAGTCAGTCGTTATTTCAATGTACAATTGTTAAGCTGTCATCAATAGACATTGTTACCTCAGGTCTTGGGTAATCTTCAGTGACACCAAGGGACAGAATCGATAGATATAGGTACCTAAGTTGTTGTTGCAAATTTATTGTGTATTTAAAGATATCCATGAGTATAGGTTCCAGGGGGTGATTCTGACCTCCATTGGAAAAAGGGCTCGGATATTAGGTGTATTTAAAAATATCCATGAGTATAGGTTCCAGGGGGTGATTGAGCATAGGGCATTAGACGTGAAAGTCTTTGAACATCACGTGATTGAGCATAGGGCGTCAGACCTCCAGTGGAAAAAGGGCTCGGATATTAGAAACATGTTGAAGTTCTTTAAGAAGAAGTCCAGTGTTACTGGTCTCCTGGATCCTGTCCACTTGGTGTCATGTAGAGGAGGGAAGGAGTATGTGAAGAAGGTTAAGAAGTTATGTGAGATAGTGGGTATGCCGTCTGGTGGCAGGCTACAACCTGGATTGTGGTCAGAAATGTTGATTAAGTGTAGAGGGTCACTGAATGATGCTGGTTTATTGAAAGACGCTGAAATGTGGCATAAGGTTTCTGTACAGTTGAAAGCTGAAGGTTATGAGGAAGTTGAATGGATTGAAGAACATGTAAAGTCCTACAAGTACCGTAAGCCTGTCAGATGGCCTCCATAAGAGGGCTCTGATAAGACTTATGATGTTTCACATTGGATGTGCACAAGGTGTGGAATTCAAAACCCAAAACAAAGGGACACTTGTTTTAACTGTGGCGCCCCCAGACTCTGCGCCACTGACACTGTCCCGAGTGAGAAGGAGTTGAAAATGCAGAACATGTGGCGTTATCAGAAAGTGCCAGCATATGTGTTTATTTATGAGTCTAAATGCAGGGAATAGTTTATATTCACAGAGAGCTGACAGTTGTTTTGCAAAGGTGGGGGCTGTCGGAGAAGGCTTGAAAAGTGTGTTAGCTGATAATGAAGGAATTGTAGTTAATAGACGATTGCTCAAGTTTGCAGAGAAAGATGTTTCAGTAAGTGACGTAAAGTTGAAGTAAGAAAGTTGCAATTTCAAGATGGCGATTATTCATATGCTTTGAGTTGAAGACAAAGGAAGGCAGCCCTTCTTCACCATCTGAGGGCACCGCCCCGGCCGTGTCATGGACGATGTTTTTCTCCCTTTTGTCCTGCCCCTAGATGGCCGTGTTGTTATTGGGGCCAATACCAGTCGGTATATCTTGATACGTGTCTAGTATGTAGTATTCCTGGACTCTCCCGTCACCATCGCCCAGTCAGGCCACACCTTCGGTGGCCATTTCAGTGCCAGCCATGGCCCAACGGCCATTTTAGCATCTGTTGCAACAATACCTTCAGTTACCCCTCAGGTGTCATCTTAGCTCCGCAGCAGAAATGAGCTGGCCTCTGACCTCCCATCTATGTATGTTTTTACCTGGCATACCAATTCTGCGTACTGCAATGACGAGTGCCTTTTCTGAATTTTGCATAGAAACGTTCAAGTCCCCTCATCCCGCCTGCAAATAGCCTCCTCCCGATTATCTGTTCTGCAGTCTGTGTTTAGCACCCCCATCCCAAGTAGGTCTGTGCTTAAAATTTCCCATAAATGTAGTTGTTGCTGGAAAAATCTTTTCCACTTTGCAAGGGGGAAAAATGGAGGAGAAAGGGAATCCTCTAGTCTGTGTCCCCCTATGACATGAAGCAAGTTCATGCAGAGTCTGCAGACAATTATGTGACAATTAACCACCGTGCTGTCTGTCCTGTATGTCTTAATGTCCTAACATTGTGTCATTGCTGTACGTGTTGTCCATTCCTCATAAGTCAGATACTGCTGAGAAGAAAGGTCGCTAGGATCGCAGACGGCAGTAGAAAAGCTGCAGCTGCAAGTCGCCCCCCTTGTCTCCGAAAGGGGGGGGAGGTATAGTGAGGAGGAACAGAGTTTAGTGAGACTTGCAGAGAAGGAATGTGTGCTTCTCAAGGCCAAAGATTAGAGCGGAGAACACTGGACAATAATTAAGTTTGCTTGAATAGAATAGAACCCGTAATGAATCCAGTGAATCTTACTGTTTTTGCTGTTCTTTGCGTAAATGTCAGTTCTGTGATTGGTTGAACGTGTGCATAATTGCTAAATGTGTGTTCCTTTTATGGGAAATAGTGTTGTGGAATCTGTTGTACATCTCTAGTATTACAGATAGTTAAAGTTTGACTGATTCCAGGGAGAGGTGGTAGTGGTTGAATGCATTTGTTTGCAAGATGAGGACAGTTGCATCATACGCGTTATCTCCTGGTGTGAACGGTGTGCATCCTAGTGCAATGTATCCACAATTTCCTGAACTCTGTAACGGCGCAAACATTGTGTGTGTGGTGAATCATAGGCATTTGAATGAGAGAGACAGACTTGACCGCATGGATGGATGAGAGTTAATGACCCGTGTTCAGACTATGATGAATGTAAGATGTGTGATGCAGATATTGACTGGGGATACAAGTTTTTCTTCCCCCCTTCTGCATATGCAGACTGTAAATTTTCAATGTAGATAGATGTTTGTAGAATATTCATGTCTCTGTTATTGGTACTGATATCTTACAGGCCTTATCTGCATCCATCAAATTCTCACCAGATGGATCAGTACAGGTTGAGACCTCAGGTGCCGGTTCAGAAGAGTTTTGTAAACTAACTGCTCCAACAAACACCCCTCTTTTTTCCAGTCCAGAAAAGACACTAAAGGGTCAGCCAGATACCTACCGCATGTAGGCGCTGTGTGCTGTCGGCGCTGTGTGATGTAGGCACTGTGTGCTGAAGAGGTGTCAGTCAGACACCTATGGCATGTCGGTGCTGTGTGCTGATAATTTGGAAGCCTGTCAACAGGCCACAATTTCACTGTTAATTTTTCTTGCAGAAAATGTCTGTAAAGCCTCTAAAGACAAACTCCAGTCCTGCAAAATAAAGGTTGTTCTCCTGGGTCATTGTTTAGGCCAAGGAACTGGACATCTGACATAGGAACAAAAGGCTGCTGTCCAGGCCATACCTGTACCTACACCTGATGCCAAACTCCGCACCTTTCTGGGCCTTGTTTCATATTGCCACCCATGGTTCTACTCGGTTTCCTCTCTTATGCAACCACTCTATGACTGTCTTTCAATTATTCTTTTCTCTCTCACCTCTGAAGCAGCTCTCTAGTCTTGGGTATTCCCAACTACTCTTTACCCTTTACTCTTTTCTGTACTGAACTTTCTAGCCATGTGACGGCAGTGTTGGCACAAAAGCACGGAGGACAACCACGGCCACTTGGATACTACTCCATGAGGCTGGATCCAGTGGCTCGAGGAGCTCCCTCATGTGTTTGTGCGGTGGCAGCAGTACAGGCAATGGTTGACAAACCTTCTGAGTTGGTATTGAACTACACCCCCCCCCTCCCCCCCATTCCTTAGTGGTCCTCACCCCTCATGTCATTCAGAGCATACTCACGCAAGTGCAACCCAAGCACTTATCTCTGGCCTGTCAGATCCGGCTACAATGTGCTCTTTTGAACCTGGCTACTCTTCTTTTAATTGAGTATCCTGGTTCACAGGGGGGAGGAGAAGGCATAGGTGATCTAGGTATTGCAGATCAGCTATTTTTAAATTGTTTGCAACAAGGTTCTGATCTATTTGAAATAGAATATCAGCATGATTGTCTAGCAGTGATGCAACAAGAAAATGTAAGTTTTAAGAGGTTACTGAAGCCCCTGTTAACAATGCATATTTTGAGTTGTTTTTTTATAGATGGTCCCAGGGTGAGGATGGACGACTCCACATTGGATATACACAACAAGATGTCCTAAAAGCAGAATGCCTCCGCATGTTTCAGGACAAGAAGCGGAACTGAAGGCCCTCACTGAGGCGTGTAGAGTGGTAGAAGGTAAGACGGCAAACATTTACACTGACTCCCGGTATGCATTTGGCACAGCTCATGATTATGGCCCAATATGGAAGGCCAGACAGTTTTTTACCTCAGCAGGACAGCCAATTAAGAATGGTGCAGCGGTGCAGAGTCTCATGGAGGCCCTACTTCTACCTGACAAAGTGGAAAGCTCACACCAATTCCTTCACCAGAGAAGCAAGAGGCAACGCCATCACAGACCACACAGCAAAGGCAGCGGCCCTCAAGCCGTGGAAGAAAAGAAAAAAAGAAGAATTTGGCAAAAATCTTGGACATTGACTAAACTTTGGACATTGATAAAAACTTGGACTTTGATATGCTAAAGACTTTATGCTAAAGACTTTACAGTTACAAGCCAGCAAGGAAGAAAAAGACAAATGGACTAAATATGGGAGCAGCAGAAACAGGACAGTGTATGGCGAACAGTCAACAGAACTTGCCTACCACAGTCCCTGTGCCCCGTGATGGCCCAGCTGACGCACGGAAAGACGCACCTCTCAAAGCAGCAATGATTTCGGCGCTTGAACGAGGACGGGTGGCTCCTGGGTTTTCTGTAGCTGCTGCATCATTTGTCCAATTTTGCATGATCTTTGCCTTAAGCAACAGGGCAGAAGTAAATTTGCCACATAACACTTGCCTAGACCACTCTACCCATTTCAGGGATTGCAAATTGGCTACATTCAGCTCCCAGTTGTTGGGAAGTATGAATATGTGCTTGTTGTTGATTTCTTTTCAGGTTGGAGACCTACCCTGTTACCAAAGTAAATAAGCAGGTAACCGTACAGAAGCTCATGAATGAAGTAATCCGCAGATATGGGGTACCGGAAGTGATTGAGTCAAACAAAGGTACAAATGTCACAGGTGAAATAATGCAATACATCATGTCTGCTTTGGATATATTCCAGGCTTTTCACACACCCTACCATCCACGGAGTAGTGGGAAAGTAGATCCATGGGCAATGAAGGAAACGGGCAAATCTTGAATTGAGTGTCTTCCATTAGTCTTTCTTTTTCTCCGGAGGATACATGCCACAGTAGCCAAGTTTGGGAAATGATTCTCTTGTTAATTTTGTCATAGGTCTCTCCAAGGAATTGTCAATAACGCATTCTGTGGTCTCTGCTTCTCTCTCAGGTCCTACAGACGAGCGTCACAATCTGAAACCAGGGGGCAGGTTTGATCCACATGTGTATATATATAGATGCAATCAGAGTGCCAAGGGGGGGGGGGGGGGGGGTGCCAGATGAGTTTAAAGCCAGGGATCAAGTTAAGGCCGGATTTGAGTCCCTGTTTGGAATAGTAACCATCAATAAGAATGTTGATATATATTACAGCCAACAAAGGTTCATGAATTATACAAGAGATGCACTTTAAGGGCTTGCTGATCAATTAGGCCCCACAGCCATCATGAGTTTCCAGAACCGAATGGCTCTGGATATGATACTAGCCGAGAAAGGTGGTGTTTGTAAAATGATTGGTGAAAACTTGCTATACATATATTCCAGATAACACAGGGCCCTCAGGTAAAGTGACTATCGCAATAAAGAAATTGGCCACATTGTCAGAAGAGCTGAAGCGTAATTCTGGGATAACTAACCCCTGGGATGAGTGGTTTGCATGGACCGGACAATGGAAACAATTCTTGATGCAGATAGGTATAGGGATTCTGGTTACTCTTATCATACTTCTGCTACTTTCTGTCTGTATTGTGCCCTGCATAAAACGCTCCTGTGCTAAGCTTACAGACCAGATGGTACCTGTCGCCCCCATATACGTAGATGTAGAGACCCCAGGCGATGGCTATATGCCTATAATACAACAGAGCGATTTGTCCCCTTATGGATCTGTCTCAGCAGAAACAGGGGTGACCACTCTAGTCTCCCAGCCATTAGAATAGAGTAGCATGTGTGTTGTAGATCCCTTCTGTGTCTATTTGGTCTTCGCGTTTAGTTAGCTAGGATTAGTTGTCGGGGAAGGGATTAGCCCTTGGACAGCTGACCAACAATGATAGGTAGGGCATAGATCATAAACTAGAGATAGGGAAAGCAAACCTTACCCCGCCCAGTAGAAGTTATAAGGTATTGTTTATTTCGAGACAGTTTCTAGGGGGGTTTGAGAAGGTACAGGTCCATAAAATGGAAGAATCTGTCTCAAAATGGCCGCTAGATACAAAATGGAGCATTATAAGATGTAAATAAGCTTGTATGTAGTGAAACAATAATTAAAGCAGAAATAACTTTAGAGCATGACATTCGGTGCAATGTCTAATGATTTTTTTCTATTCATCCGAGAACATTTGCCTGGTACAGTCGCTATCAGAAGAGACTCCCCCATGTCCTGAGCTTTGGGAAAAGAGCAAATTGTGCTGATAAGACGCTGCGATCATCCAAACTCACAAGGGAGGAATAATCATTTGAAGGACATTTCACAAAGATATTCTCACTACGCTGATTGTTGAACAATACACGATTCTTAATGTTTTTCCAACCCAATAAGATTAACCCCATGACTAATGACGTATTCCTTTCCTGTACTAGAACTATACTCAGTCAATAAACGCTCAGAGTACGTACGCCTTAAGCAGAGTGAGCTATAAACTTGCCAGGGCTCTCTCTACGTATCTGAGGAGAACTAGAAACCGACTCTTTGTGTGGTTCTCGGCCTCCGTGGTGCACCGGATACGAATTGATTTGGAACCCAAGGCTTGAAAGGTTAATGTGACCTAGCGGTCCTTAACAATGTATCTAAGTGTCATTCAATGTGAGTTATGTGGGGTCAACTGGGAAGATACAATAACCTTGTATATGGTTGGTTAGTGAATGGTGGGAAAGGCTTTCTACATTACAAGAGATAAAATGAGGATAAAGTGCTTAGTGGATGTGTAGTTGAAAAAGTAAATGGGAATCCATTATATACATTTATAAAAATCAAGGCTGCCTATTGAATCTTGTAGTGCGGTGAACTACTGTATATACAGTTTCTCTTCAGGCCAAAGCGGCTGAATACATATGCCAACCTACCCCTAGTTTAGGCACAGTAGTAAATGAAACTTTATTATAGGATCAGAGGAACAGAACTAAGTAATAAGTACATTTTGAAAATGCTCTAAATTTTGTTTCCTGCTACTTATATAGGAGCAAATACATATGCTTGATACTGTGAAAGCCAGGGGCGTACCTAAAGGCTCAGGGGCCTGGGTGCAAAAGTTCAGCTTGGATAGCTAGGAGATAGGTAGATAGATAGATAGATAGATAGATAGATAGATAGATAGATAGATAGATAGATACACATATACACACACACACACACATATATATACACATACTCCGGGGCCCGGACCACTTCTCTGAATGTGCATATGGGTATCGCTGAGGGTGGCCTCGGGGCCCCCTGAGTGCAGGGGCCGGGTCGTCACCGCGACCCCAGCGACCCCTGACGCTACGCCTATGGTCAAAGCTAATAATGGCATGTATATCAACCAACTGAAAGAAGCAGTGCGGAACCAAAAAAACATGGAGGGAGCTCGCCTTTAGAGTCACAGAGGGTCATGAACGACTAAACGGCTACCAGCAAATACATATGTTAATAAAAGAAATGTGTTACTACCATTTTATGCATGGATAGATTACTAAGAGCTAGTTAAAGACATGCAGGCACCTCTTAGAAGATCAGTAAGGGAAAAAAAACTTCCAGTCATTTGCAGGCTGTCTTTCTCTAAGTTTCTACATGTGGAGTTGTTGGGTTATTTTCCCCCCTTTTCCCCCTTTGAAGCCAAAAGGTAATCTCAAATGTAGTTTTCTATAACTCTGGAAACATGTAAGAACTAGAGATGAGCGAACACCAAAATGTTCGGGTGTTCGTTATTCGTAACGAACTTCCCGTGATGCTCGAGGGTTCGTTTCGAACAACGAACCCCATTGAAGTCAATGGGCGACCAGAACATTTTTGTATTTCGCCGATGCTCGCTAAGGTTTTCATGTGTGAAAATCTGGGCAATTCAGGAAAGTGATGGGAATGACACAGTGACGGATAGGGCAGGCGAGGGGCTACATGTTGGGCTGCATCTCAAGTTCCCAGGTCCCACTATTAAGCCACAATACCGGCAAGAGTGGGCCCCCCCCCCTCCCAACAACTTTTACTTCTGAAAAGCCCTCATTAGCATGGCATACCTTTGCTAAGCACCACACTACCTCCAACAAAGCACAATCACTGCCTGCATGACACTCCACTGACACTTCTCCTGGGTTACATGCTGCCCAACCGCCCCCCCTCCCCCCCACAGCGCACACCAAAGTGTCCCTGCGCAGCCTTCAGCTGCCCTCATGCCACACCACGCTCATGTCTATTTAGAATTGCGTCTGCCATGACGAGGGACCGCAGGCACACACTGCAGAGGTTGGCACGGCTAGGCAGCGACCCTCTTTAAAAGTGGCGGAGCGATAGCCCACAATGCTGTACAGAAGCAATGAGAAATAGAATCCTGTGCCACCGCCATCAGGAGCTGCACACGTGGGCATAGCAATGGGGAACCTATGTGCCACACACTATTCATTCTGTCAAGGTGTCTGCATGCCCCAGTCAGACCGGGCTTTTTAATTCATAGACACAGGCAGGTACAACTCCCTATTGTGAAGTCCCTGTCGACCCACAGCATGGGTGGCTCCCTGGAACCCACTGGCGGTACACAGAAATATCCCATTGCATTGCCCAACACAGCTGAGGTAGTAATGTCGTGCTTAATGCAGGTGGGCTTCGGCCCACACTGCATGCCCCAGTCTGACTGGGGTTCTTTATAAGTGTACAGATGTAGTAAAAACTCCGTGTGCACCTACAGCATGGGTGGGTGCCAGGAAGCCACCGGCGGTACATAGAAATATCCCATTGCATTGCCCAACACAGCTGAGGTAGTAATGTTGTGCTTAACCCTTTCCAATCCAATTTGTATATGGTTTTCCTAGGGGGCTTACTCTTTTTCTGCTGTTATACAACGGCGCTATATGCTGGCTAAAGCCAGTACTGCATGAGCTGACACGTAGGATAGGCTCCGACAGCAGAGAGGCTGGCAATATACAGTAAGAGAACCCCGACGGACGTCTACCAACAACGGAGCTGTACAGCCTTAAACCCTAATGTCTTCACAGGTCACACAGTGGACTGGAAAGGGTTAATGCAGGTGGGCTTCGGCCCACACTGCATGCCCCAGTCAGACTGGGGTTCTTTACAAGTGGACACATGTAGGTTTAACTCCCTGTGGACCCACTGCCTGGGTGGGTGCCAGGAAGCCACCGGCGGTACATAGAAATATCCCATTGCATTGCCCAACACAGCTGAGGTAGTAATGTCGTGCGTAATGCAGGTGGGCTTCGGCCCACACTGCATGCCCCAGTCAGACTGGGGTTCTTTACAAGTGGACACATGTAGGTTTAACTCCCTGTGGACCCACTGCCTGGGTGGGTGCCAGGAAGCCACCGGCGGTACATAGAAATATCCCATTGCATTGCCCAACACAGCTGAGGTAGTAATGTCGTGCGTAATACAGGTGGGCTTCGGCCCACACTGCATGCCCCAGTCAGACGGGTTCTTTAGAAGTGTACAGAAGTATTAAAAACTCAGTGTGCACCTACAGCATGGGTGGCTCCCTGGAACCCACCGGCGGTACACAAAAATATCCCATTGCATTGCCCAACACAGCTGAGGTAGTAATGTCGTGCGTAATGCAGGTGGGCTTCGGCCCACACTGCATGCCCCAGTCAGACTGGGGTTCTTTACAAGTGGACACATGTAGGTTTAACTCCCTGTGGACCCACTGCCTGGGTGGGTGCCAGGAAGCCACCGGCGGTACATAGAAATATCCCATTGCATTGCCCAACACAGCTGAGGTAGTAATGTTGTGCGTAATACAGGTGGGCTTCGGCCCACACTGCATGCCCCAGTCAGACGGGTTCTTTAGAAGTGTACAGAAGTATTAAAAACTCAGTGTGCACCTACAGCATGGGTGGCTCCCTGGAACCCACCGGCGGTACACAAAAATATCCCATTGCATTGCCCAACACAGCTGAGGTAACGTCAGCTGTAATGCAGGTGGGCTAAAAATTAATTTGATTACACTGTAGGCGAGGGCCCACAAAAATTGCTGTATCAACAGTACTAATGTACATCCCAAAAATTGGCCATGGCCAGCCAAGAGGGCAGGTGAAACCCATTAATCGCTTTGGTTAATGTGGCTTAAGTGGTAACTAGGCCTGGAGGCAGCCCAGTGTAACGAAAAATTGGTTCAAGTTAAAGTTCCAATGCTTTTAAGCGCATTGAAACTTATAAAAATTGTTCCGAAAAATTATTTGAGTGAGCCTTGTGGCCCTAAGAAAAATTGCCCGTTCAGCGTGATTACGTGAGGTTTCAGGAGGAGGAGCAGGAGGAGGAGGAGGAGGAATATTAGACACAGATTGATGAAGCAGAAATGTCCCCGTTTTGGATGGTGAGAGAGAACGTAGCTTCCATCCGCGGGTGCAGCCTACGTATTGCTTACGTATCGCTGCTGTCCGCTGGTGGAGAACAGAAGTCTGGCGAAATCCAGCCTTTGTTCATCTTGATGAGTGTTAGCCTGTCGGCACTGTCGGTTGACAAGCGGCTACGCTTATCTGTGATGATTCCCCCAGCCGCACTAAACACCCTCTCCGACAACACGCTAGCCGCAGGACAAGCAAGCACCTCAAGGGCATACAGGGCTAGTTCAGGCCACGTGTCCAGCTTCGACACCCAGTAGTTGTAGGGGGCAGAGGCGTCACCAAGGATGGTCGTGCGATCCGCTACGTACTCCCTCACCATCCTTTTGCAGTGCTCCCGCCGACTCAGCCGTGACTGGGGAGCGGTGACACAGTCTTGGTGGGGAGCCATAAAGCTGGCCAGGCCCTTAAAGACTGTTGCACTGCCTGGGATGTACATGCTGCTCGATCTACGCACATCCCCTGCAACATGGCCCTCGGAACTGCGCCTTCTGCCACTAGCGCTGTCGGCTGGGAATTTTACCATCAGCTTGTCCGCAAGGGTCCTGTGGTATAGCAACACTCTCGAACCCCTTTCCTCTTCGGGAATCAGAGTGGGCAGGTTCTCCTTATACCGTGGATCGAGCAGTGTGTACACCCAGTAATCCGTAGTGGCCAGAATGCGTGCAACGCGAGGGTCACGAGAAAGGCATCCTAACATGAAGTCAGCCATGTGTGCCAGGGTACCTGTACGCAACACATGGCTGTCTTCACTAGGAAGATCACTTTCAGGATCCTCCTCCTCCTCCTCCTCCTCAGGCCATACACGCTGAAAGGATGACAGGCAATCAGCCGGTGTACCGTCAGCAGCGGGCCAAGCTGTCTCTTCCCCCTCCTCCTCATCCTCCTCATGCTCCTCCTCCTCCTCCTGTACGCGCTGAGAAATAGACAGGAGGGTGCCCTGACTATCCAGCGGCATACTGTCTTCCCCCGCCCCCGTTTCCGAGCGCAAAGCAGCTGCCTTTATGGTTTGCAGGGAATTTCTCAAGATGCATAGCAGAGGAATGGTGACGCTAATGATTGTAGCATCGCCGCTCACCACCTGGGTAGACTCCTCAAAATTACCAAGGACATGGCAGATGTCTGCCAACCAGGCCCACTCTTCTGAAAGGAATTGAGGAGGCTGACTCCCACTGCGCCGCCCATGTTGGAGTTGGTATTCGACTATAGCTCTACGCTGTTCATAGAGCCTGGCCAACATGTGGAGCGTAGAGTTCCACCGTGTGGGCACGTCGCACAGCAGTCGGTGCACTGGCAGCTTAAAGTGATGTTGCAGGGTGCGCAGGGTGGCAGCGTCCGTGTGGGACTTGCGGAAATGTGCGCAGAGCCGGCGCGCCTTTACGAGCAGGTCTGACAAGCGTGGGTAGCTTTTCAGAAACCGCTGAACCACCAAATTAAAGACGTGGGCCAGGCATGGCACGTGCGTGAGGCTGCCGAGCTGCAGAGCCGCCACCAGGTTACGGCCGTTGTCACACACGACCATGCCCGGTTGGAGGCTCAGCGGCGCAAGCCAGCGGTCGGTCTGCTGTGTCAGACCCTGCAGCAGTTCGTGGGCCGTGTGCCTCTTATCGCCTAAGCTGAGTAGTTTCAGCACGGCCTGCTGACGCTTGCCCACCGCTGTGCTGCCACACCGTGCGACACCGACTGCTGGCGACATGCTGCTGCTAACACATCTTGATTGTGAGACAGAGGAGGAGGAGGAGGAGGAGGGTGCTTTAGTGGAGGAAGCATACACCTCCGCAGATACCAGCACCGAGCTGGGGCCCGCAATTCTGGGGGTGGGTAGGACGTGAGCGGTCCCAGGCTCTGACTCTGTCCCAGCCTCCACTAAATTCACCCAATGTGCCGTCAGGGAGATGTAGTGGCCCTGCCCGCCTGTGCTTGTCCACGTGTCCGTAGTTAAGTGGACCGTGGCAGTAACCGCGTTGGTGAGGGCGCGCACAATGTTGCGGGAGACGTGGTCGTGCAGGGCTGGGACGGCACATCGGGAAAAGTAGTGGCGACTGGGAACTGAGTAGCGCGGGGCCGCCGCCTCCATGATACTTTTGAAGGACTCCGTTTCCACAACCCTATACGGCAGCATCTCAAGGCTGATGAATTTTGCGATGCGGACGGTTAACGTTTGAGCGTGCGGGTGCGTGGCGGCGTACTTGCGCTTGCGCTCGAACACTTGCGCAAGCGACGGCTGAACGGTGCGCTGAACTACACTGCTGGATGGGGCCGAGGACAGCGGAGATGAGGGTGTGGGTGCAGGCCATGAGGCGGTAGTGCCTGTGTCCTGAGAGGGGGGTTGCATCTCAGTGGCAGGTTGGGGCACAGGGGGAGAGGCAGGGGTGCAAACCGGAGGCGGTGAACGGCCTTTGTCCCACCTTGCGGGGTGCTTGGCCATCATATGTCTGCGCATGGTGGTGGTGGTGAGGCTGTTGGTGTTGGCTCCCCGGCTGAGCTTTGCGCGACAAAGGTTGCACACCACTGTTCGTCGGTCGTCAGGCGTCTCTGTGAAAAACTGCCAGACCTTAGAGCACCTCGGCCTCCGCAGGGTGGCATGGCGCGAGGGGGCGCTTTGGGAAACACTTGGTGGATTATTCGGTCTGGCCCTGCCTCTACCCCTGGCCACTGCACTGCCTCTTGCAACCTGCCCTGCTGATGCCCTTGACTCCCCCTCTGAAGACCTGTCCTCCTGAGTAAGCGTTGCACACCAGGTGGGGTCAGTCACCTCATCGTCCTGCTGCTCTTCCTCCGAATCCTCTGTGCGCTGCTCCCTGGGACTTACTGCCCTTACTACTACCTCACTGCAAGACAACTGTGTCTGATCGTCATCGTCCTCCTCACCCACAGAAAGTTGTTGAGACAGTTGGCGGAAGTCCCCAGCCTCTTCCCCCGGACCCCGGGAACTTTCGAATGGTTGGGCATCAGTGACGATAAACTCCTCTGGTGGGAGAGGAACCGCTGCTGCCCAATCTAAGCAGGGGCCCGAGAACAGTTCCTGGGAGTGTTCCCGCTCCTGAGCAGGTGTCATTGTAGTGGAGTGAGGAGGCTGGGAGGAAGGAGGAGCAGCAGACAGAGGATTCGGATTGGCAGCAGTGGACGGCGCAGAACTGCGGGTAGACGATAGGTTGCTCGAAGCACTTTCTGCCATCCAGGACAGGACCTGCTCACACTGCTCATTTTCTAATAACCGTCTCCCGCGTGGACCCATTAATTGGGCGATGAATGTGGGGACGCCAGAAACGTGCCTCTCTCCTAATCGCGCAGCAGTCGGCTGCGACACACCTGGATCAGGAGCTTGGCCTGTGCCCACACCCTGACTTGGCCCTCCGCGTCCTCGGCCGCGTCCACGTCCTCTAGGCCTACCCCTACCCCTCAGCATGCTGTATTACCAGTGATTTGATTTCACAGGCAGGAAATAAATTGGCGCAAGACTGCAGGCCAAATATAATTTTTGCCCTTTTTGGAAAACGAAAGGCCCCACTGCCTCTAGTGAATGAATTATCTAAGTTTAATAACTGTGCTGTGTCCCTGCTTATGTGTCACAGAACGTGAGGGTAGCAGAGTTATTAACTGTGGCAGAGCAGGTATTTTTTTTCCCAATTAAGGAAAGCAAATGGCGAACCCAGCAGTAAAGCGTAGCTGGGTGCGTATGATTTAGCAATGTTTTTCACGCAGCTCACACGTCTCCACAGGCGTAAGGACGGACACAGGCTGGACAAATAGATTTGTTTTCAGTTTTTTCCCACCAACAGGCAGCACTGCGTATATTCAATGAACCTGAGAAGTTTAATAACTGTGCTGTGTCCCTGCTTATGTGTCACAGAACGTGAGGGTAGCAGAGTTATTATAACTCTTGGAGAGCAGGTATTTTTTTTCCCAATTAAGGAAAGCAAATGGCGAACCCAGCAGTAAAGCGTAGCTGGCTGCGTATGATTTAGCAATGTTTTTCACGCAGCTCACACGTCTCCACAGGCGTAAGGACGGACAGAGGCTGGACAAATAGATTTGTTTTCAGTTTTTTCCCACCAACAGGCAGCACTGCGTATATTCAATGAACCTGAGAAGTTTAATAACTGTGCTGTGTCCCTGCTTATGTGTCACAGAACGTGAGGGTAGCAGAGTTATTATAACTCTTGGAGAGCAGGTATTTTTTTTCCCAATTAAGGAAAGCAAATGGCGAACCCAGCAGTAAAGCGTAGCTGGCTGCGTATGATTTAGCAATGTTTTTCACGCAGCTCACACGTCTCCACCGCCCGTAAGGACGGACAGAGGCTGGACAAATAGATTTGTTTTCAGTTTTTTCCCACCAACAGGCAGCACTGCGTATATTCTATGAATAATAACTGTGTTGTGGCCCTGCCTATACAATTCTTTCCCTGCAGTATCAATGGAGGGTGGAATGCTCTGCAGAGGCGATTTTGAGAAGCCCAAAAAAAATGCAGCACAGCTAAAAGCAGCCTGGACAGTACTGCACACGGATAAATATGGCCCTAGAAAGGACCGTTGAGGTTCTTGAAGGCTACACTCACTCCTAACACTCTCCCTGCCTATGCAGCACTTCTGTCCCTAATGCCAGGTGCAACGCTCTGCAGAGCCGATTTTGAGAAGAAAAAAAAATCCCACTGCTAACAGCAGCCAACACACAGCTATCAGTGGCCCTAATAAGGACCTTTGGGGGTCTTGAAGCCTACACTAACTACCAATTCTTTCCCTACAGCAGCTCCGGTATAAACAGCACTGTCCCTCATCTAACTCACACCGCATCTGAGGCGAGCCGCGGGAGGGGCCGACTTTTATATTAGGCGAACACCTGATCTCGCCAGCCACTCACAGCAGGGGGGTGGTATAGGGCTTAAACGTTGCAGGGGGAAGTTGTAATGCCTTCCCTGTCTTTCAATTGGCCAGAAAAGCGCGCTAACGTCTCAGGGAAAGAAGTGAAAGTAACCAGAACACCGCATGGTGTTCGTCACGAATAACGAACATCCCGAACACCCTAATATTCGCACGAATATCAAGCTCGGACGAACGCGTTCGCTCATCTCTAGTAAGAACTTGTTCTTTAACCCCTTCCCAACCACCTAGTGTAAATATACTTTATGGGCTCAGGAGTTGAGTCCTCTCTATACCTAGCATCTATCTGCGATCAGAGCTAGCTAGCAGTTAATGGTTTAGATGCCACAGTCAAAGCTGATCATGCATCTAAATAATCAGCGGGAGGAGGGGATCCATCAGCACCCACTGCAACACAATTGGAGAGTGGAGATAGGCTAGCATGGCAGCCCAAAGCCTACAGAAGGATTTCAGGGCTGCCATGCATAGATTCCTATCAAGCCCTGCCCGTGGTAAGGTTTCATACGTAATATTAAAAATCACTATATACTGCAAAACTGAAGTATATAGTATAAGCAATCAAATTGTGGGGAATAAATAAAAGTGTAAAAGGAGGTTTGATAAAGTTTGCTTTTTTAAATAAAAAAATATAAAAGTTTAAAAAAAAACCTTTAACCATAAAAAATGTAAACAATAAAAAAAACCATATATTTGCTATCACCGTATATGTAAATGCCCAAACTATTAAAATATCGCAGTATTTATCATGCATGGTGAAGCCCATAAAAATTATGTAATGACAGAATTGTGGTTTTGTTTTATATCCCGGGTTCCAAAAATTTTGATTAAAAGCCATAAAAAAGACATATGTTTCCCAAAATGGTGCTAATAAAAACTACAGCCTGTCCCACAAAAGAAATCCCTCACACCTTAAGGCCTCGGTCAGACGAGCCTTTTTTCTCGCGCTGATAGTAGCGCACAGAAGATACTTCTAATGGGAACCAATAGGTTCCTATAGAAGCACTCTCATGAGAGAATATTAAGTGCGTGAAACAGCGCGCACCTAACAAAGATAAGACAAGCTGCAGGTCACATGTAACTCCGTGGTGCGCAGAAAAGATAGGACCTGTCCTATCTTTGGTGCGAGTTGCACAGGAGTTTTTATTGACTCCTATGGGAGCTGAAATCTATGAAAACTCCTGTGCAGGAAAAGAAGATTCCCTGCTGCTTACAGAAGCACATTTAAGACATGCTGCCCAGAAGTACAAATATCCAGCTGTAAACTCTTGTTAGTCCCCGCAGGGATGAGGGGACTCCCCGAGGGTTCCCTAATCCCCGCGAGGACCAACAGAAATTTATAATGGGACATTTAAAATGTGCTTGTGGGTGGCAGCTTTCAAATGTCCTGCTGTAAGTAGCAGGGTTTTCCTCCAGCCCAACTGCTGGGCAATTCCCCAGCAGCGGGGGAGAAAGGGGCTTCCTCCCCTTTCTCCCCAAGGGATTTCCCTATAGTGGGAAGAGAGAGGGTGCAGGGTTACACAGCTTTCCAGAGGGCTTCCCCAGGAGTGTGGGCAGAGGGGGTGGGGCTAGAGGGAATTGCCCTCCTAGCCCCTTCCCTTTAGCTCCGCTTTTTTTTTAGTATGGGAATCCCTGTGAGATATCATGTAGCCCCGCCACCTCTCTCCAGCCCTGCCCCTCTCTCTGCACAATGGGGATATCCCTCGGGGATCCCCATAGCAGGGAGAGATAGAACGGGCTATGGGTTAAACCCCTATAGCAGGGAGACAGAGTGGGGCTATGGGGATTAACCCATAGCAGAGAGAGAGAGAGCAGAGCTATGGAGGATTAACCCATAGCAGGGAGAGACAGAGCGGGCTATGGGTTAATCTCTAATAGCAGGGAGACAGAGCAGAGCTATAGGGGAAAAAACCATAGCAAGGACAAACAGTGGATCTATGGGTTAATCCCCTGTAGCCCAGCTCTCTCCCTGCTATGGGGAAATCCTGAAGCTCTGCGGGGCTTCTTCTCTCTCTCCTCCTGGAGCAGCTGCCCGCTCACGTGATTTTTAAACGCATGAGCAGGGATTTTCTTTTGCACAGCTATTTGTGCACAAAAAATGCTCGTCTAACTAGGCATAGTCAATAAAAGTCTTAGTAAGTTACATGTCTCAGAATATGGAGATGGAAACCCCCTTTTGTTTAAGAAAAAAATTGTATTTACTTTTAAAACTAAAATAAAATGAAAAACTATATAAATTTTGTACCAGCGCAATCATACCGATCTATAGAACAAAGTTCATGTGTCAATTTTACTGCACTGAGAATGCTATAAAAACTAAACCTCTCCAAAAATAGAGCAACTGCGTTTTTTAAAATTTCTTCTCACTTAAAATTTTTTAAAGGTTTCTCCATACATTGTATTGTAGATTAAATGGTACCATTAAAAAATACTACTGTTTCTGCAAAAAACAAGTTCTCATATGGCTATGTCAAAGGAAAAAATTACATAGTTATGGCTCTTGGAAGGCGGGGACAAATAAATCTAAATAAAAAAATGAAAAATCTCTGCTCCTAAAGGTGTTAAATTAGTAGTTATTAGTGTTATATTTCAGTATATCAACCAAACATTACCTCTCCTCTTGACTCAACACAGTATGTCAAGATATGAGTCACGAGATGACCAGTTTTGGAAAAAACTATGATATTTCAATACTCTGTCACAAGATGTCTATCCTATGTGTGCCAACCCAGTGGTTGTGCTCTGAATGTCTTTCAAGGATTTTGCTAAAATAGATGCTGAATTTTATGTTAATGAGAATCAGTGTCTCTTACAATGGTCAATCTTTCAATGACATTGAAAACTGAATTTAGTTACTTCTCAATATACTGTAGAACAGCAATAACATGTAAATTAAACCAAGTATACAGTTAACCTTTGTTCTTTTGACAATTAACTTTTTAAACCTGAGTCTACCAGTACTCCAGGTACAGTAGATTGCACATTCATTTTGACACAGTCCTTTCTCTATTTTAGTTGGTGTAACATCTCAGTAGTGGAGTATCATAAAAATACTTTAAAAGGTAAGCTTATACTTTCTGAAGTCTTATTGTTTATTTTAGTAAATGGAGGATTAGTCACAAGTAGAGATGAGCGAGCATACTCGCTTGATGCTCGTTCGAGTATTAGGGTGCTCGAGATGCTCGTTACTCGAGACGAGCACCACGCGGTACTCGTCTCGATTAAACGAGCACTGACCATTGAATTCAATGGAGCCGGCAATACAGCTGGCTCCATTGAAAGCAATGGGCTGCCGGCGATCGCGGGATGAATTGTCGGGAAGGGGTTAAATATATAAGCCCTTCCCTGCAATTCATCCAGAAATGTGTAAAAAAAAAATATATATATACTCACCTTGTCCCGGCAGAACGATGTTAGCCCATTGAATTCAATGGAGCCGGCAATACAGCCGGCTCCATTAAAAGCAATGGGCTGCCGGCGATCGCGGGATGAATTGTCGGTAAGGGGTTAAATATATAAGCCCTTCCCTGCAATTCATCCAGAAATGTGTAAAAAAAAATATATATATATACTCACCTGGTCCCGGCAGACGGAGTTCAGCGCGGCCAGCGGCAGTCCTCCTGAACTGCTCTGAACAGCTGTGAGTAGTATTCAGCAGCCGGGGATTTAAAATCCCCGCCTGCTGAATGAGCTGCCTCTAATTGGTCACAGCCTGACCAATCAGAGGCAGATTCCACTCACACACCCATTCATGAATTTATGAATGGGTGTGTGACTGCTGCCTCTGATTGGCTCAGCGGGACCAATCAGATGAGAGGCAGCAGTCACTCACCCATTCATAAATATGTTACAGCTGTGGCAGAGGAGAACGATCTTTATGCTGACAGTGGGGGGTGGGGGGGTCTCACTCTTGCCACTATTGTGGCTTAATAGTGGGACCTGGGAACTTGAGATGCAGCCCAACATGTAGCCCCTCGCCTGCCCTATCCGTTTCTGTGTCGTTCCCATCACTTTCTTGAATTTCCCAGGTTTTCACAAATGAAAACCTTAGCGAGCATCGGCAATATACAAAAATGCTCGAGTCGCCCATTGACTTCAATGGAGTTCGTTACTCGAAACGAACTCTCGAGCATCGCGGGAAGTTCGACTCGAGTAATGAGCACCCGAGCATTTTGGTGCTCGCTCATCTCTAGTCACAAGATGACTCTCCACTTAATTCCTTACATATGATGGATCCAAGCAATCAAACATTTAAGCAAATGAGTTATACTATTCCTTATAGTCCATTGAGAAAGTCAATAGTTTTGGGAAAAGGAAGGGAAACTAGAAATCTATCTGTTCTTCACCACTATATATAATCTCGGAAAGGAAAATCAACATCAGAAGCCCATGGACAACACTATATTCACTTCCCTCAGACACAAAGTGGCTTGAGTTCAATTGCATTCACTTGCCAGGTTGCTTCTTGTGCGCCAACAGAGTTGGATGTCCTTTGGGCGGTTTTCCGGCCTCAGTCTTGATGTTGTGAATGAAGTGGTATCGCTGCCACAGACGCACTCTTCCTGTCTCTTGCTCATAACACCACGCTGCACCATATTACTCCTCAGTTTGATCTTACACCCTCCCATAAAATGAGAAAAGAAGCCTTAAATATGAAGTTCATTCAAGATGGAAATAAGTTAGAAATGCCTGACTAGGAATGATGATATCAGATTATGATACTAAAGAAAAAAAAAACAGAAACAAAATGAAAAATCCTTTTAGTGATTCTGATTGTTTGTGAGCGGACACAGTTAAAGACAGATGGCCACGTAGCAGATGGTTTCATTGAGAAGCATTCAGTGAATCTCTGAACTCCCATATGGTTGTTAAAAAAAGACTTTTTTATATGTATGATTATTAAATTGCTATAATCCTATACAATAGGGAGTTGGTAATATGGAGATACTATATGTTATAGTAAGCAAACATTATCTGAAGCTTGAAAATCAGTACTAGAGATGAGGGAGCACCAAAATGCTCGGGTGCTCGTTGCTCGAGTCGAGCTTTTCGCGATGCTCGAGAGTTCGTTGCAAGTAACGAACCCCATTGAACTCAATGGGCGACTCAAGCATTTGTGTATATCGCCGATGCTCGCTAAGGTTTTCATTTGAGAAAATCTGCAAAACCTACGAAAGTGTTGGAAACGACACAGAAACGGATAGGGCAGGTGAGGGGCAACATGCTGGGCTGCATCTCAGGTTCCCAGGTCTCACTATTAAGCCACAATAGTCCCCCCCCAACAATTTTTACTTTGGACAAACCCTCATTAGCAAGGCACACCTTAGCTAAGCACCACACTACCTCCAACCAAGCACAATCACTGCCTGCGGGGCACACCGCTGCCTCTTCTCCTGGGTTATATGCTGCACAACACCCCACCACCACCACCACCGCACGACCCTGGGTCCGCAGCGCACACAAAAGTGTCCCTGCGCAGCCTCATGCCACACGCTCGCTTCATAGCTACACCACCCTCATGTCTATTTCCACGTGCATCTGCGATCAGGAGGAACCGGAGGCACACGCTGCAAAGGGTTGGCAGAGCCAGGCAGCGACCCTCTTTGAAAGGGGGAGGGGGGGCGATAGCCCACAATGCTGTTGAGAATTGATAATAGATTGACGTTCCATCTTCATTCCAATCCTGTGCCACCTCCGTCAGGAGCTGCAAACGTGGGCATAAAGGCGAGTCCGCTGCCAGCCCAGCACTTCTACCCATCTCCACAATGCAGCAATACTCTATGTGGGAAGTATGTGAGGGGGCCCTGGGTCAGCCTCTGTCCCAGCAATCACCTTGTGTGGCCCGAGGTGCTGCGAGTGACATAGCAATGGGGACTCCATGTGTCCACACTACTCACTCTGTTTGGGTGTCGGATACCTCATCGACAACACAAGGGGTAAACCATCTGCACTCTGCACCCTACCCAAGTCTGTCAGTGTTTTGGGAACAGACAGGTAAAACACCTCAATGGGAAGTCTGTGTGCACCCACAGCATGGGTGGCTAGCAGGAACCCCCAGAGAAGGTACATAAAGAATTCCCATTGCAGTGCCCCGGATAGCTGAGGTTACGTGAGAGAAAATACATGTTGGCTGCGGCCCACACTCCGTGCCCTAGACATTCTGTTTTTTTTTAAAAGTGCCAGGCAGGTACAACTCCGCTATGGCAAGTCTGTGTGCACCCACAGCATAGGTGGCTAGCAGGAACCCCCAGAGAAGGTACATAAAGAAATCCCATTGCAGTGCCCCGGATAGCTGAGGTTACGTGAGAGGAAATACATGTTGGCTGCAGCCCACATTCCATGCCCTAGACATTCTGGATTTTTTTAAAAGTGCCAGGCAGGTACAACTCCGCTATGGCAAGTCTGTGTGCACCTACAGCATGGGTGGAAAGCAGGAACCCAGAGACGGTATACAGAGAAATCCCATTGCAGTGCCCCGGATAGCTGAGGTTACGGTAGAGGAAATACATGTTGACCTCAGCCCACAATTCATGACCTAGTCAGTCTGGGGTTTTTTGGGGGCCAGATAGGTAGAACACCGCAATGGTAGTGCACCCATAGTATACACAGACCCCTGTAATATTCCTGTAGCAAAGGTATAAGCTGACCCCAGTAACAGTTATGTTGCAGAAGTCTAGGGAGACCCCAGTAACATTTCTGTAGTAACAGTATAGACAGACCCCTGTAACATTTCATTAGCAGAAGTATAGGCAGAGCCCAGTATTTGTAACATTTCAGTAGTAACAGTATAGACAGACCCCAGTAACATTTCTGTTGTAACAGTATAGACAGAGCCGAGTAACATTTCTGTAGTAACAGTATAGGCAGACCCCAGTAACATTTCTGTAGCAGCAGTATAGGCAGACCCCTGTAACATTTCTGTAGCAGCAGTATAAGCAGACCCCTGAAACATTTATGTAGCAGAAGCATAGGCAGACCCCAGTAACATTTCTGTAGCAGCAGTATAAGCAAACCCCTGAAACTATTATGTAGCAGAAGCATAGGCAGACCCCAGTAACATTCTTGTAGCAGAAGTATAGGCAGACTCCTGTAACATTTAAGTGGCAGCAGTATAGGCAGACCCCCGTAACATTTATGTGGCAGAAGTATAGGCAGACCCCACCACCATTTCTGTAGTAGCAGTATAGGCAAACCCCTGTAAAATTAACGTGGCAGCAGTATAGGCAGACCCCAGTAACATCCTTGTGGCAGCAGTATAGGCAGACCCCTGTAAGATTTACGTGACAGAAGTATAGGCAGATCCCTGTAACTTTCTTGTAGCAGAAGTATAGGCAGGCAGACCCCAGTAAAATTTCTGTAGTAATAGTATAGGCCAACCTCTGAAATATTGGGATACCATGAGCGTAGGCGAAGGCCGGAAAAATTAGTTGGATACGAGTGTAGGCGTGGGCCCCCAAAATTAGTGTACCAAGAGTACAAGTGTACCTCTGAAAAATTTATGAACCAAGATAAATTACAGCCGTTGTCACACACGACCATGCCCAGTTGGAGGCTCAGCGGCGAAAGCCAGAGGTCGGTCTGCTCAATTAGACCCTGCAACAGCTCGGGGGCCGTGTGCCTCTTGTCACCTAGGCTGAGTAGTTTCAGCACGGCCTGCTGACGCTTGCCCACCGCTGTGCTGCCACGCCGCGCCACACCAACTGCTAGCGACTCACTGCTCACATTTCTTAATTGAGAGGTAGAGGTTGCGTAGGAAGAGGAGGGGGAGGGTTTAGAGGAGGTGGCATAGACCGCCGCAGATACCAGAACCGAGGAAGGACCCGCTATTCTGGGTATGGGTAGGACGTGTGCGGTCCCAGGCTCTGACTCGGTCCCAGCCTCCACCAAATTCACCCAGTGTGCCGTCGGGGAGATATAGTGGCCCAGCCCGCCAGTACTTGTCCACGTGTCCGTGGTTAAGTGGACCTTCCCAGTAACCGCGTTGGTGAGGGCACGATTGATGTTGCGGGAGACGTGCTGGTGTAGGGCTGGGACGGCACACCGGGAAAAATAGTGGCGACTGGGGACTGAGTAGCGCGGGACATCCACCATCATGTTTTTGAAAGCCCTCGTTTCCACAAGCCTGTAAGGCAGCATCTCCATGCTGATAAATTTGGCAATGTGCACATTTAAAGCTTGTGCATCCGGGTGCGTGGCGGCGTATTTGCGCTTTTCCTCCAACGCTTGCTCTAGCGACAGTTGAACGCTGCGCTGAGAGACATTGCTGGATGGGGTCGAGGACAGTGGAGGTGAGGGTGCTTTTTGCAGGCCGGGAGGCGCTCGTGCCTGTGTCCTGAGAGGGGGGTTGGATCTGAGTGGCAGGTTGGGGCACAGGGGAAAACGCAGTGGTGTGACCCGGAGGTGGCGAACGGCCTTCGTTCCACCTTGTGGGGTGCTTGGCCATCATATGCTTGCGCATGCTGGTGGTGGTGAGGCTGGTAGTGGTGGCTCCCTGGCTGTTCTTGGTGCGACACAGGTTGCACACCACTGTGCTCTCACTAAAAAACATCCACACCTTTAAACACCTAGCCCTCTGCACGCAGGCTTGGCGCGAGGGGGTGCTTTGGGAAACAGTTGGGGGATTCTTCGCTCTGGCCCTACCTCTACCACTGGCCACTCCACTTCCTCTTCCAACCTGTCCTGCTGCTGCACTTGCCTCCCCCTCTGATGCCCTGTCTTCAGTTGGCTTAGCAAACCAGGTGGGGTCAGTCACCTCATTGTCCAGCTGTTCTTCCCCTGAATCCTCTGTGTGCTCCTCCCTCGGACTTACTGCCCTTACTACTACCTCACTGACAGACAACTGTGTGTCATTATCCTCATCCACTGAAAACTCTTGAGACAGTTGCTGGAAGTCCCCAGCCTCATCACCAGGACTCCGGAACTTTCCAAATGTTGGGCATCGGTCACAACAAACTCCTCAGGTGAGAGAGGAACCATTTTTTTCCCACTCATGGCAGGGACCCGAGAACTGTTCCTGGGAGTCTGCCTGCTCATCAGAATATGTCATTTTCATGGAGTGAGGAGGCTGGGAGGAAGGAGGAGCAGCCAGAGGATTAGTGGAGTGCGTAGAAGACTGGGTAGTCGATACATTTCTGGACGCATATTCTGCCATTCGGGATTGTGGAGTGCGTAGAAGACTGGGTAGTCGATACATTTCTGGACGCATTTTCTGCCATCCACGACAGGACCTGCTCACACTGCTCTGTTTGTAATAAAGGTCTACCATGCGGACCCACAAATTGTGAAATAATGCTGATGAGGCTAAAAACTTGCCTCTCTCCTAATCCCTCTGCAGCCGGCTTTGATTCACGACACCCAGGAACTCGGCCTGTTCCCACACCATCACTTGGATGCCCGCGTCCACATCCTTGACCCTTACCCCTACTCTTCATCATGGCAGATTAAGAATAGAGCAGGGCCCAAATAAATTACCCCACTGTACAGCACTGACAACTGGGCCTTAATTTGCCGCACACAGAGACTTGTAGATAGCAGAGGCTCTATGCTGTGACTAGGAAAAATTAACCCGCTGTCTTGCACTGATACCTAGGGGTAATTTACTGCTCACAGAGGCTTGTAGATAATAGAGGCTGTGTAGAGTGGGAGAAGACTCTAAAGCCGGTGGATAGTGCTGGTAACTGCGGCTATCTCAACGCCACCAAGGAAAGGGTATTGTGAGACGCTCTGCACAGAGCTGAAATACTTTGGTGCTAAATTACCTCGGTGTAATGCACTGCAGGCTGAGATTGCTATAACTGAAAGGCTGGGAGCAGGCCTAGATGCGTAAAATAAAAATTGGTGCACTACTGCATCCAGCCAGCCACAACTATAATGCACACGGTGAGATGTAGCCCTAAAAAGGACCATTGGGCTACTTGTACAAAGAATCAAGAGGACTGTAAAACTTTCCCTATATAATTAGCTGTGTCCCTACACTCTGCCTACGGCAAAAAATGTACACTATGAGGAGTAGCCCTAAGAAGAACCGTTTGGGTTCTTGATGACAGGATCCTACTCTAACACTGTCCCTATATCAGCAGCACTATCCCTAACCTCTGCCAGCATGCGTCTGAGGCGAGTCGTGAGCGGGACCACTTTAAGTACTCGGCGGTCACCGGATCAACCCAGCCACTCACTGCTGTTGGTGGGCAGAGGGCTGGCACGTCACAGCAGGAAGTGGTAATGCCTTCCCCACATGTTTATTGGCTAGAAAATGGCGCTAAACATGAAGGGAAGAGAAATGCAATTGACTTGAGTATCGAGTGGTGTTCGTCTCGAGTAACGAGCATCTCAAGTACCCTAATACTCGAACGAGCATCAAGCTCGGATGAGTGTGCTCACTCATCTCTACTTAACTGTTATATCATTCCTGTAATAGTTGGAATGGTGCTCCCAAATGCCAACTGGCAGGAGGAAAAGGTGTCAAGCAGAAGGGGCCATTTTCTTAGTTCTCTGCACAAAATTCATGGTGGAAATTGAGGTGTTACACTGCTCTAATTAGTATAAAGACAGCCTTATTAAACTTAAGGGACAGTGATAATAATAACGTTGGCCATTACAGTCAACTCCAAAACAGCCATTATATTCTATGAACTTTACTGAGCATGCTCATGGGAATATGCTGAAAACTTCCAGAAAGGGGCTCTAAGGAACGATCATATTTTTCGCTCTATAAGACACACTTTTCTTCTCTGTGTGGGGAGGGAGGAAATCAGTGCATCTTATAGAGGGAACGTGCCGTTTGTTCGCACGATCGCGAGTTTAATGCACGATTGTGCAAACAATCAGGTGAAGAAACTCACGATCAGTTAAAAAAGCAGTTCTCTCTCCTTTGCACTGCTGCCCGTACGTACCACTGATTGGTGGTGAGCACTGGTGGGAACTGCTGCTGCTCCCCCGCCTCCAACAATCGGCTGCTTGCCTTCTTCCTGCCGTACGGATGCGCCACTGTAACACGGAGCTCCAGTGTTTCAGACTTCTGCTGCGTCTTTTGCTCCATCACTATCACCTGCATTGTCCCTGGGTGAGTTCAAAATATTTTTTCCCAATTTTCTGCCTCTGAAACAGAGGTGCGTCTTATTGTCCGGTGCGCCTTATAGAGCAAAAAATACAGTAAATAAGGAGTCTGAATAGAGCAATGAGGGCTGCTGTTGTTGGAGAGTGCAGGGAAAACAGTTCTGTTGTGCTGATTGCTAAGCAAAGGAGCTGTTGCTGAAAACTGTTGCTGCCAAGACCCTTTGCCTGCCACGGATAATGACTCCTGTTGACTATCCTGGAGGGTAGCAACTACGATGCTCGCGAGAAGGACTTGTTTTAGCTATACCTCAATTGAGATACAGCTACCTGACATGGTAGACCGGGTTCTGACTAGCTAGAGTGTGCACACTAACAGGGACAATTGCTTTATGACTGTACAGCTCATGAGAGCTGGATTACTGTGGACTAAAACGAGTTAGGAGAGTATCACCTCCAAAGGACTGGAGCTAACATACCAATTGACCTGGGTTGTTTGTGGCCACTAAGTTGCGGATTTACTCATTGGTTTAAAAGTTAGTAAGGTGATGTCTTTGATTTTATGATGATCTTTTGATATGTGATGTTTGTTTGTGCATACAATGGTCCCCAATAGATATGAGCGAGTATATTCGCTAAGGCACATTACTCGAGCGAGTAGTGCCTTAGCCGAGTATCTCCCAGCTCGTCTCTAAAGATTCGAGGGTCGGCGCGGGTGACGGGTGAGTTGCGGTGGGGAGCGGGGGGAGAGAGGGAGAGAGAGATCTCCCCTCCGTTCCTCCCCGCTCTCCCACGCCGCTCCCCGCCCCCCAGCCGGCCCCCAAATCTTTAGAGACGAGCGGGGAGATGCTCGGCTAAGGCACTACTCGCTCGAGTAATGTGCCTTAGCGGGTATACTCGCTCATCTCTAGTCCCCAGTATTAATATGAAGTTATTGCTGAGTTTAGAATTAGACAGAAGTACCCATAGCTGGCAGTTAGAAGGCAGTTATAATTGGTTGTACCATTTTTTTTGCTTCGTGGGTGTGAACTGTTCCATCCTTTTATCCTCAAGCGAATAAATTCTTATTTTTGTTCCCGCATCTCCTTCTTCCTCCTCATATCCTAAAAGAACCTGGGCGCCTTACCCGCAATCCGTTACAGCTACAAGTATTGCACTGCAGTATTTGTAGGTTGGCCTAAGGTGTATATGTGTATGGCACCTTGGGTGAATGTGTGTTCAGAGAGTCCACAACTCACAGTGAGACCTGCTATGAGAGAGAGTAGAGGTTTGGATCTACTCTGCCACAAAGGAGCATATGGAAGGGCTGAAAGAGGCCAAATGAGTGACTGAAGACTGAAAAGGAGAGGAAAAATTTTATAAAAAGGGGAATATTATAAAACTAAGATTTTTCTTTACAAATATTAATATCATAGCTGGTTGGTAGAATTATACTGGACTTACGAGAAATGTTATCACCCTGATTCATACTGAGGTGGACAATGTTTTTCATTAAGACGTTCATTCGTTGCATCAGTATCCATGTAGCTAAGTGAAAAGCACTATTAATTCCTACAGTACAGTGATAGATTATCTGATTAGGGAAACAGAACAATAAGCTGACTTCTGCATTATTCATGCAGGCAATAAATAAAAACACCTGACTTGCCAGTAATTTCCACTCAGAACTTCTCATGCATTGACTGACATAATTACGGATGTCACAGGCAATACTATTGCTTGTTAAGTGACTGCAGTGATATTAAATAAGCGCCAACCAAACTCATTTAAAGGTGATTTTTGCTTGAAATTTAAAATGAACTAGGCATCTATGTATGTTACTGTAGTTCTATGCTAGCTGAATATTACCAGCATGTAGATTATGTTTAGTCATTTATCCTGGATTACATTTAGCAATTCATTATATTTTTTAATTGTGAGAAACGTACCTGGCATTCTAGATGTGACAAATAGGTCATGGGTGGTAGTGTGATGCAGAATTTAGGATATGATGCAGCAGATAGAGTAACCGAAGTTTACAATATTTATTGATAAACACAGAAATTGAAATGAACAATAAAAGTATATCAATAATAGTTACACAATTCGACATTTTTATTTAAAATCACCTAACTATGTCTAACTAGATTCCAAGGATAATACAGGAAATAATTCTGGAAGAACAATATTAGCAAGTATTATCAGCACTGATTCACACAAAGTCCAGTTATGTCATTTATGATACAGCTGTGCAGCTTCCCCTAAGGGATCAGCACAACAGTACAGTCTCTTTTAAAAAAGCTGGTTCCCGTATAATGTCCCTTTAAATAACAAAGTCCATAAGCTAGGTTTGAGCATCAGAAACTTGTTATTTCTCCACAATGTAAGCCCTATTCCTGAAGCAGGCCTGCTAATACACTATATTTAACCCTTTAATTGGTTTGTATACATATTGCCAGATTGAGGCTAGCCTCACTTACAGTATATTGCATGGGAGTACTCACTTCAACTGACCCATGCTAATCTATGGTCAGGAGTGCTATTCCACCACAATTTCTGTAAATCTGTGTCACTGTCTGGGTGTCTTGTTGTTCTGGAGACACAGTGCTGTCTCTTTCTCTCTTTCTTGGCTCCAGATACAATCTCTGGTCACTATTCTTTCTTAGCACTACAGGCAGCTTCCACTAGCAGGCATCTGTTCCTCAGCTCTCTCCGGCCCGGCACAAGCAGCACCTCCAGCTCACTCTGCTCAGCACAGTCTCTAGAAAGTTCCTACTGAGCATGGCCTCCCTCCCCCATTTCCCCTTAGGTTCGTCTTTCAGAACTTGGATTTTTTCCAGTGGGCGGTGCCCACCACTCACTGTCAATCAAATCTGACACTACCCTAATGACAGTGAGCAGTTGGACCACACATTTTAAGCATTCCAAACCCTGTGAGCCAGATGTAAAAGAGCCAGTATGTGGGTACTGGGGTGGAGTCTGAACAAAAAAAAGGCTACGAAAGAGTCAGCAGGGCCCCACTGCAAAGCTATGCAACTGGATCCACCGGCATGAATATATGATGGGTTTATCTATAAAGTGTATTCTGGTTTCAGTAAATAAATGTTCTCTGTATAATGAGAAGTTACACAGCTTTTTAATAGACCTTCTATATCAATCCCTTATGGTATTCGAGTTCTCTGCTTGCTGTCACCTAATTGGAATCTTCATTATTTAGTTCCAAGAACCATTGGTCTTGAAAAGTGGCAGTCATTGATAAAATACATTGGAAAGCTTTATAACCTTTAATTTATTTGTCGAAACCATAATACCCAATTAATCAAAGAGAATTAATCACCTATAATTTTACCTATCACCAAAGGACAGATGTAGCAAAGCTTAACTCAACTGTGATAACCTGCTGCAACAAGGTATCTTATCTTAACACAACCAGAGCCATTGAAAAGCTATTTAGATAGCAAATAAACTGATACAGAACTTATTTTTAGATACCCTGCTCAGTTCAGGGAGCAGGAAAGGGAAATCCCTGTAGCTAAATGGTTCTGTCTCTGGACGGAACCGAAAACCTCCAGACTGACCCCATTAACTATAATGGAGTCCGCTTGCTTTCTGCCCAACTGGATGGCTTTTGGCCGAAAGCACTCCATGCTGCACTTTTTCTTCTGGTATTTTTGGTCGCACCTATAATGGAACCTCCAGCCGTATGGTCCGCAGCAGATGTGCAACCACCCTACACTAGGCTTGTGGGCCCAACGTAGTTGACACGCTGAGTCCAGGGATGCAATTTTTATACTTAACTCCTCTATCATTCCCTCACTGTCAGTGCTCAAACTTGATACTGTAATGTGTTCCACAGTGTGCCAAGTAGTCCTCTCGTTCTATGCACAGAATAAAACAACTACTTAGTGCGTTCGCCAGAACTGGTCAGTAGCAGGTTTGACAACTGATACTGAGGTAACAGCAGGGAAGGTAAGTATAAGGCCTTAGTCAGACGGGCGTTTTTTCGCGCGATTTGCGGATCGCATGACGGATGCGCATGCGCAAATCGCGTGAGCAGGGGCGAAAAATCGCGGGAAAAATCTACACCTAGACGCGTTAATCGTCGCAGCAAAACGCCCGTCTGACCGGAGAAAAATCGCCGTGCGCATCAAAATGCGCATGAAACTTAGACTGGCCGGCGAAAAAAACGCAGCTAGCTGCAGTAAATGACTTTGGTGCGCACATAAAACGCCGAACGCAGATAGGCGCGATCTGCGAATCATCGTGTCCTATAATTTATCGCATATCCGCATAAAAAGCGGACATGTGACCGATACCATAGCGAACCATTGGTTCTATATATGCGCGAATCGCATGCGCAAATCGCGCGAAAAAACGCCCGTCTGACTAAGGCCTAAAACTTACATCCCTGGATTTAGCGTTTCAGCTACGCTGAGCCCACAAGCTTAGCTTATATAGCTCAAAGTAGCTGACCGATGCCCTTTAAGGCAGGGGCGTAACTATAGGGGATGCAGGGGATGCGGTTGCACCCAGGCCCAGGAGCCTTAGGGGGCCCATAAGGCCCATCTTCTCATATAGGAAACCCAGTAGTATGAGTAAAGCATTATAGTTGGGGGACCTGTTACAAGTTTTGCATCGGGGCCTGGGAGCTTCATGTTACGCCTCTGCTTTAAGGCATTATCAAGTTAAACTTTGCCAAATCTGTAGTCCAACAGAGTAGCAGAACCCGAACTAAGAGAAGTTCTACAATTGAATTCTGCAATTCAGGAGTGTTTTTTAAAGGGTATTACTAGTTCAGAATGCATTACTTTAAAATGATTTCAGAAGCATCACTTATACTTGAAGGCTCTGGAAATGATGATGTACAAGAGGATGTGTTCTGCTCAATGCTTTCAATTGAGATGTAAGGATTCTGTTTTAACTTAACTGCCTATTTTTAGTATAATGAGAAAATGATAGTAAATCAGAGTATTCTGTCAATATATTTAATTCAGTAGTTGGAGTACCAAACACAAGCATATCGATTTGTTTTCTAGTGGAGCAAGCGTCCATTAGTGTCCATTAGGAATTGTTAATAACTATACATGATAGCCGTGGATTGGTGGTTCATAGCAAAGAAATGGAGCATCAGACTGTAATTAAAAATATTGACAAGCTCCTAAGATACACATTGTCTATTGTTTTCTGTTTTACAAAGCTGCAGCTATCATGTTTATTATGTTGTTATATACTGTAAGGCTGACAGTTGCTAAGGAGGCCGGAGACCCCCATAACAAGAAATAGAAGGGGTAGAGCTGATGAGACTTGTTCAAAAGGCAAGGTGACATAACAGGCCATGTGACAGGCTGTAACATCTGAGAGAGAGCTGAAACACAGAGCTTGTGTAGCTCAGAAGAAGAGTCCCTAGTACCAGCAATACCCAGGCAGCTAGGATTGTGTTGAGTTCCAGTGCCACCAGCCAAACTTTAAGGGTTAGTCCAGTTGTGAACCGAATTTTCAAAAGTTCCAGATATGAAAGGTACTTGCATCATGTTTATGTACAGCCGTTTATGGGTATACATCAAACAGCTATTAACTTCTTATCCTGTTCTCCATCTCTGATGTTTCCCGACCTTGCTAGTTTTCAAGATGGCCGTCACATCACTCACTGCTGACATGCAGCTTGAAACTACATCTATCACAATTCCCCACTCTATACTTCCTTTCTTTGCAGGTCCCCACTAAGCACTTCCTTGCTATTGGACAGCAGTAAAGTCCCGAGAGTCGAATAGAAAAAAAGCAGGCCCTGGTCATTCTTATTGAGCAAGCATTAATTAGCATTCATTCGACAGCAACTTCATGTAACTAGAATATACCTTTAAGTTGTATCTGACTTACTGTAGCAAAAATTGAGTAAACTCTATCGGTAAAGGAACTAGAGATTTGTGTGCTATGTCCCATCCATCTCTCCATGCTTCCTGCTTACAGACCTATTTTGGTCCTCTGCCAGACCCATTACAGTCTTGCGGTTTTGTACAATGGCTTTAAGTTTATGGCTAGTACAGTTCCAGTTTCTTCTTTTGCCAAACCAGAAGCAAAGTACTGTAATAATGTTGATAGTTTCAGCATTAACACCCCACCAGAATTGTTGAGGATGGCTCTCAAGACTAAGTCAAAATAGTTTGTCGAGTACTGTCAGGCATATTTATAAAATTAGCTTAGAGATCAGCCGCCCCGATGGCTTGGCATATCAAATCTGGCACATTTCCACACTTTCTTTGGAAACAAAACCTTTTATTAGCTCATTTTGGTGGCTGTTTGATTCTTCTGCATTCCAATGGCAAAGCAGATTAGGGGTGATCAATAGAGAACCAAAGGATGGTCTGCTGTGCCCAAGTATAATAGGCACCACCCTTAATAGGACCCATGAGGCACTGAACTGGACAACTGAACTTATTTTGGATTAGATTACTTCTTTATGGGGTATAATACTTTTGGGGGGTTACTAGTCTTTATTACTTTTATGCCACGGGTCTCTAAATATACACCAAACATTTCTTGTAAGGCCTTCAGAATAATTTTCTCTAGGCACATTTTCACACTTTCTTTGGAAACAAAACCTTTTATTAGCTCATTTTGGTGGCTGCTTGATTCTTCTGCATTCCAATGGCAAAGCAGATTAGGGGTGATCAATAGAGAACCAAAGGATGGTCTGCTGTGCCCAAGTATAATAGGCACCACCCTTTATAGGACCCATGAGGCACTGAACTGGACAACTGAACTTATTTTGGATTAGATAATTCTTTATGGGGTATAATACTTTTGGGGGGTTACTAGTCTTTATTACTTTTATGCCACGGGTCTCTAAATATACACCAAACATTTCTTGTAAGGCCTTCAGAATAATTTTCTCTAGTGGCCCTGAGGTTCTTCAGTCCAACACCGGGCAACAGCAACTGCTCAAAACTCCAGCAGCTGCTTTGATTAGTCACACATTTCGCCTACTCCTCATTTTGGCAGCTACTATAGAGGTGTGGCAGTTCAATAAAGTGTACCTCTTCTTTAGTACGGTAATATGCTACTTCTGCTTGCAGAGGCAATAATATTGGCAACACAGTACTGGCCAATGCAAAATCATTTTTCTACATCCATAATGCATAGTAATATTTTTTTGTGACATATGCGCCCAAACTGAACCAGCAATCAGAGCATTTCATTTTTTCCTAGTGCAAAGGAATTAATTTTTTATATGAATACACATACCATACTTAGATACACTAAGATATAATAAAGTACCGTAAAATGTACCCTTTATGGTCCATTACAGCATGAAATATGAAGTATTGCAGTTTGGAACCTACTAAGCGCTTTGGAAACTACTAAGCATCATTTGTTTGTCAAGCTATAGTCACAAATGTAAATTTGCATGTTCAACATCACTACCATCTGGATCTCTCTCCTTCAGCCAAAGATATTATCAAGTAAAAATGTCATGATGCATGAAAGATGCCAGATGCCAAAAGTGAATAATAGTAAGAACAAGAACAATAATTATAATATTGGTTAGGTGTAGAACATCTATAAATCTAGTTTTCTTTATCATTTTACAGAGAATTTTTTCTTTTGTTTACTTTGCAACAAATAGTGTGACCTTCCTACTGAAAGGGGCCCTAGGTGGAAGCAAGGGCCACTGGCAGGTTGTGAGCTTGAGGGCCTATAGAGATCTATAGTACTTAGACACCTAGATGGGGCAAAAGCCCAATTGTCCAACCTGGGGTCCATGCGGGAAGCACCAAGGGGATTTGACCCAACTCATGGCTTACAGTCTAGAGCCCAGCAATTCAGGAACTGGATTTAAGTCCATAGCAGGCATGGTAGGCCCAATCACAAAACTGGCACCAAGTGATTAGTGGCCTTCTGCAAGTGATCCATTGGGCATAGGCACACATTTTTTATGCTTCCACAAACAGGTTATTGTTTGTAATGCATGACACAGTGTGGTCACTTTAACAGCCTTTGGTGGTCAAAGGTGAGCCGAAATAGGAGCAGCTGAACACATGGAAGGGATGGGCTGCAGGAAAACATGTGAAGAACTACTTAGCCTTGGTTCCAAACTTCCAGAAGGGGATTCCCCATCTGCAGACTGTTCTGGCTTTTCGTGATCACAAGCTGGGTGCTCAACCATGACTCCATGCTGGTACAGCAACCCAACTGGTACCAATCCTTCCTAGCTGCAAAGTGCTCAACTGCTTTTCCCCATCCCAAAAGCACAGTTAGTAAGCAGCGGTGTAGAATAGGTGCATTTCCCGGGCACTCCCTCATTGTTGTGCTGAAGAGGCCTGGAGTATCAGTATATGGACGCAAACCAGAGAATTGTATAAGGGCTTAATAACGCTGCCATGCCTCCTGAATCACAGGTACCTATCCCCAATATTGAGACTGGTCCCATACTGGATGGAAGAAGGGTTCCGAGTGCCAGATCAGACACTCAATTATGCAGAGCCACATACTTAAGGGGCCTGTTCTTGTTCTGTTAAAGAAAGCCTGTTCCTGGTTAAGAATTACATAAAATCAAGGTGAATTCCTTGCCACCTTGGTCCGGACCAAGCACAAGAAGTGTGGCAGGAAGTTCATTGATAGTCTGCCAGCTGCTCAACAGATTTGTGCCCTCATTGAGCAAAGATGCCCCACTCCCACTCTGACCCCAGAGGTTGGACCCCACTTTGTTAAACCCCAGTGACTTATAGGAGCTTAAAGGTTCTGTACCTGCTACAGGAGCACCATCTGTGAAAATAGCTGTGCATCAATGGCTTCAAGCTCCACCCCTGCTCAGTTAGTAATCCAAATCCAAGCAGTGGATATGTATCCACTGTGCCACAAGACCAATTTGATTTTGAGCTAGATCTGGGGGCTGTAGCTGTGGTTTCCTGGTTTTCAACCTTTAACTCCATTAGTTTGAATCTGGCATTCCCTGCAGGGCATGCCAGACTGTTACCCTGGAAATAGTCTTGGCTATGTGGCTGCTGATACAACTGAGACAGAATTACTGTGATGCGGTACCCGCGGGTATAGACAGGGATGTAGTATTAAAACAGAGCCTGAGTCAGGTTAGGCAGAATATTTTCACAGCATAGATCAGGCCAAGGGCCAGGGAAAGCATCAGACAAGGAAAGTGTATCCAGATAATGACCCAATGTCAAGATTGGAGAGATCGCAAAAGCTGGGTGCTTGAGGCACAAATTAAATACCAGATCAGACACAAACACCATTTACACCTTTACATGGTATGAAGACTGATTGCTCAGGCACCTGCTAGTGGGGAGTGTTCCTTAAATAGCCAGAGGCCTGACCATATTGGGTTGAGGTGGGAAACCTTGATGCATGCACTGGCCCATTCAGAGATGGACAAGCAGCACCTATGGGGACCAGGAAACTGACAATATCTGCCACAGACCTCATGGTGGACGTGGAGCTGGCTACGACTGGCTGCAGGAGGAGGTAAGTAACACTCAGAAAAGTTGATGAAGCGTAAGAATGGCAATTGTTCGAAAGCTTTCTAACAGAGCAATAGTTCACTAGTTGGTCACTGACATATCATTTGTAGGTGGGATCTCCAGGCAAATTCCTTTGCAAGTCATTCAAAAGTGAAAGCCTGTGACTTAACACTCAAGGACTTTTGATCAACCATCAATTTTAGGTGAGCCAAAACGAAATGACTAGAAACTGGTGGTTGATTTAGTGCTAGCCACCCTATTGGTGGCCATGTTTATATGGAATGACTATTGTTTGTAATTGTTCTTTCAAGTGATTATTTAGCTGATTGTCATCCAGTGTAGAAGAACCCTTACTCCCTCTATCTGTGGCCTTGTCATCCTAGTAGTGGCAGGGAGGGAGCCTTCCTCTCCTCCAATGTGCTGCACAAATTGGCTTTGTCCTACTTATCTGGCCACTGATGTTCGGGATGTCCTTCTGGTTATTCTAAATGGCTTTGACTGCTCCCCAGCTTTGGAATGCGGTTGCATATGTAACTAACACTGCTCTGATTTCCTGTGCTTACTGGCTTCCGCCACTTAAATGTTGTGCTGCTTCACTTTTCCTGACAAATGGTGCTGTCCATCCCTTTTATATCGCCCACCTGCACAGGTCATGTTGTCAAGAGGGTGGAGGTTTGTGATGGGTCCCATATCAGCCAGAAAAGCTAGCACATGTCCCTCAATGTCCTTCTGATCATGATGCGCTAGCTGTGTCATGCCCACATCACATCAGGGGGCAGGGTTTCAATACCAGCTCTTGGACCACTTGTCAGAGTGGCCAGTGCCACTTGTCTGTTCATTGGAGAAGCACACTTGCTTCTTTACCACCTTGCATTGCCTTTAAGCTGTCACCAACTTCCACATATCTCATTCCTGGAATCTCTGTTCTTTTGTATTTCCCTAGCTTGGATGTAGTGACAGTTAAAGTACAACCCTAATTTTAAAAAGTTGGGAAAAATATAAATACATGTTAAGAAAAAAAGAATGGAAACCTCATATAATATAATTTATTTACAATGGAACATAGTACACATATCAGAAGGTGAGAGTGAGACATTTTTCCATTTCATTTAAAAAAATTAACTTATTTAGAAATTGATGGCAACAACACATCTCACAAAAGTTGGCACAGAGTTAACAAAAGGCTGGAAAAGTAAGTGGTATTAATGAAAAATAGCTGGAGGGTTGATTTTCTACTAAATCACAAGACTGTGAATAGAAAAAAGCTAATTAGAGATGCAGAGTCACTCAAAAGCAGAGATGGTTGGAGGGTCACCAATTTGTGAAAAACTGCATCAAAAAAATTGTAGAACAATTTCAGTAAAATGTTCCTCAATGTAAAATTGCAAAGACTGTAAATGTTCCACTAACTGCGGTACATAATATCATCAAAAGGTTCAATGATTCCAAAGAAATTCATGTACACAAGGTACAAGGCCAATGGTCAATATTGGATGCTTGAGATCTACGGCCCCTCAGGCGTCACTGCATTAAAAACAGGCACAATTTTGTAATGTAAATCACTGCATGGAGTCAGGAATACTTCCAGAAATGATTGTCTGTGAGCACAGTTTGCCATGCAATCCACAAATGCTGTATTAGGGCTCGGTCACACGAGCGGAGATCCGCGCATTTTTTCGCACGGAAAAAAAAAAGCACTGCAGGTGCAGACAAAAATCCGCACCTACCAAAAATAGAACATATGGGTGGCAATGGACGTGGTCATGCAGATTTTTTGTCGCATGCAGTGTGTTTTTTTTCTGCGTGGAAAGACGTGCGGATCGCCGCTCTTGTGACCGAGCCCTTACGCAAAGAAGAGGCCATATGTCAACGCAATCCAGAAACACCCCTGGCATCTGAGCCAAAGCTCATTTAAAATGGACTGAGGCAAAATGGAAAACTGTTCTGTGGTCAGATGATTCCAAATATGAAATTCTTTTTGGAAACCATGGACGCCATGTCCTGTGGATTCAAGAGGATTCCAGTGTCAAGGTTTGAACCTGGAGACTCCAGTGCTCCAGGAAACGTCTCTCCTTAGTGAGCTATTCAGCCTGCTGGAAAGTACCCCCTGCCTAACCTTTCCCAGTTTCTTACTTCTGCAACCCAAATCCTGATTATCTTCACCCTGATTAGACACTCTATAGAAACCTGGCCCTCTCCCTCTCTTAGTGTGTGATTATTGTGCTCCCAGCCAATACTCAAGCTCTCTCGCCTGCTGATCCTCCTCAATACTGCTACCTGACATATCTACTTGTTTATCGACCTCTGGCTTCCCTGACTATGCTACCTGCCTGCTCCACTGTTCTGCAAACTGATACCTACCCATGTAGCAAGCTCTGGCTTCCCTGACTACACTATCCCACTGCTCCTCTGTATTGCAAACTGATACCTACCCTTGTACAGACTTTTGGCTTCTCTGATCATGTTAACAATCCGCAATGGTCACAACAAGAGATTCCAACCCTGAACCGGATAATAACATCCAGTTTCTTATCAGTGCACAGTTCAAAAGCATGAATTTCTCATGGTATGTGGTCGCATTAGTGCCTATGACATGGGTTTCTTACACATGTTGAAAGACACTATCAGTGCTAATAGTATATATAGGTTTTAGAACAACATTACTTTCAAGAACGGTGTACACTAAAAAACTGGGAATAAGGTGTGACCCTATGATGAACATGCACATACACAAAATTATCGTCAGATTAATGGCTCCATTTTTATTGATACTATCAGCCTAAAAAATGCATTTAGGATCAAAACAATGCTGCTTCTTCTTCAGTAGTGCTGGGGACACATGCTGTTGGAGTGCAGAGCAGGGGCAGGTCACCTCCGCTATTTCTCCCACACTCACGTCCTGCCCCTGTTCTGCACTCCAACAGCATGTGCCCCCAGCACTACACTTTCTCTTTCACAGATGGCCTTGCATATTTCAGCAAGACAATGCTAAACCACATACTGCATCCATCACAACAGCACGTCTTTACAGAAGAGTCCGG